>NC_053036.3:573642786-573946813 GCF_002575655.3 Aegilops tauschii subsp. strangulata
GCGGGTTCCTCCGCCGCGCCGCCTGCTCGGGGCGGCGGGCAAAAGCGTCGCGCCGCACAGGGTTTGTTCGGCAGTCGGACGAAGAAGCCCCGAGGCGGGGCTACGGCGACCAGGCGGGAGGAGGCGGTCGCGAAGGCGGCTCGCTTCCGCAAGACAGTGAAGCAACCGCAGACGGTGTCGGCGTAAGTTCAAGCTCCCTCATGTACTCTTTTTTCTTCTTTCTTTTCTCTGGTGGTTCCTGAATTCTTGTCTTTTTCTCCAAACAACCAGAGCTCGATTGTCGCTCGAGCGGGCGGCTGCCGCCTCCGCCGTTGAGTCGCCGAGGGGATCTGGGAGCACCACTCGCTGCGTGGACCCCCGTGCCGACCTTCAGGCGGCGACGGAACGGAACGTGCGGGAGGCGGAGGCACAGCAGGCGGCCGCCGCCCAGGCGGCGCAGGAGGAGGAGGCGGTGAAGGCGCGCGCCGACGCCGCAGCCAAGGCCCAAGCGGAGGCTGCAGCTGCGGCGACGGCGGAGGGGGCCTTGATGGTCACCCCACTGCGCGTCGCAGCGCCTGGGGCCTCGGAGCCCCCGCCAGAAGAAGCCGGTAGCGACCAGCCAGGGCTGGAGAGGGATGACGACGTTGTCATCCTGGAGAGGGCACCGGTGCCGACCCCCCGACTGGGACGGCTCAAGGCGGCCGGCCTGATCTGCCGCCTGCGCAGTCGGCAGGGGGCGAGCTGGCCGCGAGGACTGAGCTGGCGGTCCGGATGCCGCCGAGCCGGCGCGCGGGGAAGGCTGCGTCAGAGCCACAGAAGGCGGCGTCGGAGCCGCAGCTGGCCGCGGGCTCCAGCTCGTCGGCCCAGGATGTGGAGGTGGCCAGCGCAGGACGTCGGGACCCGGCTCCAAGCCCAGGCTATGGCGCTGAGGCAATACACCGACGAGTTCCTTGCGACGCGGGCGGCCATCCGGGTTAGGCTTCTTATCATGCTTCTTCTTGATCTTGGTTTCTTCTGTGGGGCCGCGTCAGCGCACCCACTGGGTGTAGTCCCCGAGTTCTAAGTCAGCTGCTGAGCAGGCGGCTTGGAACTTCTTAGTGGATTTTGGCTTTGCTATTCTTGTTCTTACTTCGATCTTCTACCTATCTTGCAGGACTACCACAATCTTCGTGCGGCCGCCTTCAACTCCCAGGCTCGGGAGCTGACCCAGAAGACCGCCGACCTAACTGAGAGCCGGGGTAAGTGCTTTGTTCTTTATCTCACGTGGGGGCGCGTCAGCGCACCCACTGGGTGTAGTCCCCGAGATTCGGGCCGACTGCTGAGCAGTCGGGTCGGATCTTCCTTGACGACTTCCTCTTATTGTTTCTTCTTTTTTTGCCGTCTCTGCAGCGGCCAACGCCATTCTGAGGGCACAGCTGGGAGAGTCTCAGACTGCCCTTCGTGCCAAGGAGGCCGAGCTCGCCACCTTGGTGGAGGAACGCGACCGCCTGGCCAAAAAGTTGGCCGACCAGGAGGAGGGCCACAAGGCGGCTCTGAAGGCGGTGCAGGACCGCGAAGCCGCCCTCCAGGCCGAGTACGAGACAGAAGCGGCTGGCTGGGCTGAAGCAAGGCAGACTCTGATCACTGGCTATGGTCAGATCGAAGATCTAGTTGATGGTAAGCCGCCTACTTCTTCGTCCTTTCTTGCCGTCTGCCGCTTTTGGCTCGTTTTCTGGCTTGGTGTTTTCTCTTCTTTCTCTTTCTTTCTTGCACAGAGTACTTCCCTGGCTACTCTACCACCGCCAACCAGATCATCGAGGCCCGCCACCAAGCGCGACGACATGCTGGCTTCGAGATTGCACCAACCGCTGGCCGTTCGCTGGAGGAGCAGCTCTTGGAGATCCAGGCCCGTCTCCAGCCGGCTCACCGACTGCTCCGCCGGCTTCAGCGTGCCGGGGCGCAAGTATTGGCCGCCCTCTGGCCCGGCGAAGTGGTTCCCCGCACCCCCAGTCAGACTGCCGACTGGCTGGAGGTGGCGGTCGGTCGCTTCAAAGCCTGGAAGGCCTCGGCAGCTCGGTCCGGCGCCAGGCGGACGCTGGAGTTCGTCAAGGCCTGGTAGCCCGGCCTGAGCCTAGATCAGCTGGCTACCTGGCGGCAGCAAGCCGACACGGAGCTGGAGCCGGCGCGGCCAGCTATCATCCGGCGGGCTTCGGCAATCGCCGACTACACCGACACCAGCGTCTTCGCCCCTGAGGTAGATGACAACGGTGTCGCCCAGCCGGAGGAGTGGTTCGGGCTGAACCCGGCAGACGGTGAAGACTCGGCGGAGGAGATCGACTCCAGCGACGAGGGCGAGGAGGAGGAGGAGGGTGAAGACGGCGAGCCGGATGGTGGAGTGGCCGACCAGTCTCAGCCTGACCGCGCCTCCAGCACCACGTCACGCGCGGGTGCGTCGCCTGCCACTGGTGGTGACCAAGCCGAGACCCGCTAGCCGGCCACTCCTTCAGTCGGCGCCTCCATCTCCACCGAACAGCCTGGCTCCCGCACCGCGCCTTAGTCTAGTCTGCTATCTTTTGTTTTCCTGTCTTGTCACTTTTGGAACAATATTCTGTTAAGTCTGCACAATTCCACCCACTGGGGGTGTATTCGAACTATGTCGATTGCCGGCCTGTTGGGGGCTTTTATATGTATATATAACTTATGCATGTATTTGGCTTTTCCTCGTACTTTGCTTTTCATCCTTCTGCTGTTTCCTATGCCGCCCTCCCTTGGTTGCCGCCTCCTCAGTCAAACAGTTGCTCTGCAATCTGTTGCTGGAGAAGTGCTTGGCCAATTGGGAGGGCAAGTACACTAGCTTTGTTGGATGAGAGCTAAGTGTTTAGGAAGCCGGCCAGCCGGCTGTTCTGACAGCCGGCAGGCGTGGTTGGAGGCCGTCTTTTCGCTATATAAGTTCGTTAGTCCTTAGCCGTTTTTCGTGTGGGCATCCTTTCTGCCTTGTCTCTTGCTAGTCAGACAGTCGGTTCTTCGAGCTGCGACTTTCAACAAGAGAGGATTTGGGAGCCGGCACACTACTTGTCTGACTTCAGGTAGAACTTTTAATATAGCTCAAGGCGGCCAGTCCCCGGGCCGACTAGTCGGACCTGGTGCCAGACAAGAAATCAAATGTAATAATACATTCATGGATATGACACTCGTCATTCATAGATAAATAAAGGCAGTCCCCGAGTACTGTTCGGGGGGCCTGTTGGTTCGTACTTAATACAAAAGGGTAGCATGATACATACTGCTTTCAACTGTAAAATCTTCTCAGGAGGTTCGCGTTCCATGGTCGCTCCGACTCCTTGCCGGAGTCGTCTCTCTTGCGTGCTCTTGGTTTTTGCGCGTCGATCAGGTAGTAGGAGTCGTTGCCTAGTGCCTTGCTGATGACGAAGGGGCCTTCCCAAGGGGCCGAGAGCTTGTGCTGGCCGGCTATTCGCTGGATCAGCCGGAGCACAAGGTCGCCCTCTTGGAAGGATCTTGGCTTGACCTTGCGGTTGTGGTAGCGGCGCAACCCTTGCTGGTAGATGGCGGACCGACTGAGTGCTAACAGCCGGCCTTCTTCTAGTAGGTCGACGCCGTCTTCTCTTGCTTCCTTGGCCTCCGCCTCCGCGTACACGGTGATCCGAGGCGAGTCGAACTCGATGTCGGTTGGGATGACAGCCTCGGCGCCATATACAAGGAAGAACGGAGTGAAGCCGGTTGACTTGTTGGGTGTAGTGCGCAGACTCCAGAGGACAGCCGGCAGCTCATCGAGCCAGCAGCCGTCCGATCGCTCCAGTGGTACAACCAGTCGGGGCTTGATGCCGGAGAGGATGAGTCCATTTGCTCGCTCAACCTCGCCGTTTGACTGCGGGTGGGCAACGGACGCTAAGTCCAGTCGGATGCCCTGCGTCACGCAGAAACGTGCCAGTGCTCCTTTGGCGAAGTTCGTGCTGTTGTCGGTGATGATGCTGTGCGGCATGCCGTACCGAGTAGTGATGTCAGTGATGAATGTCACGGTAGTCGGCCCGTTCAGCTTCTTGATCGGCTTCGCTTCGATCCACTTGGTGAACTTGTCCACGGCGACAAGTAGATGTGTTAAGCCGCCGCGGGCTGTCTTGAAAGGGCCCACCATGTCCAGTCCCCAGACGGCAAAGGGCCAGGTGAGGGGAGTGGTCTTGAGTGCAGAAGCCGGCAGGTGTTGCTTGGAACTAAAAACTTGGCATCCTCTGCAGCTCTTGACTATCTCTTTAGCATCTTCCAAGGCAGTCGGCCAAAAGAAACCATGGCGGAAAGCCTTGGCCACAAGTGATCTTGAGGCTGCGTGGTGGCCGCATTCGCCTTGGTGGATATCCTTGAGGATTGCCACTCCTTTTTCTGGCTCGACACAACGCTTGAAGACTCCAGTGACGCTGCGCTTCACAAGCTCTCTGTTGATTATTGCATATGCTCCGGCTCGTCATTGCACTAGTCTTGCTGAGATCTCATCAGCCGGCAGCTCTCTGCTGACTAGGAACTTGAGGATGGGCTGGGCCCATGATGGAGCTGTGACTTCTTCTTCTGTTAGCGTAGCCACCACGACTCGGGTGGGTGGGTTGGGTGGCGAGGAGTTGGAGTCGGCCACCGCTTCTTGTGTCGTTGCTGTCCCCGGGCCGACTGCTGCAGTCCCCGGGCCGGGTTCTGAAGTTCCCGGGCCGGGTGCGACTACGGCAGTCCCCGGGCCAGTTGTCAAAGTCCCCGTGCCGCCTGCGGGGTTCCTCCAGTCGGATCCGGCTGCATCTAGCGCAGGCGGTACGAAGATAGAGTCCGACTCTGGAGACGGCTTGATGGACGGCTTGAGGAGGCGCTGGAGGGAAACGCCAGTCGGTATGGCTTGTCGGGTGGAGCCGATCCGTGCTAGGGCATCTGCTTGGTCGTTGTCGGCCCTTGGCACGTGAAGGAACTCGCACCCTTTGAAGTATCCGCTGATCTGCTGGACGAGGAATTGATAGCTCGCCATGTTCGTGTCCTTGGCATCCCAGTCGCCAGAGGACTGCTGGACCACCAAGTCTGAGTCGCCGTAACACAGGATCCGGCGTATGCCGAGCTCTTTGGCTAGCCGGAGCCCATGTACGAGCGCCTCATACTCGGCGACGTTGTTGGAGGCGGCGAAGTGGATCTACAGCGTGTACTTGAGCTTGTCGCCTTTGGGAGAGGTGAGACGATGCCGGCTCCCAAGCCGGTACGCATCTTGGACCCGTCAAAGTGCATCCGCCAATGGGTAGAGTCGGGAGCCGGCGGTAGGTACTGGGTCTCGGCCCAATCGACGGGGAAGTCGGCTAGTGCTTGGACTAGATGGCGGTGCGGGGTTGGTAGAAGATCATGTACGGCACCAGTGCAATGGCCCACTTAGCCACCCGGCCGGATGCATCCTGGCTGCCTATGATCTCGGCGAGCGGGGCAGTGCACACGACCGTGATGGGGTGCTCTTGATAGTAGGGTTTCAATTTCTTGGCGGCGAAGTACACCCCATAGCACATCTTCTGGTAATGCGGGTAGTTCTGCTTTGAGCTGGATAGCACTTCGCTTAGGTAGTACACCGGCCTCTGGACTAGCTGGGCTCGGCCTTCTTCCGGGCGCTGGACCACAACAACAGTACTGACTACTCGGCTAGTCGCAACCATGTAGAGGAGCATGGGCTCCTTTTCAGTCGGCGCTGCCAGGACAGGCGGAGTAGTCAGCATTTTCTTCAACTCATGGAAGGCTTGGTCGGCTTGGTCATTCCACTCGAAGTGAGTGGACTTCTTCATGAGTCGGTACAGGGGGAGAGCCTTCTCTCCTAGTCGGCTGATAAAGCGATTCAGGGAGGCCAAGCAGCCGGTGAACTTCTGCACATCTCGCAGTTTGGTGGGAATCTCCATCCTCTCGATGGCCTTGAACTTGACGGGGTTGCACTCGATGCCGCGTTCGGAGACCAGGAAGCCTAGCAGCTGGCCGGCTGGTACTCCAAACATGCACTTCTCGGGGTTGAGCTTTATTTGGAATCGGCGCAAGTTGGCGAATGTTTCTTTGAGATCTTCCAGCAGGGTACCACGCTTCTCTGTCTTCACCACAATGTCGTCTACATAGACGTGGGCATTTTTGCCGAGTTGTTTCAGGAGGCATTTCTGCATGCAACGCTGAAAAGTGGCACCGGCATTCCTCAAGCCGAATGTCATAGTCAGGTAGCAGAAAGCTCCAAATGGTGTGATGAAGGCAGTCTTCAGGCGGTCAGCTGGGTCCAACCTGATCTGATGGTACCCTGAGTAGGCATCCAAAAAACTCAACAGCTCGCATCCGGCTGTGGAGTCTATCACTTGATCAATCCGTGGCAAAGTAAACGGATCCTTGGGGCAGGCCTTGTTCAGGCTGGTATAGTCTATACACATACGCCACTTGTTATTCTTCTTCAGTACCAGAACTGGGTTGGCAAGCCACTCTGGAAAAAACACTTCCATGATAAAGCCAGCGGCAAGGAGCCGGGCTATCTCTTCTCCTACGATTCTTCGCTTCTCTTCTGACAGTCGGCGGAGGGGTTGCTTGACCGGCTTCGCGTCGGCTCGGACATGTAATTTGTGCTCGGCGAAATCCTTCGGGACACCCGGCATGTCCTTTGGGGACCATGCAAAGATGTCTCGATTCTCACGGAGGAAGTCGACGAGCTCGCCTTCCTATTTACTGTCCAAGTTTGCCCCAATGACGGCAAACCTCTCCGGGTTCTCCGGGTCTAGAGGTATCTTCTTCGTCTCTTTGTCTGGCTGGAACGAGCCCTGTGCATCACAATCTTTGGGGTTGGGGGACAAGGCCGGCTGCTTGCTGGCCATGGCCACAACTCGCTCCAGCATCTTCTTCTCTTCTACCACTACGAGGGACTCGGCCAGCCGGCTACTGGCCATGGCACACTCGATGGACTTCTTGTAATCGCCGGCTACCGTGATGATCCCCTTCGAGCTCAGCATCTTCATCTTCAGGTAGGCGTAGTGGGGCACAGCCATGAACTTGGCCAGAGTAGGTCGGCCAAGCAGAGCATGATAGGGGCTCTCCAAATCCACTACCTCGAACCAGATCGCTTCTCGGCGAAAATGATCTTTGTCTCCGTAGAGAACATCCATTTTAATCTTGCCGATTGGGGAGCAAGACAAGCCGGGGACGATACCATGGAACACGGTTCGGCTTGGCATAAGCTGCTTCGCCTTGATGTTCAGCTTCTCCATGGTATCGTGGTACAGTATATTGATACTTCTTCCGCCATCTATCAGGACGCGGGAGAATCGGGTAGCTCGCCTCTCCGTTGCGAGGGTAACATCCAGGACCATTGCATAGGAGCCAGGGGATGGCATCACCTCTGGGTGGTCGGCCTGGCTCCAGCTGATTGGCTTCTCTGCCAGTGCATGAACTCGGGGGCGCTAGAGGCGACTGCATTGACTTCTTGATGCTGACGGCGCCGACTACGCTTGTCGTCGGCTTGACTGGTGAAGACGACGTAGGCGGCGTGCTCTTCAGGGAATTCGTCTTGGATGGCTCCGACTGCCAGCCGAGCCGCCGGCTACTGAGGGGCTGGAGGCGGCGGGCCGGGAGGCGGTAGCGGCAACAACCCTTCGCCCTTGGAGATGCGTGTGAGCCAGTGGCATTTTCAGGTCGTGTGGTTGGACGGCTTCGCGCCGCTGTGGAACTTGCAGGGGGCATCGAGAGTCTGCTCGTAGGAGAAAGCCGGCTGCCAAGCCGGCCTGCCACCCTTCTTCTTGGGAGTGGGCCGTTCTTCGGGCTGCTCATCTTCAACTGTGGCCACCTGCCGACTGGTGGAAGTCGGCATGGGGGCCTTGCGCTTGTGATCGTTCTGGTAAGGGCGCCGATTGGAGTCGCCAGCCGGCGTCTTGGGAGCTGGAGCAATCACCTTCCCGGAGGCGTCCACTCGAAGCTCGGTCTTCATGGAGGAGTCGGCCGTGGCGTACTTGTCCGCGATGCCCAGCAACTCATCGAGGGTAGCCGGCTCGTCGCAGAGGAGTCGGTGCTTGAGGAGGGTGCCCTCTCGGCACCCGGCGGTGAAGTACTCGATGGCCTGAACCTCGTGCACCCCCTCGCAGGAGTTGCGGAGCTCGGCCCACCGTGTGAGGTAGTCGCGGGTCGACTCATTGGGTCCTTGGACGGACAGGGAGAGCTGGCGAGGCTTCGGAGGCCGCTTGTACGTGCTGGTGAAGTTGCGGACGAAGACTTCCGTGAAGTCCAGCCAGCTGTTGATGCTGTAAGGTTTGAGGCTGTTGAGCCAGGTGCGCGCCGTGCCTTGCAACATAAGGGGGACGTACTTCACGGCTACGCGCCGATTGCCGTTGGCTATGCTGACAGCAGTGGAGTAGCCGATGAGCCAATCTTCCGGCTTCACTGAGCCGTTGTATTTGGGCGTGTCTCTAGGGAGCGAGAACCCTTTGGGGAAGGGCTCGTCGCGGATGCGGGGGCCGAAGCATGGCGGGCCGACATCGTCTTCTTCTTCTAGAGCTAAGGATCGAGCAAGGCGGTCGATCCGGTGGCGGGCGTCGTTCTCGTCGACTCCTTCTCGGCGGCCTAGTCGGTCGCCAAGGGTCGGGTGCGTGATAGGCGGCGGAGTGAGACGTCTCTCTCTTCGAGGCGGGGGAGGAGGAAGATTTCCTTGGCGTTCCACTGCTCGAGGGCGGCCTTCCGCGTCGCGCTCGATGGTGATGTGAGTCCGGCTGCGGCTGGCAGCCGGCTCCTTGTCTTTCTTCTGGCGGGCGCCGCTCGCAGTCGGCGAGCGGGACGTCGCGGCGTGCTCCCGGCGCGGGGGATGACTATCAGCACGGGCGCCGGCTTCGTGCCGTTCTGCAGCTGCGTTGATCAGCTGCTGGATCCGTCTTGTCATGTCGGGGAGCTCATCGGCTCCCAGCCCATTGAGCTCTTCTGCGGCCGCCTGAGCGGCTCGCAGATTCTCGAGCGGGGTGGCGTAGATGGGGCGATCTGCCCCCAGCATGCTAGCGATAGCCGCGCCGCGCTTCTGGACGAAGCCTGCTCGGCTCGAGCCGCTAGGCGGCGGCGTACCGAAGGCGGCGCAGTCGACTTCGCGCTGGTGGGCCTCGGTGAGGCGTCTCATGGGGCTATCTTCTGGCCCTCCGCGACGAGGGCGAGGCGACGTGCCTCCAGGGTCTCGGCATCGGTGTCGGCCGGGATGGGGATAGAGAGGTCGTGCATTGCCGCTTGCAGGGCGTCGTGGGCGTTCTCGCCCTTGTTGGCGACGTGGCTGATGACCAACACTTCGGTGATATCGCTGCTGTCACTGTCAGCTCGAGGGAGAGGATCGTCGAAAACCACCACGTCGGAGGGGTAGGCATGGAGCGATGCCGTGTCGGAGTCGACGAGCATCGGGTCGGTGGAACCGACCGACTCCAAGTCTGCAGCAGGCTCGCTGGAGACGTGAAGCTGGTCGAGGAGGCTGACGAGGCGGCTCTCGGGGTAGTCCGTGCCTGCGTCGGACGCAGGCTCGTTGGAGATGCGAGTCTCGCCGAGGAGATCGGCGAGGCAGCTCGCCGCGCAGGCGTCGTCGACGCCTTGCAGCGCGTCGAGGCAAACGCCATTGGGCGCAGCAGGCTGGCTGCGCTCGCGGGGGAGGACGAGGGTTCCCGTCTAGAACAGGTCTCCGGACGACGGTGCACCTGGCCCACGGTGGGCGCCAAATGTCAGGTGGTTGGTGCGACATATGCCAACGGGTGGCTTATCATTGTGGGTGCCAATAAGACGTCGCCGGTGCCTGCAAACGGGATGAGGCGAAGACATGCACGCCGGCGAATCTTACCCAGGTTTGGGGCTCTCCGAGGAGATAACACCCCTAGTCCTGCTCTGCGGGGTCTCCGCATGATCACTAGATCAGAAAGAGTAGCTACAAATGCTCCTAGAGCTATTGGGTTCAAGGGAGAAGAAGAACAAGGCTAGCTCTTGCTTCCCTCTCTCTATGGTGTGTGTTTAACTCTAAGTAGCCAACCCTTTGCATGGGTGTCCCGGGGGGTTTATATAGGCCTACCCCCCGGGGGTACAATTGTAATCCGGCTGGGTGCTGGTCCCATCCATCAGTGTCTACGCTCGCCGGCTTCTCCGCCGGTCGTTGGGGCCCGCCGACTGGTAGGTCCCGCCGGCTGCCAGCCTCTTGGTCGACAGGCCGGCCCCACCGCCTAGGGTCTTGTCGGCGGCTGCTTACTGTAGCCTCGCCCCTGATGACGAGGGCTCCGTCGAGGTAAGCGTGGCTACAGTGTGCCGCCTCGAGGGCTCTCACTATAGCCTTACCTCGTCTTGTCTCCTTAATGTGGCACATGCTTCGAGGGAGGGGGTAGTCGGCTTCGGGGGGCCGGCTACGCCCTTGGCCGAATGGGGGAGGCCAGGCCGCCTTCGCGCCTCTCTCTGGCTGAAGGGGCCCGCCGCCCGTGGGCCGTACTGGCGTCTGCCGTGGGTGACGTTGAGGCCAGCATGGCTACAGTGCCATGCCGGACGGGAGATGGCCGTCTCGTACGGCGTCCTGTGGCCATGCCTGCCTCGGGCTTCGGGGGTAGTGGGCCGCACTGTGGCCACACCCCGTCTTGTCACCGTTATGTGGGTGTAGTTTTGGTGGTTGCGGTCTTGGCCGGCTCCTTGGAGTCGGCGCTCTTCGTGGCCGACTCTGGGGAGTCGGCGTTCTTCATGGCCGGCTCTGGGCAGTCGGCGTTCTTCATGGCCGGCTCTGGGGAGTCGGCATCCTCTATGACCGGCTTCCTAGAGTCGGCCATCCCGTGGTTATCTTGGGGGGGAGGTTGCTGAGGCTGGGTCGCCTTCTGGGAGTCGGCTTTAGAAATAGCCGACCGGGGAAGGCGGCCCAATGCTTGAAATGCTTGAAGGCCCAATGGCCTGATAATTTTTTGGAAGAGCCAGGGGCAGTCGATTAGGCTACCCATGGCCATTTACTCCGACAGGAGGCCAGGGCAGGGCCGCACGCCCTTCCCCCCCCAATCCGAATAGGACAAGGAGAAGGGGGCGGCGCCCCCCTTTCCTTCCTCCCCTCCACCTCTTCCCCCTCTCTCTCCTAGTCCAACATGGAAAAGGGGGGAGTCCTACTCCCGGTAGGAGTAAGACTCCTCCTGGCGCGCCTCTCCCCTTGGCCGGCCGAACCCCCCCTTGCTCCTTTATATACGGGGGCAGGGCGGCACCTCTACACACAATTGATCATTGATCTCTTAGCCGTGTGCGGTGCCCCCCTCCACCATATTACACCTCGATAATATCGTAGTGGTGCTTAGGCGAAGCCCTGCGTCGGTAGAACATCAACATTGTCACCACGCCGTCGTGCTGACGAAACTCTCCCTCAACACTCGGCTGGATCGGAGTTCGAGGGAGGTCATCGAGCTGAACGTGTGCTGAACCCGGAGGTGCCGTGCGTCCGGTACTTGATCGGTCGGATCGTGAAGACGTACGACTACATCAACCGCGTTGTGTTAACGCTTCCGCTTTCGGTCTACGAGGGTACGTGGACAACACTCTCCCCTCTCGTTGCTATGCATCACCATGATCTTGCGTGTGTGTAGAATTTTTTTGAAATTACTGCGTTCCCCAACAGTGGCATCCGAGCCTGGTTTTATGCGTTGATGTTATATGCACGAGTAGAACACAAGTGAGTTGTGGGTGATATAAGTCATAATGCTTACCAGCATATCATATTTTGGTTCAGCGGTATTGTGAGATGAAGCGGCCCGGACCGACATTACGCGTACGCTTACGCGAGACTAGTTTCACCGTTGCGAGCACTCGTTGCTTAAAGGTGACTGGCGGGTGTCTGTCTCTCTCACTTTAGTTGAACCTAGTGTGGCTACGCCCGGTCCTTGCGAATGTTAAAACAACACCAACTTGACAAACTATCGTTGTGGTTTTGATGCGTAGGTAAGAACGGTTCTTGCTAAGCCTGTAGCAGCCACGCAAAACTTGCAACAACAAAGTAGAGGACGTCTAACTTGTTTTTGCAGGGCATGTTGTGGTGTGATATGGTCAAGACATGATGCTATATTTTATTGTATGAGATGATCATGTTTTGTAACCGAGTTATCGGCAACTGGCAGGAGCCATATGGTTGTCGCTTTATTGTATGCAATGCAATCGCCATGTAATTGTTTTACTTTATCACTAAGCGGTAGTGATAGTCGTAAAAGCAATAGTTGGCGAGACGACAACGATGCTACGATGGAGATCAAGGTGTCGCGCCGGTGACGATGGTGATCATGACGGTGCTTCGGAGATGGAGATCACAAGCACAAGATGATGATGGCCATATCATATCACTTATATTGATTGCATGTGATGTTTATCTTTTATGCATCTTATCTTGCTTTGATTCACGGTAGCATTATAAGATCATCTCTCACTAAAATTTCAAGATAAAAGTGTTCTCCCTGAGTATGCACCGTTGCCAAAGTTCGTCGTGCCCAGACACCACGTGATGATCGGGTGTGATAAGCTCTACGTCCATCCACAACGGGTGCAAGCCAGTTTTGCACACGCAGAATACTCAGTTAAACTTGACGGCCTAGCATATGCAGATATGGCCTCGGAACACTGAGACCGAAAGGTCGAGCGTGAATCATATAGTAGATATGATCAACATAGTGATGTTCACCATTGAAAACTACTCCATTTCACGTGATGATCGGTTATGGTTTAGTTGATTTGGATCACGTAATCACTTAGATGATTAGAGGGATGTCTATCTAAGTGGGAGTTCTTCAGTAATATGATTAATAGAACTTAAATATATCATGAACTTAGTACCTAATAGTATCTTGCTTGTCTATGTTAATTGTAGATAGATGGCCCGTGTTGTTGTTCCATTGAATTTTAATGCGTTCCTTGAGAAAGCAAAGTTGAAAGATGATGGTAGCAATTACACGGACTGGGTCCGTAACTTGAGGATTATCCTCATTGCTGCACAGAAGAATTACGTCCTGGAAGCACCGCTAGGTGCCAGGCCTGCTGCAAGAGCAACACCAGAAGTTATGAACGTCTGGCAGAGCAAAGCTGATGACTACTCGATAGTTCAGTGTGCCATGCTTTACGGCTTAGAACCGGGTCTTCAACGACGTTTTGAACGTCATGGAGCATATGAGATGTTCCAGGAGTTGAAGTTAATATTTCAAGCAAATGCCCGGATTGAGAGATATGAAGTCTCCAATAAGTTCTACAGCTGCAAGATGGAAGAGAATAGTTCTGTCAGTGAGCATATACTCAAAATGTCTGGGTATAATAATCACTTGATTCAACTGGGAGTTAATCTTCCGGATGATAGCGTCATTGACAGAATTCTTCAATCACTGCCATCAAGCTACAAGAGCTTCGTGATGAACTATAACACGCAAGGGATGAATAAGACAATTCCCGAGCTCTTCGCAATGCAAAAGGGAAGAAGGGCAAAGGGAAGAAGAAGGGGAACTTCAAGAAGAACAACAAGCAAGTTGCTGTTCAGGAGAAGAAACCCAAATCTGGACCTAAGCCTGAGACTGAGTGCTTCTACTGCAAGCAGACTGGTCACTGGAAGCGGAACTGCCCCAAGTATTTGGCGGATAAGAAGGATGGCAAGGCGAACAAAGGTATATGTGATATACTTGTTATTGATGTGTACCTTACCAGAGCTCGCAGTAGCACCTGGGTATTTGATACTTGTTCTGTTGCTAATATTTGCAACTCGAAACAGGGACTACGAATTAAGCGAACACTGGCCAAGGACGAGGTGACGATGCGCGTGGGAAACGGTTCCAAAGTCGATGTTATCGCCGTCGGCACGCTACCTCTACATCTACCTTCGGGATTAGTATTAGACCTAAATAATTGTTATTTGGTGCCAGCGTTGAGCATGAACATTATATCTGGATCTTGTTTGATGCGAGACAGTTATTCATTTAAATCAGTGAATAATGGTTGTTCTATTTATATGAGTAATATCTTTTATGGTCATGCACCCTTGAAGAGTGGTCTATTTTTCATGAATCTCGGTAGTAGTGACACACATATTCATAATGTCGAAGCCAAAAGATGCAGAGTTGATAATGATAGTGCAACTTATTTGTGGCACTGCCGTTTAGGTCATATCGGTGTAAAGCGCATGAAGAAACTCCATAATGATGGACTTTTGGAATCACTTGATTATGAATCACTTGGTACTTGCGAACCGTGCCTCATGGGCAAGATGACTAAAGCACCGTTCTCCGGAACTATGGAGAGAGCAACGGATTTGTTGGAAATCATACATACAGATGTATGTGGTCCGATGAATATTGAGGCTCGTAGTGGATATCGTTATTTTCTCACCTTCACAGATGATTTGAGCAGATATGGGTATATCTACTTAATGAAACATAAGTCTGAAACATTTGAAAAGTTCAAAGAATTTCAGAGAGAAGTTGAAAATCATCGTAACAAGAAAATAAAGTTTCTACGATCAGATCGTGGAGGAGAATATTTGAGTTGCGACTTTGGCATACATTTGAAACAATGCGGAATAGTTTCGCAACTCACGCCACCCGGAACGCCACAGCGTAATGGTGTGTCCGAACGTCGTAATCGTACTTTACTAGATATGGTGCGATCTATGATGTCTCTTACTGATTTACCGCTATCGTTTTGGGGTTATGCTTTAGAGATGGCTGCATTCACTCTAAATAGTGCACCATCGAAATCCGTTGAGACGACGCCTTATGAACTATGGTTTGGCAAGAAACCAAAGTTGTCGTTTCTTAAAGTTAGGGGTTGCGATGCTTATGTGAAGAAACTTCAACCTGATAAGCTCGAACCTAAATCGGAGAAATGTGTATTCATAGGATACCCAAAGGAGACTGTTGGGTACACCTTCTATCACAGATCCGAAGGCAAGACATTCGTTGCTAAGAATGGATCCTTTCTAGAGAAGGAGTTTCTCTCGAAAGAAGTTAGTGGGAGGAAAGTAGAACTTGATGAGGTAACTGTACCTGCTCCCTTATTGGAAAGTAGATCATCACAGAAACCAGTTTCTGCGACACCTACACCAATTAGTGGGGAAGTTAATGATAATGATCATGAAACTTCAGATCAAGTTATTACTGAACCTCGTAGGTCAACCAGATTAAGATCCGCACCAGAGTGGTACGGTAATCCTGTTCTGGAGGTTATGTTACTAGACCATGACGAACCTACAAACTATGAAGCAGCGATGGTGAGCCCAGATTCCGCAAAATGGCTTGAGGCCATGAAATCCGAGATGGGATCCATGTATGAGAACAAAGTATGGACTTTGGTTGACTGGCCCGATGATCGGCAAGCTATTGAAAATAAATGGATCTTCAAGAAGAAGACTGACGCTGACGGTAATGTTACTGTCTATAAAGCTCGACTTGTTGCGAAAGGTTTTCACAAGTTCAAGGGATTGACTACGATGAGACCTTCTCACCCGTAGCGATGCTCAAGTCTGTCCGAATCATGTTAGCAATTGCCGCATTTTATGATTATGAAATTTGGCAAATGGATGTCAAAACTGCATTCCTGAATGGATTTCTGGAAGAAGAGTTGTATATGATGCAACTGGAAGGTTTTGTCGATCCAAAGGGAGCTAACAAAGTGTGCAAGCTCCAGCGATCCATTTATGGACTGGTGCAAGCCTCTTGGAGTTGGAATAAACGCTTTGATAGTGTGATCAAAGCATTTGGTTTTATACAGACTTTTGGAGAAGCCTGTATTTACAAGAAAGTGAGTGGGAGCTCAGTAGCAGTTCTGATATTATATGTGGATGACTGCTAATTGGAAACGATATAGAATTTCTGGAGAGCATAAAGGGATACTTGAATAAGAGTTTTTCAATGAAAGACCTCGGTGAAGCTGCATATATATTAGGCATCAAGATCTATAGAGATAGATCAAGACGCTTAATTGGACTTTCACAAAGCACATACCTTGACAAAGTTTTGAAGAAGTTCAAAATGGATCAAGCAAAGAAAGGGTTCTTGACTGTACTACAAGGTGCGAGATTGAGTAAGACTCAATGCCCGACCACTGCAGAAGATAGAGAGAAGATGAAAGATGTTCCCTATGCTTCAGCCATAGGCTCTATCATGTATGCAATGCTGTGTACCAGACCTGATGTGTGCCTTTCTATAAGTTTAGCAGGGAGGTACCAAAGTAATCCAGGAGTGGATCACTGGACAGCGGTCAAGAACATCCTGAAATACCTGAAAAGGACTAAGGATATGTTTCTCGTTTATGGAGGTGACAAAGAGCTCATCGTAAATGGTTACGTTGATGCAAGCTTTGACACTGATCCGGACGATTCTAAATCGCAAACCGGATACGTGTTTACATTGAAAGGTGGAGCTATCAGTTGGTGCAGTTCTAAGCAAAGTGTCGTGGCGGGATCTACGTGTGAAGCGGAGTACATAGCTGCTTCGGATGCAGCAAATGAAGGAGTCTGGATGAAGGAGTTCATATCCGATCTAGGTGTCATACCTAGTGCATCGGGACCAATGAAAATCTTTTGTGACAATTCTGGTGCAATTGCCTTAGCAAAGGAATCCAGATTTCACAAGAGAACCAAGCACATCAAAAGACGCTTCAATTCCATCTGGGATTTAGTCCAGGTGGGAGACATAGAAATTTGCAAGATACATACGGATCTGAATGTTGCAGACTTGTTGACTAAGCCTCTTCCACGAGCAAAACATGATCAGCACCAAGACTCCATGGGTGTAAGAATCATTACTGTGTAATCTAGATTATTGACTCTAGTGCAAGTGGGAGACTGAAGGAAATATGCCCTAGAGGCAATAATAAAGTTATTATTTATATCCTTATATCATGATAAATGTTCATTATTCATGCTAGAATTGTATTAACCGGAAACATAATAAATGTGTGAATACATAGACAAACAGAGTGTCACTAGTATGCCTCTACTTGACGAGCTCGTTGATCAAAGATGGTTATGTTTCCTAGCCATAGACATGAGTTGTCATTTGATTAATGGGATCACATCATTAGGAGAATGATGTTATTGACTTGACCCATTCCGTTAGCTTAGCACTCGATCGTTTAGTATGTTGCTATTGCTTTCTTCATGACTTATACATGTTCCTATGACTATGAGATTATGCAACTCCCGTTTACCGGAGGAACACTTTGTGTGCTACCAAACGTCACAACGTAACTGGGTGATTATAAAGGTGCTCTACAGGTGTCTCCAAAGGTACTTGTTGGGTTGGCGTATTTCGAGATTAGGATTTGTCACTCCGATTGTCGGAGAGGTATCTCTGGGCCCACTCAGTAATACACATCACTATAAGCCTTGCAAGCATTGTGACTATTGAGTTAGTTGCGGGATGATGTATTACGGAACGAGTAAAGAGACTTGCCGGTAACGAGATTGAACTAGGTATCGAGATACCGACGATCGAATCTCAGGCAAGTAACATACCGATGACAAAGGGAACAACGTATGTTGTTATGCGGTCTGACCGATAAAGATCTTCGTAGAATATGTGGGAACCAATATGAGCATCTAGGTTCCGCTATTTGTTATTGACCGGAGAGGTGTCTCGGTCATGTCTACATAGTTTTCGAACCCGTAGGGTCCGCACGCTTAACGTTACAATGACAGTTATATTATGAGTTTATATGTTTTTATGTACCGAAGGTTGTTCGGAGTCCCGGATGTGATCACGGACATGACGAGGAGTCTCGAACTGGTCGATAATAAAGATTGATATATTAGAAGCCTATGTTTGCACATCGGAAGTGTTCCGGGTGAAATCGGGATTTTTCCGGAGTACCGGGAGGTTACCGGAACCCGCCGGTAACTTAATGGGCCTTAGTGGGCGTAGGTGGAAGAGAGGAGAGGAGGCCAGGGCAGGGCCGCACGCCCCTCCCCCCAATCCGAATAGGACAAGGAGAGGGGGGCGGCGCCCCCCCTTTCCTTCCTCCCCTCCACCTCTTCCCCGTCTCTCTCCTAGTCCAACATGGAAAAGGGGGGGAGTCCTACTCCCAGTAGGAGTAGGACTCCTCCTGGCGCGCCTCTCCCCTTGGCCAGCCGAACCCCTCCTTGCTCCTTTATATACGGGGGCAGGGTGGCACCTCTACACACAATTGATCATTGATCTCTTAGCCGTGTGCGGTGCCCCCCTCCACCATATTTTTAGCGACCAGACCTCAAATGGTCTGTGCTGCTGTGCACCAGTGTCATCCCTGGATCAGTAATGCTGACACGCACAGTACAAATGGAGGATTTATAACAGAGTAGCAATCACACACTTATTACATCGAATATCTCCAAAGAGAATAAGTATGATAAATATGGCTTAAGGCCATCTAAAACGATAACAACGGAAGACTTGGAAGATAAGTGAGTCCATCAACTCCAACGGCATCACTGAGTATAAGACCACGACCTAAGGCACCTTACTCGTCGTCTGAAAAGTCTGCAACATGAAACGTTGCAGCCCGAAAACGGGTCAGCACATGGAATATGCTGGCAAAATAACACATGGAGAAATAATGAACATAATAATGCTATACTACATGCATATATGGCTGGTGGAAAGCTCTATGGTTAAAGTTTTGCGAAAAGCCAATTTTTCCCTACTGCAAAGGAATAAATTTTATTTAACTATCATGGTGGTTGTTAAACATTGAGATGGTTGACAGCATCTCAATCCCAATTAAAAGTCATCATTAACCCAACAAAATTAATTAAAAGTAACATGGTGATGGGATTCAAATGATAATCCAGGTACTAGATACTCAAGTTGTCCATAACCGGGGACACGGCTAATCATGATTAGTTTGTACACTCTGCAGAGGTTTGTGCACTTTTCCCCACAAGACTCGATCGCCTCCGCTTGATTCTCGCACTACATGATGTTTGAGAAACGGATGATCGAGACACAGCCTTTCAGGAACAATCACTCTTTACTCCGGGTGGACAGTTACACCTACTTTCCCCTACATCTGCTAGCCCACCTCTTCAAGAGATCATGTAACCTACTTAACTATGCTAGAGCCCATAATAGCTTGTGGCTGCACACGGAAGTTTCTAGCATGAATAATCTTATGATCCCTTTGAGCCTGGGTGGCGGTCCTTATACAAACAGACAACACTGGGTTCCCCAGGTGCCTCAATCCACCCAGATGTGAGTTTTAGTTGCCACCTTAAGTAAACCATTATTAACAATCTCACATCTGTCGTGAATTTCTCTCAAACCCAATCCACGTCTACGAGCATAGCATGGCAATATAATAGCAAACGTAGAAGTAACTCCCAAGGGTTTGATAAAAAGAACAGGAAATAGGTACTACCTCAACTACTTCCCAATACCCACAATTTAATTAGATCCTAATCATGCAATGTTTGAGGAATAGATCTAATGCAATAAAAACTGGGTATGGAAGGTATATGATCAAAGTGTTACTTGCCTGATGATCCGCGAAACCTAGCGATTCGAAGTAACAAGCGGCACACTCCGGGTACTCTATCGCAAACAAACAAGCAAACAATAAGTACTTATCTAATGCACAGGTAAAACTCGAATGAAAGATCCAACTAGAAAGTTCAACTTAAGAACTCTGGTTTGCAAAAAGAATCAACTCGAACGAAGCAACGAAAGTCAAACGGCGAAAGAAACAAGCTCCGTTTACTAATCTGGATCTAGGTCAAATTTTACAGTAGCAAAAACTTATTTGAGTAGGTTAAACGGAAAGAGAATTTCGAGACGAAACTCTAGGCGCTTGAATCGCCTGATTCTGATAAATGAGCGAAAAGTTGAACAGAAACGAAGATCCGATCAGAAATCGAGATCTGAGATAATCGCGGAAAAATCCGACGAAAAAGAAAAAACTGACGAACGGTTAACGAACGGACGTTCGTTAACAGAGAAAATCCGACGAACGCGTTCGTTAAAACGAACGGGTCGGTGAACGTTCACAAAATAACAAAACCGAAGAAATAAACCGATCTAGGTTTTTTTTTAAAACGAACGGTTTTTTAACAAAACCGGCAAACGACGGCGAGGTAATACCTCATCGGGGCGGGGCTCCGGCGGGCTCGGCTGGGCTCCGGCGAGGGCGGCGGGGTGCGGCGGGGCTCGGGGGGCTCGGGGGCGGCGAGGGCGGCGGCGGTGCGGGCTTCCGGCGGCGAACGGCGAGCGTGGCGGCGGCTCGGGGCGGCGGCGGTGCGGGCTTCCGGCGGCGGCGGCTCGGGTGCGGGTACGGGGTGAAGGGGGGGCGGCGGCGGCTTATAAGAGGAGGGGGGCGGTGCTTGGAGGAGGGGGCAAGGCGCGACGGCGGTGTCCGAGGCGGTCACGGCGGCGGCGTCCGGCGTACGCGCAGAGGAGACGCGCGGGGTGGGCCGGCGGCTCGGCTGGGCCTCGGCCCGGTCTGGCGCGGCACGATTTTTTTTTAAAACATTCCGCCGAAAAAAATTCATAGAAAAATAAATAAAACTCCAAAAAAGATAAAACAAAATTTCCCCGTCTAGTTAGAATATTTAGAACAGGGTGAACATTTTTTTGACACAAAAGAAATTTTGAAAACGTGCAATATTTTTTTTGCAATTAAATTGCAAATAAAATCCGAATAAAATACAATAAATGATTTTAATATTTTTCCTCCAATATTTCAATTGTTTTGGAGAAGTCATATTTTCTCCTTTCATTAAATTTTTAATGAAATATATTTCCGGAGAGAAAATAATTAAAACCAAAATCCTCGTGTTATTATTTGATGAAAATCAAATATGAAAACTTCGAGAAAATCTCCAACTCTCTCCGAGGGTCCTTGAGTTGCTTAGGATTTATCGAGGATTTGTCAAAACGCAAATAAAAATATGATATGCAATGATGATCTATGTATAATATACCAAATTGAAAATTTGGGATGGTACAAACCTACCCCTCTTAAGATGAATCTCGCCCTCGAGATTCGGGTTGGCTAGAAAACATGTGGGAGTGGTCCTTCCGTAGATCTTCCTCTCGCTTCCAGGTGGCTTCATCTTCCGTGTGGTGACTCCACTGGACCTTGCAAAACTTGATAACCTTACTGCGGGTAACTCGGCTGGCATACTCAAGAATCTTAACTGGTTTCTCCTCATAGGTCAAATCATTTTCCAGCTGAATTGCTTCCAGCGGCACAGTATCTCTCAGTGGTATCTCAGCCATCTCTGCGTGGCATTTCTTCAACTGGGAAACGTGGAATACGTCATGAACTCCAGACAATCCTTCGGGCAATTCCAGCTTGTAGGCAACCTCTCCCATACGTTCCAAAACTCTGTATGGTCCGATAAAACGGGGTGCTAACTTTCCTTTAACTCCAAAGCGCTTCACTCCTCGAAGTGGTGATACTCGAAGATAAACTCTGTCTCCGACTTCGTGAACTGTCTCCTTTCGTTTAGAATCAGCATAACTCTTCTGCCTGGACTGGGCTACCTTGAGCCTATCGCGAATCAACCTCACTTTCTGTTCAGACTCCTTAATCAAATCTGGTCCAAACAACTGACGGTCTCCAACTTCGTCCCATAACAACGGTGTTCTACACCTCCTTCCGTACAAACCTTCGAAAGGGGCCATCTTCAAACTGGTTTTATAACTGTTGTTGTAAGAAAACTCCGCATATGGCAAATTGTCGTCCCAACTACATCCATAATCTAGTGCACAAGCTCTCAACATGTCCTCCAAAATTTGATTGACTCTCTCGGTCTGTCCATCTGTCTGTGGGTGAAAGGCTGTACTAAATTCTAGCCTGGTTCCCAATGTTTCATGTAACTGCTTCCAAAACTTCGAGGTAAACTGGGTTCCTCTGTCTGATACAATGGTCCTCGGAACTCCATGCAAACATACGATCCTGGTCATGTATATCTTTGCCAACTTAGCACTAGTGTAAGTGGTCTTCACTGGAATAAAATGAGCTACTTTTGTCAAACGGTCGACTACAACCCATATTGAGTCATAGCCTGAACGAGTCCTGGGCAATCCTGTGATAAAATCCATGCCTATTTTATCCCACTTCCATTCGGGTATCGGCAATGGTTGTAGCAATCCTGCTGGCTTCTGATGCTCTGCCTTCACTCTCTGACACACATCACAAACTGCTACAGACTCTGCAATATCCTTCTTCATTCCGGTCCACCAGAAAGTATTTTTCAGATCCAAATACATCTTGGTATTCCCTGGGTGAATCGAGTACGGTGAATCATGTGCTTCTTGCAAAATCAACTTCGTGATCTCCGGATCATTTGGCACATAAACGCGGTCCTCAAACCATAAGGTATCGTGCTCGTCCTCACGAAATCCTTTGGCTTTTCCTTTGCTCATCTTCTCCTTTATCTCGTCAATCTCCTTGTCTGTCTTCTGAGATTCTCTGATCCTTTCCATCAAGGTAGACTGAATCTCCAGTGTTACTAAATAGCCTCTTGGGACTATCTCCAAACATAGCTCGCGAAGGTCCTCGGCTAACTCCTGAGGTAACTCTCCTGTCATGAGGGTGTTGACATGACTCTTGCGGCTCAACGCGTCTGCTACTACGTTAGTCTTTCCTGGGTGATAATGCAATCTCATATCATAATCCTTAATAAGCTCCAACCATCTCCTCTGTCTGAGATTTAACTCCTTCTGCGTGAAAATATACTTCAAACTCTTGTGATCCGTGTACACCTCACAATGGTTTCCGATGAGAAAATGTCTCCATGTCTTCAACGCATGCACCACGGCTGCTAACTCCAAATCATGCGTAGCATAATTCTTCTCATGGGGTTTAAGTTGTCGTGAAGCATATGACACAACTCTTCCTTCCTGCATAAGCACTGCTCCAAGTCCTCGACGAGAAGCGTCGCAATAAACTTCATAATCCTTGCGTTGATCTGGTAGAATCAACACTGGTGATGTAACCAATCGTTTCTTCAACTCTTGGAAACTAGCTTCACAATCTTTAGTCCAATTGAATTTGGTGTCCTTCTTTAATAGCTCAGTCATGGGCTTAGAAATCTTCGAGAAATTCTCGATGAACCTCCGGTAGTATCCTGCAAGTCCAAGAAAACTCCGGATTTCTCCAACTGACGTGGGTGATTCCCAACTTGTCACTGTGTCAACTTTGGCGGGGTCTACTGCTACTCCTTCTCCAGAAATAACATGTCCAAGGAATCCAACTTCCTTCAGCCGAAATTCACATTTGCTGAACTTGGCATATAACTGATGTTCTCTGAGCTTCTCAAGTACCAATCGCAAATGCTCCTCATGCTCTTCCTCATTCTTGGAAAAGACTAAAATATCATCAATGAACACCACGACGAACTTATCCAAAAACTCCATAAACACTTTGTTCATCAGGTTCATGAAATAGGCAGGTGCGTTAGTCAGGCCAAATGACATAACGGTATACTCATACAGTCCATATCTGGTGGTAAAAGCCGTCTTAGGTATATCCTGCTCTCGAATCTTTAACTGATGGTATCCTGATCGTAGATCGATCTTGGAAAATACTTTAGCTCCTTGTAGGCGGTCAAACAAATCATTGATCATCGGTAGTGGGTACTTGTTCTTGATGGTCACTTCATTCAATCCACGGTAATCAACAACCATCCTCAACTATGCATCTATCTTCTCCACTAGAAGTACTGGTGATCCCCAAGGTGACGAACTTGGGCGAATATAACCTTTATCCAGTAACTCCTTGATCTGCTTCTTAATTTCCTCCAAATCTTTTGCGGGCATCCTGTACGGTCTCTTAGATATTGGCCCTGTGCCTGGCAAAAGTTCAATCAGAAACTCAATGTCTCTATCCGGTGGCATGCCTGGCAACTCTTCTGGAAATACATGCGGATAATCCTTCACCACTGGTACTTCCTCCTGTACAACTCCTGATAAGGAATTCACTTGAGTCCTCTTCGGCATATGCCGGGATACATACTTAATCCTTCTTCCTTCTGGGTGGTAAGCAAAATCGACTTACTGGCGCAATCGATGTTTCCTCCATACAACGATAGCCAATCCATTCCCAAAATCACATCCAAACCTTGCGACTCCAAAACTATTAGGTCTGAGGGGAAAACATGCCTACCAATGGCATCTGAAAACATCCTTGGCTTGCCATATACTCTGCTCCTGGCGAGGTTACTAACATAGGGGTTCTGAGAACTTTGGTGGGCAGCTTAAACTTATTCACAAATCCCCTTGATATGTATGAATGCGATGCACCAGTATCGAAAAGAACGGTTGCAGTAAATGACTTAACCAAAAACTTACCTATTACTGCATCAGGCTGTGCTTCAACCTCCTCCACGCTCACGTGGTTCACATGTCCTTTGTTGAACGGGTTCGGCTTCTTCCCGGAGCTTCCATTACCATTTCCATTTTGGGCTTCAGGACAATCAGTTGCATCATGCCCAGTCTTCTGGCACTTGAAACAGGTAACGTGACTTAGATCCCTCTTGGCTGGGGTAGATGGGTTGGTGCGGTTCTGTCCGTTGGTTCCTCCATTTCCATTACCATTTTTGGAGCCATTATGATTGTGCGAACTACCTCCTCCATGGGTATGCTGAAACTGTCCTCCAGGCTTCGGGGCAAAACGTGGCTTCTGCTGAGCTCCTTAGTTATACTTCCCTTGTCCATACTTCCTCTTACGGTTTTCAATCTGCTGTTGCTTCCCTTCAATCATGAGAGCTCTATCTACCAGCTCCTGGTAGTTGTTGAAGGTTGCTACCATCAACTGCATACTCAGTTCATCATTCAGTCCTTCCAAAAATTTCTCCTGCTTGGCTGCGTCTGTAGTAACGTCATCTGGTGCATAACGTGCTAAATTACTAAAATCCTCCACGTACTGGCCTACGGTGCGTCCTCCTTGGCGTAGGTTGCGAAACTCACGCTTCTTCATAGCCATAGCTCCTGCTGAAACATGAGCTGTACGGAAAGCTTGCTGAAACTGGTCCCATGTGACAGTGTCAATAGGGTGTGTGGCGGTATAATTCTCCCACCATGATGCTGCGGGTCCATCAAGTTGATGTGCGGCAAACGCACTCTTTCCGCATCTGTGCATCCTGCAGTGGTCAACTCCCTTCCAACTTTGCGGAGCCAATCATCTGCAACAATCGGCTCGGTGCTACTGGAAAACACCGGCGGGTTTAGCCTCAAGAAACGGGCTAAGTGATCAATAGGTGGTGGTGGTGGTGGGTTGTTGTTGTTGTTGTTGCCTTGGTTCTGCACTAACACTTGCATCAGGGCATTCTGTTGCTGAATCAACTGGGTGATCTCTGGTGGGAAAACAAATCCGGTGTCGCGTCTCGGAGGCATCTGATGGGTTAGAAAAGATGAGAGTTAAGAATAGAATGAGGTCTAGAGGGAAAACACTACCCATATGCTCATGAGACAAATACAATCAATATCACTCAATCAATTCAATCAAGGCATAACAACCAATCTAACTAGCGTTACAAAGTGCTTGAACTATACTATTAAATGGGGGAAAACTACTACTGATTGGGTGGTCTACTAGAAATTCTGATCCGTTGAAGACTCCATGATGTCTGCTCCAGCTTCATCAACAAAGTCATCTTCACTTGGTTCCGAGTCGGTGTCGTCGATGATGATGTAGTTATCCGGACAAGTGCATTCGTCATCTTTTGGTTTTGGCACTGGATTTCCCATGAATACTCCAATCTTCTTCTCCAGGTCGTCATTCTTCCCTACTAATGCGACGATTTCCTCCATATAATCCTCGCGTGTAGCCTTGAGTTCTTCCTCCAGTTCCTTGATCTTCGTCAATGCCTTCTTCAGTTCTTCCTTGTCCGAGCACATCTGGTTCTCCTGGCGACGAATGTGTTGGTTTTGCTCCTGGATGAAAGCTGCAATTGATCCATCCTTCTTGGTTCTGATCATCTCCCATTGCGCGTCTCGGCGTCCACAAATCTGATAAATTGTATCCTTAAGCTCCTGGTGGTAGACTTCTCCAATGCGTCCCATAGCGATGTGGGCGGCCATGCTCTTCCCTAAACTCCGGTTGGTGCTTCGAAAATCAATCTTATGGGTTCAGTAACTGGCACAAACGTCCTTCCTGGAATGTGAACTTGAATCTTCCAGCTTTCCTCTTCGGGTAATGTGGCGTTGTAGGTTCCGGTGATGCTTGGTATTCCTATGTTCAAGTACTTAGTGACTTCCTTCAAATGTCGTCCAAAAGGCGTGTCTTCATCTGGTTGCATGAACTTGCTCCTTGCATCCGCCATTCCTAAAAGAGTAGAAAGTGGAGAGGGGTCAGAAATGAGAAGAGCGAAGTGTTCTAGGGCTTAAGCTTAGTGGTCGTGTCCTACAGTCAGCGTGTGCTCTGATACCACCTTTGTAGTGACCAGACCTCAAATGGTCTGTGCTGCTGTGCACCAGTGTCATCCCTGGATCAGTAATGCTGACACGCACAGTACAAATGGAGGATTTATAATAGAGTAGCAATCACACACTTATTACATCGAATATCTCCAAAGAGAATAAGTATGATAAATATGGCTTAAGGCCATCTAAAACGATAACAGCGGAAGACTTGGAAGATAAGTGAGTCCATCAACTCCAACGCCATCACTGAGTATAAGACCACGACCTAAGGCACCTTACTCGTCGTCTGAAAAGTCTGCAACATGAAACGTTGCAGCCCGAAAACGGGTCAGCACATGGAATATGCTGGCAAAATAACACATGGAGAAATAATGAACATAATAATGCTATACTACATGCATATATGGCTGGTGGAAAGCTCTATGGTTAAAGTTTTGCGAAAAGCCAATTTTTCCCTACTACAAAGGAATAAATTTTATTTAACTATCATGGTGGTTGTTAAACATTGAGATGGTTGACAGCATCTCAATCCCAATTAAAAGTCATCATTAACCCAACAAAATTAATTAAAAGTAACATGGTGATGAGATTCAAATGATAATCCAGGTACTAGATACTCAAGTTGTCCATAACCGGGGACACGGCTAATCATGATTAGTTTGTACACTCTGCAGAGGTTTGTGCACTTTTCCCCACAAGACTCGATCGCCTCCGCTTGATTCTCGCACTACATGATGTTTGAGAAACGGATGATCGAGACACAGCCTTTCAGGAACAATCACTCTTTACTCCGGGTGGACAGTTACACCTACTTTCCCCTACATCTGCTAGCCCACCTCTTCAAGAGATCATGTAACCTACTTAACTATGCTAGAGCCCATAATAGCTTGTGGCTGCACACGGAAGTTTCTAGCATGAATAATCTTATGATCCCTTTGAGCCTGGGTGGCGGTCCTTATACAAACAGACAACACTGGGTTCCCCAGGTGCCTCAATCCACCCAGATGTGAGTTTTAGTTGCCACCTTAAGTAAACCATTATTAACAATCTCACATCTGTCGTGAATGTCTCTCAAACCCAATCCACGTCTACAAGCATAGCATGGCAATATAATAGCAAACGTAGAAGTAACTCCCAAGGGTTTGATAAAAAGAACAGGAAATAGGTACTACCTCAACTACTTCCCAATACCCACAATTTAATTAGATCCTAATCATGCAATGTTTGAGGAATAGATCTAATGCAATAAAAACTGGGTATGGAAGGTATATGATCAAAGTGTTACTTGCCTTGCTGATGATCCGCGAAACCTAGCGATTCGAAGTAACAAGCGGCACACTCCGGGTACTCTATCGCAAACAAACAAGCAAACAATAAGTACTTATCTAATGCATAGGTAAAACTCGAATGAAAGATCCAACCAGAAAGTTCAACTTAAGAACTCTGGTTCGCAAAAAGAATCAACTCGAACGAAGCAACAAAAGTCAAACGGCGAAAGAAACAAGCTCCGTTTACTAATCTGGATCTAGGTCAAATTTTACAGTAGCAAAAACTTATTTGAGTAGGTTAAACGGAAAGAGAATTTTGAGACAAAACTCTAGGCGCTTGAATCGCCTGATTCTGATAAATGAGCGAAAAGTTAAACAGAAACGAAGATCCGATCAGAAATCGAGATCTGAGATAATCGCTGAAAAATCCGACGAAAAAGAAAAAACTGACGAACGGTTAACGAACGGACGTTCATTAACAGAGAAAATCCGACGAACGCGTTCGTTAAAACGAACGGGTCGGTGAACGTTCACAAAATAACAAAACCGAAGAAATAAACCGATCTAGGGTTTTTTTAAAAACGAACGGTTTTTTTAACAAAACCGGCAAACGACGGCGAGGTAATACCTCGTCGGGGCGGGGCTCCGGCGGGCTCGGTTGGGCTCCGGCGAGGGCGGCGGGGCCCAGGGGGCTCGGGGGCTCGAAGAGCAGTCCGGCACACCCCCAGCTGCGCCCTCAGACTGGCGTTGGCCGCTGCAGAGTTAGAAGAAAAAGAAGAGCAATAAGAAATCATCAAGGAAGATCCGAGCCGACTGCTCAGCAGTCGGCCCGAATCTCGGGGACTACACCCAGTGGGTGCGCTGACGCGCCCCCACATGAGATAAAGATCAAGTTACATACCTCGGCTTTCAGTGAGATCGGCGGTCTTCTGCATCAGCTCCCGAGCCTGGGAGTTGAAGGCGGCCGCTCGGAGGTTGTGATAGTCCTGCAAGATGGACAGAAGACCGACGTGAGAACAAAAGCAACGATGAGAAATCATGAAGGAAGATCCGAGCCGACTACTCAGCAGTCGGCCCGAATCTCGGGGACTACACCCAGTGGGTGCGCTGACGCGCCCCCACGAGAGAAATCAAGAAGAAGATGAGAATACTAACCCGGATGGCAGCCCGCGTGGAGAGGAATTCGTCGGTGAGCTGCCTCAGCGCCCCGATTTGGCCTTGGAGCCGGGTCCGGACGTCTTGCGCAGCGATGTTCACCACGGCTGTCCCTCCGCCTGGCGCCCACCCTGAGGTAGCGCTGGCCGCCTCTGCGTCTCGGGCCGACGAGCTGGAGCCCACCGCCGGCTGTGGCTCCGACGCCGCTTTCTGCGGCTCCGACGCGGCCTTCCCCGCGCGCCGGCTTGGCGAAACCCGGACCGCCACCGCAGCTCCCGCGGCCGGCTCGCCTTCCGCCGACTGTGCGGGCGCAGGCTCAGTCTGGCCGCCTTGGGCCGCCCCGGTCGGAAGAGTCGGCCCCGGCGCCTCCCTCACGAAGATGACGTCGTCGCCGCTCCCTCCCAGATCTGGCTGGGAGCCACTGGCTCTCCCTGGCGAGGGATCCGCGCCCCCGGGCGCCATGGTGCGCAGGGGGGTGACCATCAAGGCCTCCCCTGCCGCCGTTTCGGCCTCGGCCTCTGCCTGGGCCTTGGCTGCGGCCTCGGCAAGCGCCTTCGCCGCCTCCTCCTCCCGAGCCGCCTGGGCGGCAGCTGCCCTCCGTGCCTCCGCCTCCCGCGCTTCCTGCTCCTCCCGCACCTCCCGCGCGTTCCTTTCCGTCGCCTCCAGGAGGGCGACGCGGGGATCTACGCGGCGGGTGGTGCTCCCAGAGCCCCTGCCGACTCGACAACGGAGCCGGCAGCCGCCCGCTCGAGTGACAGTGGAGCTCTGATCAAAGAAAAGAAGACAAAGGTTCAGAAAACCACCCAAGAAAAGAAAGAAGGAAAATACACAGAAAGAGAGAACTTACACCGATACCTCCTGCGGCTGCTTCACCACCTTGCGGAAGCGAGCCGCCTTCGCAGCCGCCTCTTCCCGCCTGGTGGCCGCCGCCCCACCCCTAGGCTTCTTCGTCCGGCTGCCGAACATGCCCTGGGTGGCGCGACGTTTCTGGCCTCTACCCCGAGCGAGCTGCGCACCGGAAGAGCCCGCGCCGCGTCCGGAGGCCGGCTGGCGGGGCGGGACGGCTTCGGCTTCGTCCTCGTCTGGCCAGTCCTTGAAGGTCGCGGAGAACCCGGCGCCGCGTGCTTCGCCGCCGGCTTGGCCGCCGGCCGGATCGGCGGCGTCCTCCATGTGGACTGCCCCCAGATCGGGGTCCTCCCGGTCGTGCTCGGTCCGGTCGGGGACGAAGCGGCGCTCCGCGTCCGCCCCGCCGGCCGGCCGAAGCAGAGGACTCTGTCAAAAAGAGCGAGCCGACTGAGTTAGAGTCGGCCCAAAGGAACTCGGCAACAAAGCTGAGAGAGAAAGAGAGAAAAAGAGAAGGGGAGCGTACCGTAGGCGGAGGATTGGCGCGGCTGTATGGCTCCTTGCCGAATTGCCAGTTGTCGGGAAGCTGGCAGTTGGCAAGGTAGTTCACCATGTCGGCCGCGTCGGCCTGCGGCATCTCCTTGGAGCACAGCCGGCTCGGATCGAGCTGGCCGCTCATCTGACAGATCAGATGAGGCCGGCTCTGGAGCGGGAGGACCCGGCGCGTGACGAACGCGGCCAGAAGGTCGGGCCCCGTCAGGCCCTCCGACTGGACCATCACCCGCAGGCGGGCGATGGCGGCGTTCCCTCCCTGCGATAGCGTCACCGCCCGGAAGGACCACTGGGGCAGCCTCCCCGCCGGTGGGCCGGCTACGTAAGCCGGCAGGTTGACGTAGTCGCCCTGGGGAGCGATGTTCCGCACGTAGAAGTATGATTTCTGCCACTTCTTCACCGATTGGATCAGCGTGATGACCGGGAAGGGGTTGTCGGCGCCCGATCTCCGCGACGCGATGAAGGCGCCAGTCTGAGCCGGCACGCCCCGCATGCGCGTGCCCAGCTTCGATTGGAAGAACTCCCCCCCAGAGCTCGAGGGTGGGGAGGACGCCGAGATAGCCCTCGCACAGGGTGACGAAGGCCGACAGCAGCACCACCGCGTTGGGGGTGAGGTGGTGCGGCTGGAGCTGAAAGAAGTCCAGCCAGGTGCGAAAGAAGGCGCTCACCGGCAGTCCGAAGCCGCGCAGGAAGTGCGAGAGGAAGACTACCCGCTCACCCTCCTGCGGCGCCGGCCTGACCTCCTTCTCCGGCGCGAGGCGGACCTCCACTTTGTCCGCGCTGGGCAGACGCCGGGTGTCGCGGAGGAAGTCGATGTGATCGTTGTGGACGATGGAGCCATCCCAATCCCCGCCAAGCTACTCTGCGTGGGGAGGCATGGCGGAAGCTAGCACGGCGGCGGAGGAGCGTGCGGAGGAAGAGCGCGGCGGCGAGGCGCTGTTGCGAGAACGAGCAAGGCAAGAAGACGGAGGGAGTAGGAGGAGCGTGCGAGGGCCTGCCGCCCTCCACCTCCCCCTACTTATAGCCTCACGCGGCCGAAGAGGCCGGACGTGGGGGGGAGACGTGGGATTAACTGCGCCCACTCCCCCCACGTCTCGGATTTATTACGCATAAGTGCGAGCCGAAACTGCCGCACGGAACGTGCGGGCGGTTTCGGGATAAAAAGGATCCGCGCCTGGGCCGGAGCGCGGACGTGGCGGGCCCCCTCCCTGCGGCGACGTCCCATCACGCGCGTGGGCTGGCAGGCTTTCCGGCCACGTGGCATGCCACGGCCCGAGGCCGGCCCGTGGCCCAGCGCACAAGTCCGCGGGTTCCCGCCTCCCGACTCCAGAAGAATTCGACTAAAGGCGGCGCGCCTGCACCAAGGCCGGCTCCTAGCTGCCGGCTTGTCACGATAGGAAGCTGATCGAGCTTCTCGAACCCCACTCCACCTCGAAGCCCAATCAGCTTCGGGGACTACTGTCGGGGTAAATGACCACGGGTAGCCTAACCGACTACCCCTGGCTCTTCAGAAAATTTATCAGGCCTTTGGGCCTTCAAAGCACTCCAAGCATTTGGGCCGCCTTCCCCGGCCGGCTACCACTAAGGCCGACTCCCGGAAGGCGACCCAGCCTCACCGACTCCAAGAAGCCGGCCAAGAAGGACGCCGACTCCTAGAAGCCGGCCAAGACTACAACCACTCCTACATAACGACGACCTGACGGGGCATGGCCACAGTACGGCCCACGACCCCCGAAGCCCGAGGCAGGCATGGCTACAGGAGGCCGTACGGGGGGGGTGTCTCCCGTGCGGCCCGGCACTGTAGCCACGCCAGCCGCGACGTCATCCACGACCCCCTCCTGTACGGCCCAAGGACCACGGGCCCCTTCAGCCAGAGAGAGGCGTGAAGGCGGCCCGGCTTTTCCTAGTCAGCCAGGAGCATAGCCGGCCTCCAGAAGCCGGCGACTCCCGTCCTCGAAGCAGGAGCCCCATTAAGGAGACAAGACGAGGTAAGGCTACAGTGATAGCCCCCGATGCGGGTCACTGTAGCCACGCTTACCTCAACAAAGCCCTCGTCATCAGAGGCGCGGCTACAGTAAGCAGCCGCGGACAAGACCCTAGGCAGTGGGGCCGGCCTGTCGACCGAGGAGCCGGCAGCCGGCGGGACCCACCAGCCGGCGGGACCCAGCAGCCGGCGGAGAAGCCGGCAGGCATAGACACTGACGGCTGGGGCTAGCTCCCAGTCGGATTACCATTGTACCCCCGGGGGGTAGGCCTATATAAACCCCCCGGAGCACCCATGCAAAGGGTTGGCTTCCAAGCATAGTTCGATCCCTGATAGCACACAGACACACGCCATAGATAGAGGGAAGCAAGAGCTAGCCTTGTTCTTCTTCTCCCTTGATCCCAACAGCTCTAGGAGCGATTGTAGCTACCCTTTACCGATCTAGTGATCATGCGGAGACCCCGCAGAGCAGGACTAGGGGTGTTATCTCCTCGGAGAGCCCCGAACCTGGGTAAGATCCGCCGACGTGCATGTCTTCGCCTCATCCCGTTTCCAGGCACCGGCGACGTTTTATTGGCTCCCACAATGATAAGCCATCCCTTGGCATATGTCGCACCAACCACCCGACAGTGTTTAACACGCAGAACACACACATAGACACCATTTAGACTAGTAAGGTACACGTGCATTGCACACATGAGATTTGGCAACCAAATTATGAATAAATACCACATTATAGCATGTAAGCTTTGAGTCATATATGCATGATGTAGAAGTTCGTTTAATTCTTATAGTTCATTGCATTCAAAATTATCTAGTTTTTATAAGAAAGCTAATCTATTTTAAGATTCATGGAATTGTGCGTTGTAAGGCATAAAGTAAAAACAAATCATGTAGAAAACCATTTTGGCAATTCTGATACGGAAGATTCTAGAACAAAGAACAAGTGCTTGTGTTTTGAGGTTTGTGCATTATGCTTAAGTTCAACCATAGAGTCTTATAGATTGTACATGTGGCAAAATCTGGTGAAATCTAGATGATATCCAACGGCCAGTAGTGCTCAAATTTGGTAGCTCTGCTCCATCGGATTGGCCTCATCCAACGACCATCTTTCAAAGTTAAAGTTATCCGCACACTATATACAAAATATAAAATATAATATATATATAGGGGTATAGATATAGATATGTGATGCGAAAGCCACCCATCATCTCCAATTAGAATAGTGTGTCCATGCACGGATGCAATGCGGCCAAACGATGTCTGCCATCGGTATCTCAAATTCAATCAAGCCTGACCTTGTTCAATGTGTATACATTACAACATGATCGTTTCCAAACCACACCGCGCAGATCTCCGTTATGTTCATGCATGCATGGGTTTCAAACATCATGATCTCTTATTCAAATATTTGAATTGAAATTTACATTGATTATGACCTCACCTAGTCTTTTACACCCACACATTGGTCTTCTCTTTATAATTGTACCACTAACTTTCTCTCGTGCATGCATGCACACACACTACCAGTCGGCATTATCCATCGCACACATGCAATCTTTTTCTTCAGGTCGGTCTCCCATGAAGGCACACACACACGCACACATCCCCCTCTCCATCATATCGAGCAATTCTTTATCTCTCATGTGCATGCACAACGATCGATGTTCCTCTATGTGTGTGTGTGTGTGTATAGCTAGGTGTTTCATAGTTTTCCACATAAACCGATCAATCTATATATCTAGTGAGGTCTCACCCTCTTTCCCACGTCCACATAGATCAATATATACCTCTCTATATAGGATTACATATATATCTAATACACCCACATTAATTATATATCTTCCATGCCTTCCGCTTCATCTCTCAGACGTGTGCACAATGTCGAAGACAGGGGGCAGCAAGGGCCCTCCCCCCCTAACATCACTATATATCGAGGCTAATATGAATGTGATCATTAGACAATTTCTCGTAAAAATGGTTTAAGTTGATGAATTGGCCCTCCTCATAAAGGATTAGCAATGCTTGGCCCCCTAGCTCATGGGACATTTATCATGGCTCCGCCACTGCGCGCAACAGCACACGTCCTCGCCCCCTCTCTCTAAATATCGATCTCGCAGTTGTGCACTCCCTCATAGTCTCCCTCCACTAGGCCCCTCGCACCATCTTCTCGCCCCCCACCGGATTTTGCCACATGTACAATCTAGCAGACTCCATGGTTAAACTTAAGCATAATGTAAAAATCTCAAAACAACAGTGGTTCTCCTTTGTTCTAGAATCTTCCGTATCATAACTTCCCAAACTTTTTTTCTAGTTGAATTGCCATTGTTTGTTTTTACTTTATGCTTTACAATGCACAATTCCATGAATAATAAATAGATTAAGGGCTTCTTTGATTCAAAGGATTCTCGAAGGAATTTTGGAGGATTCTAATCCTTAGGAATTTTTTCTATCTTAGTTGTTTGATTCGTAGGATTGTAGACCATAGGAATTTTCCATATGATTCATTTGCACTAGATTTCATAGGAAACATCCCATCCACTCAAACCTCTGCACAATCAAACACTCGTACCATCCTGTAGGATTCAAGACGACATTCCACTCTAATCCCATGTTCTTCCTATTCCCGTGTTTTGGAAATCCTACGAATCAAAGAGGCCCTATGTTTTTTTATAAAAACTAATTGATTTTGAATGAGATGAACTATAAGAATTAAACGAAGGTCTAAATCAGGCATATATGACTCAGAGCTTACATGCTACAGTGTGGTATTTATTCATAATTTGGTTGCAAAATCTGACGCGAGCAATGCACGTGTACCTTACTAGTACTTCGAGTATGTGCAAAACACAATGGCACGCTACACAGTGTCTCTCTTATAGTTCATGAAGCCACGTGGCACATGTGGAGGCGTTGTCGCGACATCCTTGTGTGGATTGATCACAGTGACGTGCTGCTGGTTCCAGAAGAATGTACTCCCTGAGCCGCACTGGCGGTACATGCACGAAGCGAAGATGTGCACGCACACCACGCATGCACTCATTCCCTCCCACGCACACGCGGGTACACGGGCGGACGCAATTTTTTTACCAAGATCCACCCCATGTGATAATTTGACGCGTGTAAAGTCCTTCACTTCATTGATGGTCAATTAATACAGCGCATGCAAATTGAGTGGACGTGAGGGCGGAAGAAAGACATTACTACTGCACTGCGCGCATGCGAGTAGTTAGATCATGGGTTGCTAGTAGTACTTCCATTGGTCTCCTTTGTATTTTGTGCCAATTTTTGACAGTAACATAATATTTACGCATCTAAGCAGTGTAGTCTACTTGAAATTTATATTCCACTAAACTCATCGGCAGCCGTTTCGGGCCTCGAAACCAAAACTATCAATTAATCTTTACCTTGTTCCCATCACATTCAAAAGTACTAGTGCTACAATTAAGTGCAAGCCTGCTCACACCTACCAGTACGTACCAAACTTGAACGTGTTCCCACTATGCAGGTTTTAGTACTAGTGCTAGTACTTAGGTTATAAAAAGGGGAACTACCTAACCGAAAATTACTCTACCTTCCTCCTCATAAGTCCTCCTTCTTCATCCATCCTTGCCATGGCCGGTGTGCAGAGCTCTAGGTCGAGAACTACTCGTAACAAGGGAGCGGCAACCAAGGCTACGGAAAAAAGAGGGCTCGCCGCCACGCAGAGACCTCGAAAGACCTCGAAAGATCTTTCACGGGCAGGCAATGGCTCCCAGGAGCGCCCTAGACGCGGAGGCGAACATGCCGAGCTGGCGGCGCTGGAGTCGTTATCCCTCGACGGCATGCCCGATCAGCTCAATAAGCACCTCAATAAGCAGAAGGAGTTCATCCATGGCTTGGTGGAGCTGCTGAAGGAGAGCCTCGACGACATGCCCGCTGAGCTCAATGAGCAGGGGGAGTTGACCACCGGCTTGGTGATGCTTCTGAAGAAGAGCATTGCCTTGGAGAAGAAGGCGACCAGCGAAATCCCGCAACTTCAGGAGGACAAGGCGAAGCTCTGCCACTATCTCGACCTGCTGAAGGAGGAGAACACCGGCTGGAAGAAGCTGCATGAGAATAGTAGTTCCTCGATGAAGATGTTGCAGGCCCTCGTCATGGAACAGAAGGAGGAGTTGGCGAAGCTCCGCATCGAGCACCTGGCTGCTGTCAAGGTATGTAATGCGGCCGTGGAACAGATGATGATGGCTCGCGTCGAGAAATCCCGCGTCATGGACACAATGATGAAGATGGCGGAGGAGACGCGCAAGGAGATGGAGGTCGTGGAGGCGATGAAGAAGCAGTTACGACTCCGCGGCCAGCAACCATTCATGTAGTGAGAGCAGCACCCCAGACTTGTGTGTGCGTCTTCCTTCTTTTTTTGGGGTGATAATCCTCCTTCTTCTTTTGCTCCTGTGTTTCTAATTTTGCTTCGGGTGTTTCGCCGCACGTGTCACCTTCTCTGCGAGGCATGAATAGAACAATGCTAAAAATGAGATGACTAGCAAATTAGATCATTCTTTATCGCCGATAGAACAATGCCTCTTGCTAGTAATATATAATAAGAGTAGAGAGTAGAGGATATGGCAGTAGGCTGCCGTGTTTCGTGCTCCTCCGTCGTACTCTAGTGGAAAACTTGAGTATACCGCATGGTTCTTTGTCCTCCTCAGGTCGTCGGCACATTTATACGAGCAGTCAAATCACAAGGCCCCGCCTTCCAGCAGTAATGAGCCGTCAAATCACAAAGGCCCTCGCCTCTCGTGAAAAGGACCAAGCTAGACTGCCCCGCCCTCTAGCCTTTTAAAAAATGTATACATTTGTACAGTAGTAGTATCGATGGATTGCGCCATGGAGCAAAACTAACAAGATGTAATTAAAGAAAAAAGGTGGTACATATAGAGAGCGCTCGTCACCAAATTATGCATATACTATATGACACTACCCACTATGAAGGTACTATTAACACAGACTAGTAACTAGTCTATGCTACTCTCCACTACGACCAGCCAAAGTCAAGGCACGGATACCAACGAGGGCCTGGTTGTGTCTATACTTGGACAACTCACCTGACTGCATGCGCACCAGGCAGACGAAGCTCGTGTCGTGTTGGTGCCGTGTGCGGCCCGCACATTAACCAAAACCTCGCGCCTCCATCTTAGCCTCCGCGTTTTAAACTTCTCAATCTCAAGGCCAAGGAGCAACGTGAAACCTATGATAGAGCCAATTGGATGGTTGAGAACACTACAATTCGTAGCTACAGATGTGTGTGTGAGAGAGGATGAGTGCATGCGTGCACCTCTTCTCGGAGTACAACTGTATGTGGGTAGCATCGACCTAGGGAGCAGTGATGGTGCATGCGAGAAGTCCCGAGACATAGGTGTAATGCGTCTGAAAAAAGACTAGTCTATAGCTCGCCACGAGGCTATTCCTGTCGAACGCCAAGCGTAAGATATGTATCTGACGGTGCCAGTTTTTGCACGTACAAAGCAGTAGAAAAAGAACTAGTACCATGGCATATGCTACACCACGGCGGAGAAAATGTGCCGACGTTACGCCATCCGGGAATAGTGCTGCACTTCGAAACTAGATCCATCAATAAATTTTAAGCGTGTCTCGTCACATTCCAAATTACTACTACTACCACACTATATTTAATTGCAAACTTGTTCACACCGATCAAAACCGAAACGGTTTCCCACTTAGGAGCGTATTAGTAGTACTCGGTTATAAATACTACTATGCTAAGATGACTGCACATTTCTCCTCAACTCCTCATCCACAAAAAACAATCAAGTCAATCAAGCCATAGCCAGCGTGAGTTCTGGGTCGAGAGATTTCCACCAGGGAGAGGTGAGCATGGAAGAGGAAGCACGAGAGATGTCCTGCCTCGCCGCGAAAGCAGCCGCGCAGCAGTAGCATCACAGAGGTTCCGCTGCACCGCCGAAGCAGCACGGAGGTCCCGCCACGCCGTCGATGTAGCAGACTGGTCCGGCCACGCCGCGGAAGCAGCAGAGATGTCCCACCGCGCCGCCGAGGCAGCAGGGAGGTCCCGCCGCACCGCGGCGGCCTGGGAAAATTTCTCGCGGGCAGGCGAGGACTCTTACAGGCGCATGCATGCGATAGTCCATAGCCAGATGGATCAGACCTCCGGTTGGGCGAGGATGCAGGACGAGGCTACCGGCGTCATCGGCAACTAGGGGAGGGCAATGCGAAGCTCCGGCGCAAGCGCGACCTGCTGAGGGGGAAGATCATCGGAAGGGCGAAGCAGGAGGAGGGGACCGCTGCCTTGTTGTAGAGGACGGGCGTCATCATCAACAAACTTATGGACGAGAATGCCATGCTCCGCATCGAGCGCAAAAGGCTGGTGGAGGAATCCATGGATGCTGCCAAGCAGCGTATTATTGACATGAAACTGATGAAAGAGATCATCGCCTGCCGCGAGAACTAGTCTCCGCGACCTGCAATGCATAAAGAAAGTAGAGATCAGCGAGCCAGATCGTTGTATGCGTCTTCCTTCTTCTTTTGCCCTTGTGTATTTCGGGCGTAGCCGCATGTGGCTTTTTAATTATCTTCCTAATTATGTAAGACAATTATTATCCACTCTCGTCATCCTTATAGATATTCATAAGTCTTGCTATAAGTCGCAGTAGATGCTATATAGATCTGTCGGATCTTACATGAAGATCAGTCCATAATTTTCTTTTTCAGATTTTCTTTTTCTCTCTTAAATCTCAGTCGAGTGAGACATTGCCATGCCATTAAACAGAGGCTCGGGCGCCATTAATGGAGACCTTGGGAGAGATGTGGACGATAGATGGAGGTCAAAGGGCTCTCCTTCCGATAAGCACGCACAGGGGTTTGATCGCACGCCTCCCATACTCAAATAGCTACCCTGCACAGCGCCTCCTAGCTAATAAAAAAAGGGGACGCGTGGCGGAATGTAAATGGTAAGTAGAATGCCCACGGTTTCAATAATACTTGTGTTTCCAATTGTAACGTGACAACACTTGTTCCAAAATGACTTTGTTGATTGTTAATGTGTGCGCCTATGCAAATCGGACAGCAAAATTACCACAGCACGTTGGTGCCATGTCATGACACCAAGCCAAGTTTCATGATTTTCATGCGTGTTTCGGATTTACAGGAATTAAAAAACCAAGTTTCTCAGTGTTTCCTGCCGAGAGCCATGACGCCCAGATGTTTGAATTTCATTCCCATTTCTGGCATGGGACCTAGAAATTTACCAGAGGACACACATGTGATTTGTCAACCAGCTTTGGTGCACTGGAGCATGTGCTTGTATTTAAAATTTGAATTATGCACACAAAGGTGACACGTTCCCTCTCAGAACCACGAGCCTTCTTGAGAGAAGCTCCGGTTTGATAGAAACTTATACCAAAACTTGTTCCTATTCTGCACTTTTTTTTACTACAGCATGGTAGTACCATGACATGACACCATGCCAAGTTTCATGATATTCAGGCGTGTTTTGGATTTACAAGAATTTTAAAACCAAGCTTCTCAATGTTCTCGGCCGAACCACGATGCCCAGATGTTTGAATTTCATTCCCATTTCTTGCACGGGACCTAGAAATTCACCCGAGGAGACACATGTGATTTTTCAGTCAACATTGGTGCATGGGAGCATGTGCTTGTAGTTCGAATTTGAATTATGCACATTAAATGACCAGAAACTCAATTAATGTATAAAAAGGCCAAACGAACCTGGAATAGTTCCAAAATTTAACAGGGAACTCATATGGTTCTATGTTGCCTCTGTAAAGAAAATCTGGGGGCAGGCAGCGTATATTGTTTCACACACAAAGGTATAAAGAAATAAAGAAATTAGCATACCTGTTTAATTCTTGCGTTCTTATTATTTATGCCAGTTGTGTATCACTACTCAGTTTTGCCATTAGAAGTTACAACTACTCAAAAAATGCCATCGATCCGTGAGATGCCTGCTAAAAATGCAATTAGATATCTAAAAAATGCCATCGTTAAGTTAAATGTTCGCTCAGAAATGCCATTAGACATTGTTATTTTCACGTCAAACCCGTTGACCATGTTACATGACAAAAATAAGCCGATTCTCACAATGATAAGTTAATGGTGTCCAGCACAACACACCCCTCAAATAAAACTAAGCACCCTGGAATTCTTTGACAAAACTAAGCACCCTGAAATTCTTTGACAACTAAACTGCTGGCTATACGATGTTGGCCATATATATTGTACGTATATAATGTCAAGAAACGAGTGGTAGTACTATACCAAGTAAAAGATGAAATGTATGAAATATAACGAGAAGAAACATAACATAGTTGTGCTGGGGGCTCAGCACAACACACCCCTCAAATAAAACTAAGCACACCAGAAATTAAACTAAGCAACTAATCCGGTAGACACTGCATTAGAACCACCATGAGCAACGACACTGCCACCTTACTCGGAGTCCTCGTCCACGTCCTCGACTTCGTCCTTGTCCCTCTTCCTCTTAGGCGATACTTCTTTGCTTGAACCGCACACTTGGCTCTTGCTCTTCATCCAACCCTTGCAGATATTGAAACAAAGGTAGCCATCCATTGCGGCGTAGTAGATGTGGTCTATATCTAGTACAGTCCACTTCCATGCACGATGAAACATGTGCGGAGGTTTCTTCAGTTCACCGTACGAAGGATGAACCATGGCTCCTGCCAGGGTCAACATTGAAGGCTGATCAAGGGAGGGCACCAGCCCTTCCTTCTGGAGGTCGGGGGTCGCCTACAACGAGGCCTATCCGACCCAGGATTTCCTTGTTGTTCCTAAAGTCTACAGTAACGAATTTGACTCGGCCGCCCTTGAGGAACTTCTTAAATTCCTCACACTCAACGTCGGCATGGCATATGTGGTAGACCAAGCATAAGTCATGCACGCAAACCTGGATCATGGCGGGCTTCTTCTTCTCTGCCTCCTTTAGTTTCTTCTCGCTTCCCAGGACTGTGGTGTACTCAACATCTAGCCCAGCGACCCACTCATCATTTGAGTTTTCGAACATGCGTTTGAAGTGAGCAAGGCATTCTTTCACCGTTGCAGAAGAACGGGTGTAGATGACGTCGAACTCATCGCCGGTGATGGTTCTAACCTTGTATTCACCGCCAATCATGGTGATTCGGGACGCCATGGATTTGGGAGGAGGGTTAGGATTAGTGGAACTCCCGTAATGTGAAAGGACGGGACAACTAGGAGCGGTTTATCGATTGTAAAAATGTTGAGTGGGGGGGCGCATGCGAATGGCAGGGTAGTGGCTTGCCTGGTGGATAAATGGATTCATGCACACTACTATGGGGGCCCAATTAGATGTCATGTCTACTCGACGCCCAATTAAATGGCTTTCGATGTGATGTCAAGCTTCGGGAAAATTATAGGTTATACGAAGCTTTCCATTCTCCCATGATACGGGCTTCCGAGAGCCCTTGGATCTGAGATCGAAAGGTTGCATGGCGTGATTCTAGACCTATGGGTGAATATCCTATCCTGGAGGGTTATTCTGCAAATTTTCAGCAACTTAGCATGCGACCGTTCGATCTCAGATCCAAGGGCTGCCAGCAGCCCGTATCATGGTCGCGCCTACCACGACCGTCGCCTCGCTTGCGCGGTCGTGCCCTTGGAGATTTAACACGCTGCGTTAGGCTATCTGATGTTGGCATGTCATACATAGTCATCACTTAGTCACTCATACAACAAGGTTAGCTATAAGGTTGGCTATAAGAGTATTTTTTGTTTACTTCTCTCTATCTCTTTCTTCATAGTATTTATTGCATTTTCCAAGGAGTGACCTCTTCCAATTAAATGGTGCTTAGATGAGGTGCTATGGGCATTAAATGGCTTAGCAACTCAAGTCCCCAATGCATATGTGCTTAGTTTTTTGTTGCTAAGTTTGCTTCATCTAGGTACACGCGCTTATCATCGTTTCTTCCTGGGGTCACCAAACTAGTCTCTCTCTTCTTAATTAACTTGCCACATCAGACTTTATGCCTATGTGGCAGGCTTAGCACGTGTAGGATCAAGTACAATAGTGGGCTATAAGCCCGCTTTACATGGCATTTTTGCATATGTTGGGGAAAGAGGCAAGGAAAAAGTGGAGGAGTGGGCTCTCAAGCAAGAGCCAGTCTCTACATGGTGGAGCATCGTGAGAGGCACCTGTATGGAGGTGGTCAGGAATCGGGAGACTCAAGCTGGTCGTAGCGCCGCAGTTAAAATGATAATGGCAAGTTAAATCACCGGGCCCCACCTGTCCAGCAGTAACTGACTGTCAAATCACAGAGCCCTATGTTTGCAGCAGCCTACTCCCTCATCTTCTCGCGTCTCTATCGAACTGACTAGGTGGAACTACCCCGCCTACTGCGCGGGAAAAGCCCCGCCCTCGACTTTTAAATAGTACAGTATACTAATTTGGTATCCATGGATTGCGCCATGGAGCAAAGCCTCAAGAAAACGGCGATACACATGTACGGAGCATACAACACGCCCGTCGCGTTCGTGTCGCACCCCAGACGGTCGGTCGGTCTGGCACGCCGCTCTCCGAATGGAACGCGCGTCATATTGCGTTTGCACACACATGTGGGGCTGCAAATGAGAACCGACCATAGGCACACTCCCCGGCCCCGCAAGTCGGGTGAGTTAATAGAAGTACATACGTTGGTACCTGGATGATCCCTGCAAGACACGGAAGATCAGTTCGTCCATGCATGTGACCAGACTCCAGCAAACACGCCTGGATTGGCTATCGTCTACATATCGTGCAGGCTGTGTTGTACAGGGCTGTAGTTCTGGTGAGAAATCTAAAAAAAGGTTTCTTGCACTAGTAGGAAAAGGGGCTTTTACCCCGGTTCATAAGGGCCTTTAGTCCCGGTTCTCGAACCGGGACTAAAGGGTCGTTACTAATGCCCTAGCCCTTTAGTCCCGGTTCTTACACGAACCGGGACTAAAGGCCGTCCACGTGGCCGGTGCGGGGAGCCCAGGCAGGAGGGCCTTTGGTCCCGGTTGGTGCCACCAACCGGGACCAATAGGTTAGGGCCTTTTGTCCCGGTTGGTGTCACCAATCAGGACCAATAGGCATCCACGCGTCAGCAGCTGGCAGGAGCTGAGGTTTTTGTTTTTTTGAAAGGGGGTGGTTTAGGGGTTTAGGGGGGTTAATTTAGGTGTTTCATATATTTTGTTAGCTAGCTAATTAATAGAGAGAAGTGTCCTCTCTTATCTCTGTGCTTGGTCGACGCTACGTACTATATACGTATGGAGAGGAGTAGACACGCTAGCTAGTAATCAAATGAAGGAAACAGAAGATCGTCATGAACATATGCATACAGAGAGAAGTGATATCGACCACCTCTCCTTCTCCGAGATATTGGTCGAACAACAAGTTCTCGTATATCTATCCGACACTACCGGCTACATATATACAATATTTATCTCTTACAATACAATCTCCTAATTATATTGTAGGAACATAGGGTCCACATAGTATTCTCCATTTTCAGCGATCACGTGGTCAAGGAAGAATGCCGCCAATTCCTCTTGAATTCCTCGCATACGATCTTCTGCTAGGAGTTCATCCCGCTTCCGAAACATCTAATTTGAAGAAGGGGGTCAATACATATATATATATATATATATATATATATATGAATAAATGAAACTCAACACAAATGATGGTAATAAAATAAAATTGTGAATATTATTGCTTACGCACTTCATATTGTTCTTCAGTGTAGCCCCGCTCCCAGGTATGGTAGAGGATGGACTCGCAAACGTAGTATCCACAGTAATTATTCCCGGGTTCCTGCCACAACCACTTTACAAGAAATAGAGGTCAATCAAACTGATAAGCAAGCATGCTAAATGGTATTGATGAAACTAGCGCTTGAATCACTAGGAGATGAGCGGAACATGCTACTATAGTACTTACTTTCGGGTGATTAAATTGCAGCTTCTTTGGCAGTCCCGGAGCTTTTGAGGTGAATTTTCTCCAAACCCTGCCAGACAAAGAAAACAATTACTTGATATCAGGAAATGAACAAAGTTGGAGATATGGTGGATAATGATCGATTTAACTTACTTCTCGAGCATTTGAGTCATATTCGCATAGTCCTGGGGATCTTTTCGTCTCGAGTCTAAGACGGTTACTACTCCTGGCTGAAGCTTAATCTCTAGGAGAATATAGTGGAAGCTGCGCATGCATGCATAAGTCATCAATTACATTACCATAACCTGGACTAATAAGGGAAACCGAATATGCACAAGACAGTAACACTCACTTGAAGTTGTAAGGAAAGAGTATTATATCTTTGTTTTGATTTAATACCAACGATTGTAACAACTTGGCCTCGGCTTCTTTGGGATGTTTTTCAACCATATATGCATCTATGAGATTTGTGTTAATGAACCCAATATCACCGATTTGTCTTTTCTTCAATTCGGCGATCTTCAATCTGCATAATATAGTGAGGATAAGTATAAATACATGCAATGAAAGAGCTGACCTATATAGAGAGACTTAATGACAGAAGTAGTACTACTTACAGACAGTAGCAAGTGATCGTTGTTTTACCGAGGGCCTTTTGATTGTAAAACTGGAAGAAATCCTCAAATGGAACATTCAGCAGTTCAATTCCAACGAGGTCATGCTCCGGTTTAACTCTCAGCGTCAAAGTACTCATCCCATCAGACTCTCTGCAGGTTTTCATGTACCAATCATGTAGTCTTCGCATCATCGTGCTTAGAGATCTGACATCTTTGACGGGAGGCTTCCCGTAATGGTATTTGTGTTCGTCCACCTCCATGATTTCATAATGTACATCGTTGGGCAGGTAATCTCCAAGATTGCTATAACCGGGCACCATACTCGGATCATTAGCGACGATGTCTTTTGACACCTTGAGCGGGGGGCACGATTGGTTCGCTTGTTCGCCGAGCTGGGCAATTTTTTTCCCATCTCGTCGTTCTTTCATCCTTTTATCACTGACAGTACTTCCCGACCGCTCCGCTTCGGCATATGTCTTTGCAAGAACGCGCTCATAGTTGCATCTCGGTGGAGACTTTGGTGGTTTTGTCAGGGCAGCCAGAGTGTGCTTTGCTTTCACCAGAAGTACCTTCTCCTCCGGAGGTGGATGTTTCTTTGCTTTCACCCCTTCAAAGAAGTTCTTCACTTCGGCTCGCACGATCTTCGCGTTCTCCTCCTCGGTCCTCTCATATGGTAACTTCTCCGGAGTCTCCAGAGAAGGACCGAATCTGTATTGCCTCCCGCCTCTGGCAGCTGTACTACTAGACGCCGGGAGAGCAGACGGAGCGGCTGCGGCTGTCTTCTTTCCTTGCTTATGAGGCGGAGGAGAAGGACTACGACGCGCCAGAGCAGCCGCAGCGGCGGCGGGTCTCTTCCGCCCTTGCTGACGAGGCGGTGAAGGAGGAGGCTGGCTGCTCTGGCGCGCCGGCGTTGGCGGAGAAGGAGGCGGAGTGCCGCCACGCGCCGGAGAAGGAGGCTGAGTGCCCTGATCACTCGCCGGAGGAGGAGGCGGAGTGCCCTTACTCGCCGGAGCCGTCCAGTTCGGAAGCTTGATGAGCTCCTTCCGCCATAGGCATGGAGTCTTCAGAGCTAAACCCAGCCGAGTCTCCCCTTCACCGGTAGGGTGGTTAAGCTGGAGATCCTCAAATCCCTCCATTATTTCATCCACCATCACCCTAGAATATCCTTCTGGAATCGGCCGGCAGTGGTAGGTTGCACCGGGTTCAGTAGGTAAAACAGAGCCAACAGCCGCCTTGACTTTCAAGTTCTGCCATTCCGCCATAAGGTGGCAATGTTGAGACTCCGTGATAGCATCCACGGGGTAGCTAGCAGGAGCTGCATGCTCCAGCTGAGGCAGCTCGGTGGAAGCCACGCTGCTTCTCCGCTGAGATGGCGGTGTAGCTTCGGGGGCAGTTTCGGCATCTCGATTGCCGTCTCGTTCCTCTAGCGCTTGAACCCTTTCGTGCAGCTTTTGAATTTGGAGCTGCTCCACCTTTTCCTCCTCTCCTGGGTTTTGTAACCGCCCGCGTCCGGAAAACCAGCCTTCCACGGAACGGAGCCTGGCGTGCCTCGTGTCCGTCCAGGGTGCTCAGGATTCCCGAGGGCCATTGTGAGCTCGTCGTTCTCTCTGTCTGGAACGAACGTCCCTTGCTGCGCTGCATCGATATAGTGCTTAAGCTTCTGGACGGGTATTGCAAGTTGCTCGTCCGTCCAACGACACCTCCCTGATACAGGGTCCAAGGTTCCGCCAGCCCCGAAGAACCAAGTCCGGCAACGGTCTGGCCAGTTCATTGTCTCTGGTTCGATCCCTTTATCAAGCAGATCCCACTCAGACTTGACCCACTTAGGCCGGGCTTTGAGGTAGCCACCTGACCCCGTGCGATGGTGAAGCTTCCTCTTCGCAGCATTCTTCTTGTTTGTCGCTGACATCTTCTTACTCTTTTCCGATGTCTTGTGGGCCACAAATGCGGGCCAGTGATCTCTGATCTTCTCATACCGGCCGATGAATTCTGGTTTCTCTTCTTTGTCGACAAACGTTTTCAGCTCATTCTTCCACCTCCTGAATAGGTCTGCCATCTTCTTAAGAGCATGAGACTTGATTAATTGCTCTATAACTGGCTTCTCCGGATCCTCCTCTGGCGGTAGGGTGAAATTTGCCTTCAGCTCAGTCCAAAGATCATCTTTCTGCATATCATTGACATAAGACACCTCAGGGTCTTCCTTCTTAGGCTTATACCATTGGTGGATGCTGATCGGGATCTTGTCCCTAACTAGAACCCCGCACTGAGCAGCAAAAGCATCCTTTGTCCGGAGGGGTTCAATCGGTTGGCCGTCGTGCGCGATTGCTGTGATCTCAAACCTTTCATCCGAGCGCAACTTTCTCTTCGGGCCTCGTCTCGTTACCGCAGTTGTGCTCGATCCGGAGGGCTAGAAAAAAGAAGAAAGACGAGTGTTAATTAATATGTGTACATACCAAAACAATGAATGCATCAATTAGCTAGTCAGCACAGGCTTAACTAATATATTTACCTGGCCGGACTCTGTTCGGTCACCGGAGCCGTCACCACGGGCTCCTTCTTGCACCAGCATTGGGTCACCGGAGCCATCATAATCATGTCTTTCCTCCTCCACTCTTCGATCACCGTAGCCTGCTTCTTCACCCTGTTCTTCCAGACAATCATTTTCGTTAAGATACGACAAGATATCACCTCCGGCTAAGATTATGTCCCCCAACAGCTCTTCTGCTTGCTCATCTCGTCCGTGCTCCATTGTTTCTGCAAATATTACAACATGGCAATTATTACACAAACATGACAACAGGTGGATATATTAGTGCAAACGTAGACATAGCTTATTCCGGGTTTGGGGTGGCCTAGGCAACGCTTCAAGGGTAGGGGCGCGGCGGGAGGGGGTAGGAGACCGACATCGTTTTTTTCTAGGGTTTGGGTGTCCTCGAGAGTTTTGGTTGAGCGAGAGGGCCGGGGGGTGCCCCCGTGGTATAAGTTATCATGGTCGAGAGGGGGTATACATATCGACCGTCCATCATGTCGAAGTTATCTGGGAGGGAGTTATATATATCGACAACGAGGACATACATACACGGGAAAATAATGTTATCGGGGAGGGGGTATATCGACCCCCCACGTGTTGAAGTTATCGGGAGGGGGTTATATCGACAACGACGACATACATACACGGGAAAATAATGTTATCGAGGAGGGGGTATATCGACCCCCCTCGTGTTGAAGTTATCCCCCCTCGTGTTGAAGTTATCGGGAGGGGGTAATATCGACAACGATGACATATATACACGGGAAAATAATGTTATCTGGGAGGGGGTATATCTACCCCCCCCCCCACGTGTTGAAGTTATCAGGAGGGGGTTATATCGACAACGATGACATATATACACGGGAAAATAATGTTATCGGGGAGGGGCTATATCGACCCCCCCTCGTGTTGAAGTTATCCCCCCTCGTGTTGAAGTTATCGCGAGGGGTATATATCGACGACGACAGACCCGATAAAACATAAGAAAACGAAGAAGAAATAAAAAGAGGAGAAGAAGAAAGGAATAGATGAGAGGATTGAAGAAAAAAAGAAGAAGAAAAAGAGGAGAAGAAGAAAGGAATAGAGGAGAAGAAGAAAAAATAGAATATTTTCTATTTTTTCTTCTTCTCCTCTATTACTTTCTTCTTCTCCTCTTCTTTTTCTTCTTTTTCCTCTTCTTATTTATTTCTCCTCTTCTTCCTCTCCTCTTCTTCTTTATTTCCTCTTCTTATTTTCTTCTTTCCTATCCTTCTTTTTCTTCTTCTTCCCTTCCTAGCTAGATATATAAAACTTTTCTAAAATTGTAACTTTTGCATATATAAAACTTTTCCATGTGGATCATCATTTCTCATATATATCGAATATATATCCATTGTCATATATAAAAACTTTCTATATATGAACAAAAAACTTTCTATGAACAAAAAAACATTTTTGACATATATATTCATACATTTTGAACATCTACATACATACAAATTTTTTTTTGTTCACATATACATTATAGCCACATACACATATACATCACACATGAACAAAAAAATTAAACTAATAAAAAAAAACATATAGCCACATATGAACAAAAACATATAGCCACATACATACACATATACATTATATATATATGATCAAAAAACAATTAACTAATAAAAAAACAGAGACGGGGCGGCGGCTCTCACAGCGGGGGCGGCTAGGACGATGGCGACGGCGGGGGCGGCGAGGGCGCCGGCGCGCGGCGGCGGGACGGGGCGGGGGCTGCGAGGGCACCGGCGAGCACGCGCGGGCCGGGCAGGGGGGCTCGGGGCGCCGAGGCGGCGCGCGCGAGCAGGGGAGCACGAGGCAGGGCAGCGCGTGGGTGCAGGGCGACGGCGACGAGCACTGGGCGGCGACCCGTCGAGGCAAGGGCGCGGGGCGACGGCGATGAGGAGCGGGCGGCGACGGCGAGCACGGGCAGCCTGGCGGCGTCGGGGGCAACTGGCGAGGTATCTGAAAATTTCCCAAGTGTTGGCTTATATAGGCACACCTTTGGTCCCGGTTGGTGGCACCAACCGGGACCAATGCCACCCTTTAGTCCCGGTTGGTGCCACCAACCGGGAACAAAGGTCCCTTTTCAGCAGCCCAAAGGGCGGGAAGCGGCGGCCTGTGGTCCCGGTTGGTGGCACCAACCGAGACTGAAGGGGGGGCATTGGTCCCGGTTGGTGCCACCAACCGGGACCAAAGGCCTTGCGTTGCCCGCGGCCAAAAGTTTAGTCCCACCTCGCTAGTTGAGTGTCACATCCCTAGTTCTGGCTTGCTCTAGGCTAGCTAGTCATGTGTGCATCATGTTTAAATTTCAATGAATTTGAAATGGGGACATGTGAAAGCCTCAGAAATCATTTCTGAAAAAGACCAAGATAAAAATGGCTTCAAATAGGTCCAAGAAAATGTTCATGTTTCTCTATGAAAATATTGGCCAGAATTAAAATTCAAACCAATATTTTTAGGAGCTCATAAATATTTATCTTGGGCATTTGATGCTAATGCAATAACTATTTGCATTGGATTTATAATAGTTATATATTTAATATATGTCCAATAATTCTGATTTTTAGTGTGGGGCTTTGGAACAATCCAACTAGTTCCTACAATAATTTTCAGAAGAAAATAAATTGATTTGATTCAAAAACCAAATTAAAACAAATGTCAGAAATAGAAAACAGAAACAAAAGGGGAAAAGGGTTTTACCTGGGCCTTGCCTGACTTACCTGGCAGCCACCTGGCCCAGCTCCTCCAGCCAGCCCAGCCCACCAGGGGCAGCACTGTCTTCTTCCTCCTGCCAGGAGGAGAAGCAGCTGCGTGCCCGGTGCGCAGACGAGCCACGCCGGCTCCTCCCTGCCTGCGTGCCCCCTCGGCGGCCTGGACGACCCTGGAGTCGCCACGCAGCCCCCGACCGCCCTCTCACTCTCCCCGTGCCCCTCCCCTCCTCTGTTCTCTCTCTCGCACGGTTCGAGTGCCACCGTCGCCACCGACAAGCACCACCGCGGCCACTGCCTCCCCCTCGCCCCCTGGACATGCCCAGGAGCTCCACTTCCATTCTCCGCGCCTCTCCGTCAACTCGCGCGACGCCGAACCCTCTGCATCACCCTCTGCACCGCCATCTTCGCCGCCTCTGCCCCGAGATCGCCGGTGACCTCCCGTCGTCGTCAGGCCCTCCCCGAGCTCCCCGAGGCCACCGTCGCAACCGCCGTGAGCTCCTCTCTCTTTAACCCCTAGACACGCTGTCCAAGTCGCTCTCTAACCCCGCCTGCCACCACGGCCGAGAGCTCGGCTCCGCCGGCCAAATCGCCGCCATGGCCACGTCCACCCGAGCTCAAAACGGAGCTCATCATCTCGCTCAGTGCATCACCAGCTGCCCGTAGCACCCATCCATGCCTCTTTCATGCAGCATAACGCCGACTCGAGCACACCCGCACGCCGGCCGCCGCCGCGAGCTTGATTCCGGCGAGCCCGGTCGACCGCAGCTCCTCCCGCTTGCTTAGCTGGATGCGGCTGAGCGCCAGCTACGCGTAGTTGATCGCCGCCGCTGTTTTGGTCGCCGGAGGGCGTTTCCCGAACCCCTCCGCCGCGTCTGTCGCCGCCGGCGTCAAGCCACCGGAGCGTTTGACCTTTTGACCAGGGGTTTGACTTCCCCTAGGTCACTGACAAGTGGGCCAGGCCCTATTTAACCCTAGGTTAGTTTCTTTAATTAGTGACTAATTAAAAGTGTTAATTAGTTATGACACTGACGTGAGGGACCCACAGGCCAGGTTTGACCTGGAGGGGTTAGTTGACCTGCTGACGTCACACTAACGTCAGGCTGACGCAGTAAAGAATTTTCTGGATTTAAAATAATTCAGAAAATTCCAGAAAATAGTATAAACTTCTAAAAACCATATAAAATCAACCGTAGCTCAGAATGAAATAATTTATATATGAAAAATTATCAGAAAAATGCAATCTACCCATCTGTATCATTTTCACGCATGTCAAACTAAGTTATACCTGCTGTATAGGTGAAAAACATGATAATGCACTATTTGAATTCATAGTTCGAATTTGAATTTGAACCTTGAGTTCAAATCAACCCAAACCTTTCTATTGCTAGCTGCATTAGGCCAAATCACGTCATATTGCCATGTCATGATCATGCATCATATTGTGCATTGCATTGATTGTGTTTCCTTCTCTGTTGCCGGTGATTGCCCCCTCTCGATAGCCGTGATTCCGACGACGTGATCGATGACACCGATGAAGAACTATACTATCTTCGGAAGTGTCAGGCAAGCAAAACCCCCTTGCTCATTCCGATACAATCCCACTCTCTCGCTCCTGCTCTCTTTTACTGCATCAGGACAACAACGATTCATCTGTTACCTGCTGCGGTAGCTGAACCCCTTTATCCTCTGCATGACCTGTCATTGCCACAGTAAATAGATGAAACCCACTAGCATGAGTAGGAGTTGTTTGAGCCTTGATGTGCCTACTCATTCATGATTGTTTGTCATGCCTGCTATTGCTTAGAGTTGTGTCAGGTCTGATTCATCGGGAATGAATTGGAAGTTGTGAACATGTCCTACTGTGTGAGAGCTAAGTGTGTGAACACGATTTGGTAAAGGTAGCGGTGAGAGGCCATGTAGGAGTACATGGTGGGTTGTCTCATTGAAACCGTCCTCAGGAACTGAGTTCTGTGTTTGTGATCCATGAACAGTTACTACCACACATTGGGTTCCGGTAACTCGACCCCTCTCGACTTATTAATCAACTTGATCTCTGTCCAGGAGTTGCAACTAGTTTCTGGTGTTTGTAGGTTGTGTTATTAGTCTACCAAGTGGTACCCGGTACAGGTGGGCTTGGGACAGACTAGGCACCGTGGCACGGTGTACCAAGCGTAGATCCATCCGTCGAGGTGGGCTTGGGAACCCTGTTCACATCGTTTGGGGCCGTGAGCGACACCCCGGCCGGATCTCCTTGCGGATGGAACCCGAATAGGCGATAAACCTGGACTAGAGACTTGTGTGGTTAGTCAGGTCGTGGCCGACTCCCTCGCCAGGCTTCCGCTTGAAGGTTGCCGAGGTACACGACGTGTACATGGTGGTAAGTGGCGAGAGCGTGTGTGACGAAGTACACCCCTGCAGGGTTAATAAGATCTATTCGAATAGCCGTGTCCGCGGTAAAGGACTTCTGGGTTGCCTATAACAGTTCATAGACAAGTGAAAGTGGATACTCTAAAATGCGCAAGATAAGCGTGAGTGCTATGGATGGCGTTCTCGGAGGGAGATGGGAGCGGATCCATAGTGGTGTATTGATATGGTGAATATGTGGACTCGTGTGCGCCACCTCAAAAGAGTTACTTGCAGTCGTAGTTCAGGATAGCCACCGAGTCAAAGCTGGCTTGCTGCAGTTAAACTCCACCACCCCCTTTGTTGATACCGATGCATATGTAGATAGTTCTGATGTAAGTCTTGCTGGGTACATTTGTACTCACGTTTGCTTATTTTATGTTTTGCAGAGAGACGTCAGTCTCGTTAGTAGTTCCGTGTGGACTTCGACGTTTAGCTTGTTACCTCAGCTACGATCTTGTGCCCTCGGCAGGATCTAGTAAATAGTCAGGCTTCTCAGCCTTTTTCATTTGTAGATGTCTGTACTCAGACATGTTAAGCTTCCGCATGTGTTTGACTTGTATACTCTGGATGTTGGGTCATGAGACCCATGTTTGTAATATCTGGTTCTTCGGAGCCTAATGAATAAATACTCTGAGTCGTAGAGTCTTGTTGTGATGCCATGTTGTATTTGCACATATCGAGCATGTTGTGTGCATGATTGAAATGCTTGGTATGTGTGGGATCCGACAATCTAGTTGTCTATCCTTAGCAGCCTCTCTTATGGGGAAATGTAGTCTAGTGCCTCCTTGAGCCATAGTAGTTCGCTACAGCCCGGTTCACCGGAGTCCTGCTAGCCCAGCATTACTGCTCTGGACACTTGACTGGCCGGCATGTGTTTCATATTGTTCCTGTGTCTGTCCCTTCGGGGAAATGTCACGCGGTGACATCCGGAGTCCTGCCTAGCCTGCTACAGCCCGGGTTCCCGGAGTCCTGTTAGCCCAGTGCTACAGCCCGGATTCGCACGCTGCTGACCGACACGTTCGATGTTGATTCATGTATGCCTGTCCCCATACGTTAGTGCTGCTTTGGTTCACGACTAGCCATGTCGGCCCGGGTTCTCTGTCATATGGATGCTAGCGACACTGTCATATACGTGAGCCAAAAGGCGCAAACGGTCCCGGGCCATGGTAAGGCGACACCCGTGGGAGTACCGTGCGTGAGGCCGCAAAGTGATATGAGGTGTTACAGGCTAGATCGGTGTGACTTGGAATCGGGGTCCCGACAGCTTTGGTATCAGAGCCTGACTGCCTGTAGGTTTACGAAGCCAAACTGGTCGAAGTTGAGTCTAGAAATGCTTTAGTTATATAAGGGAATTGATTGTGGAAGGGAACGTAAGGCTCTTTTACTCCTTATACCTTATGGCCTTCTGATCTAAGTCAGCCTCTTCTTTTCTACGGGGATTAAGAACTAGGCTCCTCATCTTTCTATCAGGATCACGTGTTACTAATCCGTAGACTCGTAGGATTGTTGGTCTGAAGCCCCAGTTCAGTTTCTACTACCTCCAAGTGTTGACAGTTGATCTCGGAACCTTGATAGTATGATGTTGAGTGGTTATGCCACCATCTTGCAGGATATCTCAAATCCTTTTGAGCTTTTACAGCCGTTATGTTGTCCGAGTCATCCCAGGTTTCTAAACAATCTGATGCATTTGCAAATCCCTTCTTTCCGTTCCCAATGTTCCTTGGGCCAGATTAATCACACTAACCAGTGTGTTGAGGTACTCCGTTACCTCGTCATATATGTTGGAGCTATTATTATGACCCTAGGTGTCTTAGAGGACCACTTAGCAATCTAGCAATGCTTGCATCCCCAGTGAGATGATTCTGGCCATCTTTCTCGAAAGCATCCCGTGATGCCATTTAGTTAGTAGGCATTCTATTTCTGGGTTCTTGAACCCAAGATTCACCCTACCTCATGTTGTTAGTATTTGCTAGTTCCCTTAAGATATTAGTAACCTTTGCGATAGTCCTCGAGGTCCGTGGTATATCGTTCTTCCAATACCATGAACTGCTTATGGCAGAAGTTCTCTTGAACTGAAAGATCACAACCAGAGTGCTCTTGACGAGTTCTCCATTCACATTGTGAATCTGCCAGTCCTTCTACCTTTCTGCATGGGTTATCCGGAAGAAATATGTCGAACTCGTTTGACATACTAACCTATGCGTCCACTACTCAGAAAGTTATATGTTCCTTTGAGTTGTCCCTCTTCAGTCGTATTCCGACCCTCGTCTATCAATTGATAGTTAGGACTAGTTGTGCATCTGTGTTATCGATGCCTATTATTCTTGTGGTCCGTCAAGCCATTCTATTCCGGAATGACTAGGAGAAACAAACTCCAGTACCTCATCCATTTCGAGGATTGGGTCAAAGTAGTTGTATTTCGCAGATCAAAATGCCAATCCAGCTTTTGATTCTGTTCCACCCTAAAGTATTGCCCTCTTGATGTCGGGAATGTCATGAGAATTGCAGCAACTCTTATGAATTCTTGACGCAGTGATACTTCTCGCCATCATCGTTCATTCCTCGGTCCCCGTGTTATTATAACCGGAATACCGACAAGTGAATTGTGATGTGTGAAATCAATACTCCTAGCAACTCCGTTGCTTGGTAGTTAATGGCAACACTCTCATTCTTAGCGTGCTGGTTATTGAATCGTCATCCTAAGATTGATCGTGCTACCTAGTCCTTATTTTTGATGCACTCTTCAATCAATGAGTTAGGATTTTGTCAAACCCTTGCTCAGTTGATCATATCGTCTTGCCCTGAAAAGCAAGATTGTTCTCGAGCTTAGTAACATATCGGTGGTTCGTGATTTTCCGAATATCTTCTCGGAAGTGTTACCAGGTTGACACCTGACCGCTATGTTGAGCTCGTGATCAAATGGTTTTCCTATAAACCACTCTTTCTCCAAGAATCTGTGTTGGATACCTTGAGCTAGTTGGTTAAGCTAAACAACAACTTGGAGAGTTGGAAGATAAAGCTTGCCTGACTTAGTTCTCTCCAAAGGATATCTCTTGTGTGTGTGTTTGTTGTAGAAAGATGATTTCTTCACCGATTGGTCCTCGTGATCAATTAATGGACCTATCATCTTAACCAAACTTTGATTTGAGTATGGGCTATTATCAATCAAATCAGAACCAACGATGATCATAATGTTGCCTTACTCGTGGTTGATCCCTCGAGCATGCACCATTATATCTTTTGGGTCTGACCAATGCTATCACTTGTTCACATAATTATGGAATTCCATCTCCATGGAAACTTGGATGAATTGTTGTTGAGCCCATCAGCAACACTGCTACCTTCTCCATGATTCGTGTTGAACATCCAGCTAGTATTGGAAACTTTGTAAGCATTGCCCTCATGTTCCGCTCATGAGGTATACGTTTTGATGGAAGAAGTGACTTCCTCTGGTTTATGTGCAATCGATGCAAGTTGCCGCCGTGAACTCGAGAAAGCTTGTTTTTGCTTCTTTTGGAATCATCCCAAGTCAGTCATGCATATGTGCGAAGTACTCTATGGTCTGGAGACTTGCAACCTTCATTCTATATGTGTTCCTAGCACACCAAGCCACTGATTGATTTGTTCAAGGAAAAGGAGTTGCCGTGCGAATACTAGTTCATGCACAAGGCTTCGATATCCTCGATGATGGTTCCCCCACCTGAACTCGGTAGTGTTTTATCATAAGACTACTATGTGGTCATGCTTGTCCGGAACAGCGTGTTCACATGTGTTTAGTAGAACCAGCTCATGTTTTGGAGCTTACTATCGTAGTTCATCTCCCCAGAATCTCGCAATGTCATCTCGTCGACTTGTGTTGCAAACCTTCATTTTCTTCTAGACTCGATGAGTCTGGAATATCCTGTTACCAACTAGATCTGAATCTCAGGCAGATATGACGGTTGGAACTTTTCCAAGATTATGATGTAGGTCCCGACAAGGTTGATGTTCTGGCCGACACACCTAGCCGGAAGATCTATCATTGTAGTATCTTGATTAAGCAATTTGACCATCTTCTCCATGAGGATTTCGTATGATCTATTCTAAAAGTTGTTCCTTATGGATTCCTGCGCTCCAGAAGTCCGACCTACTACTTGATGTTCAAGATATCAAACCACATCTAATGGGTTACGCCAGAACATCAAGGAGAACATTAGAAGCGGAGTGCTAAATGTCTCTCGGTCGATCATCCAGATTTTGCTCCCACTAGCATGAGTAGGAGTTGTTTGAGCCTTGATGTGCCTACTCATTCATGATTGTTTGTCATGCCTGCTATTGCTTAGAGTTGTGTCAGGTCTGATTCATCGGGAATGAATTGGAAGTTGTGAACATGTCCTACTGTGTGAGAGCTAAGTGTGTGAACACGATTTGGTAAAGGTAGCGGTGAGAGGCCATGTAGGAGTACATGGTGGGTTGTCTCATTGAAACCGTCCTCAGGAACTGAGTTCTGTGTTTGTGATCCATGAACAGTTACTACCACACATTGGGTTCCGGTAACTCGACCCCTCTCGACTTATTAATCAACTTGATCTCTGTCCAGGAGTTGCAACTAGTTTCTGGTGTTTGTAGGTTGTGTTATTAGTCTACCAAGTGGTACCCGGTACAGGTGGGCTTGGGACAGACTAGGCACCGTGGCACGGTGTACCAAGCGTAGATCCATCCGTCGAGGTGGGCTTGGGAACCCTGTTCACATCGTTTGGGGCCGTGAGCGACACCCCGGCCGGATCTCCTTGCGGATGGAACCCGAATAGGCGATAAACCTGGACTAGAGACTTGTGTGGTTAGTCAGGTCGTGGCCGACTCCCTCGCCAGGCTTCCGCTTGAAGGTTGCCGAGGTACACGACGTGTACATGGTGGTAAGTGGCGAGAGCGTGTGTGACGAAGTACACCCCTGCAGGGTTAATAAGATCTATTCGAATAGCCGTGTCCGCGGTAAAGGACTTCTGGGTTGCCTATAACAGTTCATAGACAAGTGAAAGTGGATACTCTAAAATGCGCAAGATAAGCGTGAGTGCTATGGATGGCGTTCTCGGAGGGAGATGGGAGCGGATCCATAGTGGTGTATTGATATGGTGAATATGTGGACTCGTGTGCGCCACCTCAAAAGAGTTACTTGCAGTCGTAGTTCAGGATAGCCACCGAGTCAAAGCTGGCTTGCTGCAGTTAAACTCCACCACCCCCTTTGTTGATACCGATGCATATGTAGATAGTTCTGATGTAAGTCTTGCTGGGTACATTTGTACTCACGTTTGCTTATTTTATGTTTTGCAGAGAGACGTCAGTCTCGTTAGTAGTTCCGTGTGGACTTCGACGTTTGGCTTGTTACCTCAGCTACGATCTTGTGCCCTCGGCAGGATCTAGTAAATAGTCAGGCTTCTCAGCCTTTTTCATTTGTAGATGTCTGTACTCAGACATGTTAAGCTTCCGCATGTGTTTGACTTGTATACTCTGGATGTTGGGTCATGAGACCCATGTTTGTAATATCTGGTTCTTCGGAGCCTAATGAATAAATACTCTGAGTCGTAGAGTCTTGTTGTGATGCCATGTTGTATTTGCACATATCGAGCATGTTGTGTGCATGATTGAAATGCTTGGTATGTGTGGGATCCGACAATCTAGTTGTCTATCCTTAGCAGCCTCTCTTATGGGGAAATGTAGTCTAGTGCCTCCTTGAGCCATAGTAGTTCGCTACAGCCCGGTTCACCGGAGTCCTGCTAGCCCAGCATTACTGCTCTGGACACTTGACTGGCCGGCATGTGTTTCATATTGTTCCTGTGTCTGTCCCTTCGGGGAAATGTCACGCGGTGACATCCGGAGTCCTGCCTAGCCTGCTACAGCCCGGGTTCCCGGAGTCCTGTTAGCCCAGTGCTACAGCCCGGATTCGCACGCTGCTGACCGACACGTTCGATGTTGATTCATGTATGCCTGTCCCCATACGTTAGTGCTGCTTTGGTTCACGACTAGCCATGTCGGCCCGGGTTCTCTGTCATATGGATGCTAGCGACACTGTCATATACGTGAGCCAAAAGGCGCAAACGGTCCCGGGCCATGGTAAGGCGACACCCGTGGGAGTACCGTGCGTGAGGCCGCAAAGTGATATGAGGTGTTACAGGCTAGATCGGTGTGACTTGGAATCGGGGTCCCGACAGCTTTGGTATCAGAGCCTGACTGCCTGTAGGTTTACGAAGCCAAACTGGTCGAAGTTGAGTCTAGAAATGCTTTAGTTATATAAGGGAATTGATTGTGGAAGGGAACGTAAGGCTCTTTTACTCCTTATACCTTATGGCCTTCTGATCTAAGTCAGCCTCTTCTTTTCTACGGGGATTAAGAACTAGGCTCCTCATCTTTCTATCAGGATCACGTGTTACTAATCCGTAGACTCGTAGGATTGTTGGTCTGAAGCCCCAGTTCAGTTTCTACTACCTCCAAGTGTTGACAGTTGATCTCGGAACCTTGATAGTATGATGTTGAGTGGTTATGCCACCATCTTGCAGGATATCTCAAATCCTTTTGAGCTTTTACAGCCGTTATGTTGTCCGAGTCATCCCAGGTTTCTAAACAATCTGATGCATTTGCAAATCCCTTCTTTCCGTTCCCAATGTTCCTTGGGCCAGATTAATCACACTAACCAGTGTGTTGAGGTACTCCGTTACCTCGTCATATATGTTGGAGCTATTATTATGACCCTAGGTGTCTTAGAGGACCACTTAGCAATCTAGCAATGCTTGCATCCCCAGTGAGATGATTCTGGCCATCTTTCTCGAAAGCATCCCGTGATGCCATTTAGTTAGTAGGCATTCTATTTCTGGGTTCTTGAACCCAAGATTCACCCTACCTCATGTTGTTAGTATTTGCTAGTTCCCTTAAGATATTAGTAACCTTTGCGATAGTCCTCGAGGTCCGTGGTATATCGTTCTTCCAATACCATGAACTGCTTATGGCAGAAGTTCTCTTGAACTGAAAGATCACAACCAGAGTGCTCTTGACGAGTTCTCCATTCACATTGTGAATCTGCCAGTCCTTCTACCTTTCTGCATGGGTTATCCGGAAGAAATATGTCGAACTCGTTTGACATACTAACCTATGCGTCCACTACTCAGAAAGTTATATGTTCCTTTGAGTTGTCCCTCTTCAGTCGTATTCCGACCCTCGTCTATCAATTGATAGTTAGGACTAGTTGTGCATCTGTGTTATCGATGCCTATTATTCTTGTGGTCCGTCAAGCCATTCTATTCCGGAATGACTAGGAGAAACAAACTCCAGTACCTCATCCATTTCGAGGATTGGGTCAAAGTAGTTGTATTTCGCAGATCAAAATGCCAATCCAGCTTTTGATTCTGTTCCACCCTAAAGTATTGCCCTCTTGATGTCGGGAATGTCATGAGAATTGCAGCAACTCTTATGAATTCTTGACGCAGTGATACTTCTCGCCATCATCGTTCATTCCTCGGTCCCCGTGTTATTATAACCGGAATACCGACAAGTGAATTGTGATGTGTGAAATCAATACTCCTAGCAACTCCGTTGCTTGGTAGTTAATGGCAACACTCTCATTCTTAGCGTGCTGGTTATTGAATCGTCATCCTAAGATTGATCGTGCTACCTAGTCCTTATTTTTGATGCACTCTTCAATCAATGAGTTAGGATTTTGTCAAACCCTTGCTCAGTTGATCATATCGTCTTGCCCTGAAAAGCAAGATTGTTCTCGAGCTTAGTAACATATCGGTGGTTCGTGATTTTCCGAATATCTTCTCGGAAGTGTTACCAGGTTGACACCTGACCGCTATGTTGAGCTCGTGATCAAATGGTTTTCCTATAAACCACTCTTTCTCCAAGAATCTGTGTTGGATACCTTGAGCTAGTTGGTTAAGCTAAACAACAACTTGGAGAGTTGGAAGATAAAGCTTGCCTGACTTAGTTCTCTCCAAAGGATATCTCTTGTGTGTGTGTTTGTTGTAGAAAGATGATTTCTTCACCGATTGGTCCTCGTGATCAATTAATGGACCTATCATCTTAACCAAACTTTGATTTGAGTATGGGCTATTATCAATCAAATCAGAACCAACGATGATCATAATGTTGCCTTACTCGTGGTTGATCCCTCGAGCATGCACCATTATATCTTTTGGGTCTGACCAATGCTATCACTTGTTCACATAATTATGGAATTCCATCTCCATGGAAACTTGGATGAATTGTTGTTGAGCCCATCAGCAACACTGCTACCTTCTCCATGATTCGTGTTGAACATCCAGCTAGTATTGGAAACTTTGTAAGCATTGCCCTCATGTTCCGCTCATGAGGTATACGTTTTGATGGAAGAAGTGACTTCCTCTGGTTTATGTGCAATCGATGCAAGTTGCCGCCGTGAACTCGAGAAAGCTTGTTTTTGCTTCTTTTGGAATCATCCCAAGTCAGTCATGCATATGTGCGAAGAACTCTATGGTCTGGAGACTTGCAACCTTCATTCTATATGTGTTCCTAGCACACCAAGCCACTGATTGATTTGTTCAAGGAAAAGGAGTTGCCGTGCGAATACTAGTTCATGCACAAGGCTTCGATATCCTCGATGATGGTTCCCCCACCTGAACTCGGTAGTGTTTTATCATAAGACTACTATGTGGTCATGCTTGTCCGGAACAGCGTGTTCACATGTGTTTAGTAGAACCAGCTCATGTTTTGGAGCTTACTATCGTAGTTCATCTCCCGAGAATCTCGCAATGTCATCTCGTCGACTTGTGTTGCAAACCTTCATTTTCTTCTAGACTCGATGAGTCTGGAATATCCTGTTACCAACTAGATCTGAATCTCAGGCAGATATGACGGTTGGAACTTTTCCAAGATTATGATGTAGGTCCCGACAAGGTTGATGTTCTGGCCGACACACCTAGCCGGAAGATCTATCATTGTAGTATCTTGATTAAGCAATTTGACCATCTTCTCCATGAGGATTTCGTATGATCTATTCTAAAAGTTGTTCCTTATGGATTCCTGCGCTCCAGAAGTCCGACCTACTACTTGATGTTCAAGATATCAAACCACATCTAATGGGTTACGCCAGAACATCAAGGAGAACATTAGAAGCGGAGTGCTAAATGTCTCTCGGTCGATCATCCAGATTTTGCTCCCTTGGCTTCGCTAAGGTGAAATCTGAGAAAGTGATGTCCTCCTTTGCACCTGCATCCTCCATCACCGTTCATCATGGTAGTATGATGTGTTGCCAGGATCCTCAGCACGGATGTTGGTAAAACCTTGATGAATATGGAAATGCTCAAGTTCTTGAGAGCACGCACAAGCACTAGGTGTTATCATCGGCACTAACTGGGATTGCTCCCAGTTTCCTTCGGTTATGCTAAACCTTTCAAACAGTAGATTCACTCTCTACTGTTGGGTTTCTCCCCAGTTACTAGAATCATTCCCATCATTTGCATTTTGTTCCCAGCTTGCACCTCAGTAGTTACTGCTTAGGATCATCTTCAAAAGTGGTCCTACTATGGGTCCCATCCATCCCCGATGATAAGCAAATCATCTATTTCGCTATCTTCAACAAGGTAGTTCACATCGTCCATTCTAGCCCGAGTGTGTCGTTCTCCCGAACTCCCTCGAACGATCCTTTGTGATTGCCTTAGGCTGGCATAAAGAGTTTCAATGATATTTATATCAAAAGTAATTCTTTTTGTCACTTAAGGGAATAATTCTACGAGTCACCTTTCCTAAGGTGCCCCGTTATGGAGTCATGGCAATTAACTCCTCGCTGCTTTGGAACCCATGCACCATATTATCTAAGCGTGGGATTGTTACCCACCAAGTCAAATCTCATCGTTTGTTCTTCCATCCCTCTCGATGTGTTTGGTGTCTCAACTCGAGATGTTTCAACATCTCATTCCGCGAGTTGGTCTTGTATAGCTCGATCTTCGAGAAGATCAATCCTGTAGAGTTTCCCTCTCTTCCGTCATCATAGTTGGATGAAGCTCTCGAAAGAAATGATGTCAAGATCAAAATGATGCAATGAATAAACATCTTCGAGAAGAACAATTGGATCGTGAAAATTATGTTAGTTTGCGTTCCCCTTTCATCTTACCCTACGCTTGAATCTCGGGACGAGATTTTTGTTTAGTGGGGGTGAGTTGTCACATCCCTAGTTCTGTCTTGCTCTAGGCTAGCTAGTCATGTGTGCATCATGTTTAAATTTCAATGAATTTGAAATGGGGACATGTGAAAGCCTCAGAAATCATTTCTGAAAAAGACCAAGATAAAAATTGCTTCAAATAGGTCCAAGAAAATGTTCATGTTTCTCTATGAATATATTGGCCAGAATTAAAATTCAAACCAATATTTTTAGGAGCTCATAAATATTTATCTTGGGCATTTGAAGCTAATGCAATAACTATTTGCATTGGATTTATAATAGTTATATATTTAATATATGTCCAATAATTCTGATTTTTAGTGTGGGGCTTTGGAACAATCCAACTAGTTCCTACAATAATTTTCAGAAGAAAATAAATTGATTTGATTCAAAAACCAAATTAAAACAAATGTCAGAAATAGAAAACAGAAACAAAAGGGGAAAAGGGTTTTACCTGGGCCTTGCCTGACTTACCTGGCAGCCACCTGGCCCAGCTCCTCCAGCCAGCCCAGCCCACCAGGGGCAGCACTGTCTTCTTCCTCCTGCCAGGAGGAGAAGCAGCTGCGTGCCCGGTGCGCAGACGAGCCACGCCGGCTCCTCCCTGCCTGCGTGCCCCCTCGGCGGCCTGGACGAACCTGGAGTCGCCACGCAGCCCCCGACCGCCCTCTCACTCTCCCCGTGCCCCTCCCCTCCTCTGTTCTCTCTCTCGCACGGTTCGAGTGCCACCGTCGCCGCCGACAAGCACCACCGCGGCCACTGCCTCCCCCACGCCCCCTGGACATGCCCAGGAGCTCCACTTCCATTCTCCGCGCCTCTCCGTCAACTCGCGCGACGCCGAACCCTCTGCATCACCCTCTGCACCGCCATCTTCGCCGCCTCTGCCCCGAGATCGTCGGTGACCTCCCGTCGTCGTCAGGCCCTCCCCGAGCTCCCCGAGGCCACCGTCGCAACCGCCGTGAGCTCCTCTCTCTTTAAACCCTAGACACGCTGTCCAAGTCGCTCTCTAACCCCGCCTGCCACCACGGCCGAGAGCTCGGCTCCGCCGGCCAAATCGCCGCCATGGCCACGTCCACCCGAGCTCAAAACGGAGCTCATCATCTCGCTCAGTGCATCACCAGCTGCCCGTAGCACCCATCCATGCCTCTTTCATGCAGCATAACGCCGACTCGAGCACACCCGCACGCCGGCCGTCGCCGCGAGCTTGATTCCGGCGAGCCCGGTCGACCGCAGCTCCTCCCGCTTGCTTAGCTGGATGCGGCTGAGCGCCAGCTACGCGTAGTTGATCGCCGCCGCTGTTTTGGTCGCCGGAGGGCGTTTCCTGAACCCCTCCGCCGCGTCTGTCGCTGCCGGCGTCAAGCCGCCGGCGCGTTTGACCTTTTGACCAGGGGTTTGACTTCCCCTAGGTCACTGACAAGTGGGCCAGGCCCTATTTAACCCTAGGTTAGTTTCTTTAATTAGTGACTAATTAAAAGTGTTAATTAGTTATGACACTGACGTGAGGGACCCACAGGCCAGGTTTGACCTGGAGGGGTTAGTTGACCTGCTGACGTCACACTAACGTCAGGCTGACGCAGTAAAGAATTTTCTGGATTTAAAATAATTCAGAAAATTCCAGAAAATAGTATAAACTTCTAAAAATCATATAAAATCAACCGTAGCTCAGAATGAAATAATTTATATATGAAAAATTATCAGAAAAATGCAATCTACCCATCTGTATCATTTTCATGTATGTCAAACTAAGTTATACCTGCTGTATAGGTGAAAAACATGATAATGCACTATTTGAATTCATAGTTCGAATTTGAATTTGAACCTTGAGTTCAAATCAACCCAAACCTTTCTGTTGCTAGCTGCATTAGGCCAAATCACGTCATATTGCCATATCATGATCATGCATCATATTGTGCATTGCATTGATTGTGTTTCCTTCTCTGTTGCCGGTGATTGCCCCCTCTCGATAGCCGTGATTCCGACGACGTGATCGATGACACCGATGAAGAACTATACTATCTTCGGAAGTGTCAGGAAAGCAAAACCCCCTTGCTCATTCCGATACAATCCCACTCTCTCGCTCCTGCTCTCTTTTATTGCATCAAGACAACAACGATTCATCTGTTACCTGCTGCGGTAGCTGAACCCCTTTATCCTCTGCATGACCTGTCATTGCCACGTAGCGGTGAGAGGCCATGTAGGAGTACATGGTGGGTTGTCTCATTGAAACCGTCCTCAGGAACTGAGTTCTGTGTTTGTGATCCATGAACAGTTACTACCACACATTGGGTTCCGGTAACTCGACCCCTCTCGACTTATTAATCAACTTGATCTCTGTCCAGGAGTTGCAACTAGTTTCTGGTGTTTGTAGGTTGTGTTATTAGTCTACCAAGTGGTACCCGGTACAGGTGGGCTTGGGACAGACTAGGCACCGTGGCACGGTGTACCAAGCGTAGATCCATCCGTCGAGGTGGGCTTGGGAACCCTGTTCACATCGTTTGGGGCCGTGAGCGACACCCCGGCCGGATCTCCTTGCGGATGGAACCCGAATAGGCGATAAACCTGGACTAGAGACTTGTGTGGTTAGTCAGGTCGTGGCCGACTCCCTCGCCAGGCTTCCGCTTGAAGGTTGCCGAGGTACACGACGTGTACATGGTGGTAAGTGGCGAGAGCGTGTGTGACGAAGTACACCCCTGCAGGGTTAATAAGATCTATTCGAATAGCCGTGTCCGCGGTAAAGGACTTCTGGGTTGCCTATAACAGTTCATAGACAAGTGAAAGTGGATACTCTAAAATGCGCAAGATAAGCGTGAGTGCTATGGATGGCGTTCTCGTAGGGAGACGGGAGCGGATCCATAGTGGTGTATTGATATGGTGAATATGTGGACTCGTGTGCGCCACCTCAAAAGAGTTACTTGCAGTCGTAGTTCAGGATAGCCACCGAGTCAAAGCTGGCTTGCTGCAGTTAAACTCCAGCACCCCCTTTGTTGATACCGATGCATATGTAGATAGTTCTGATGTAAGTCTTGCTGGGTACATTTGTACTCACGTTTGCTTATTTTATGTTTTGCAGAGAGACGTCAGCCTCGCTAGTAGTTCCGTGTGGACTTCGACGTTTAGCTTGTTACCTCAGCTACGATCTTGTGCCCTCGGCAGGATCTAGTAAATAGTCAGGCTTCTCAGCCTTTTTCATTTGTAGATGTCTGTACTCAGACATGTTAAGCTTCCGCATGCGTTTGACTTGTATGCTCTGGATGTTGGGTCATGAGACCCATGTTTGTAATATCTGGCTCTTCGGAGCCTAATGAATAAATACTCTGAGTCGTAGAGTCCTGTTGTGATGCCATGTTGTATTTGCACATATCGAGCATATTGTGTGTATGATTGAAATGCTTGGTATGTGTGGGATCCGACAATCTAGTTGTCTATCCTTAGCAGCCTCTGTTATGGGGAAATGTAGTCTAGTGCCACCTTGAGCCATAGTAGTCCGCTACAGCCCGGTTCACCGGAGTCCTGCTAGCCCAGCACTACTTCTCTGGACACTTGACTGGCCGGCATGTGTTTCATATTGTTCCTGTGTCTGTCCCTTCGGGGAAATGTCACGCGGTGACATCCGGAGTCCTGCCTAGCCTGCTACAGCCCGGGTTCCCGGAGTCCTGTTAGCCCAGTGCTACAGCCCGGATTCGCACGCTGCTGACCGACACATTCGATGTTGATTCATGTATGCCTGTCCCCATACGTTAGTGCCGCTTTGGGTTCACGACTAGCCATGTCGGCCCGGGTTCTCTGTCATATGGATGCTAGCGACACTGTCATATACGTGAGCCAAAAGGCGCAAACGGTCCCGGGCCATGGTAAGGCGACACCCGTGGGAGTACCGTGCGTGAGGCCGCAAAGTGATATGAGGTGTTACAGGCTAGATCGGTGTGACTTGGAATCGGGGGTCCCGACATTGAGAGGGGCTCGGAGTGGTTTATAAGCCCCACTGCGGCTGCCCTCTCGAGCTCCTCTCAAATGCAGGCTTACGGGCCTAATGTCGCACTGTGCTGTCTGTGGGCCTATTGGGCCTTCTGCGGGCCTGAATCCTGGCCCAGGTTGGGTTTCTAGTCGTATTCAGGCCGTGGTGGCCCAATAGGCGGCAGTTATTTAATTGTTTTTTCTAGTTTTTTGGTTCTGTTTTTTGCATTATTTATTTTCTTTTGTTTTTTGCTTTATTTTTTAATTCTTTTTGCTTTTAGGACAGCAAAATTATAAACTGTCTGTTAGTGCCACTAGTTTTAGAAAAAATATAAACTTTCTATTAGTGCCATTTGTTCTTTATGAAAATTCTTTTTGATGTATTTAGTTTTTTTGTTTTATTTTTTGCTATATTTATTTTGTTTTGTTTCTACTTACAACAAAAAACTTATTTATTTTATTTTACTTTGTTTCTAATTACTTATTTATTTTACTTTATGATAATTCTTTCTGCTGTTAAAGTTTCTATCAAAAAAAGTTCTTTATGAAAATTCTTTTTGCTTTTAATGATTAAAAATAAAAAAGAGGCGCAATGCGCGTTGATTTGCTTCAAGCCTTTCGGAATAGTGTAGACTGCACTACACATAGCTCGATGCAGTCTACCTTATTCCTCAAGGGTTGAAGCTAAGCAACGTGATAATTGCGCCTCTTCTTCATCGTCTCTGCACTCAGGGCTTATAAACCGCTCCTAGTGCCTCTCAGCTAGCGAGGTGGGACTAAAAAACTGCTTAGCTAGTAAGAAACTCTAGTACCGGTTCGTGCCATGAACAGGTACTAAAGGTGCTCGTGGGGCCACAGCCTCATTAGTACCGGTTCGTGGCACCAACAGGGACCAAAGGGTGGAATTGGTCCCGGTTCGTGCCACTAACCGGGACCAATGGCCTTGCACAGCGGCGTGGTGGTGAGTTTAGTCCCACCTCGCTAGCTAAGAGAGAGCCGCACCTGTTTATAAGGTGCGGTGCGCCTGAGCTGTCGAGCTCCTCTCTAAAGCAGGCGTACAGGCCTAACCTCTCTGTACATGCCTGTGGGCCTACTGGGCCTTCTGCGGGCCTGAATCCTGGCCCATGGATGGGTTTCTAATCGTATTCAGGCCGTGGTGGCCCAGTAGGTGGCATAATTTTTAATTTTTGGCCTGTTATTTTTCATGCATTTACTAATTATTTTGAGCTATAAGACCCTAAAATTGAAAAGCATTTCAAATGAACTCTGAAAAGGTTGAAAGTTGGCATGGTATCATCATTTCATCCACATAGCATGTGCAAGAAAGTTGAGAGGGTTACGGCAAAAACTAGATGCACTTCTTGTACAAAACGGACAATGGTATCATACTCGTCTATTACAAAGTTGGCATGGTATCATCATAATAGTTGCGGGAGAAAGTCTTCACTTTTTCTTCGCTTGTGTCATTTGCTTATTGCGCCATAACCATGGATAATCTTCATCGTTTATCAGGATGCTTGGGTCAGCCTTGACTTTGAAGGGAGGAATTTCATGAAACTTTTCGGAATCTTCAGACATGTCTGTCTTTCCCTCCACTCCCACAATGTACCTTTTTCCTGAAAGAACTATGTGCCGCTTTGGCTCATCGTATGATGTATTCGCTTCCTTATCTTTTCTTTTCCTCCATCTGGTAGACATGTCCTTCACATAGATAACCCGTGCCACATCATTGGCTAGGACGAACGGTTCGTCAGTGTACCCAAGATTGTTCAGATCCACTGTTGTCATTCCGTACTGTGGGTCTACCTGTACCCCACCTCCTGACATATTGACCCATTTGCACTTAAACAAAGGGACCTTAAAATCATGTCCGTAGTCAAGTTCCCATATGTCCATTATGTAACCACAATATGTGTCCTTTCCCCTCTCGGTTGCTGCATCAAAGCGGACACCGCTGTTTTGGTTGGTGCTCTTTTGATCTTGGGCGATCGTGTAAAATGTATTCCCATTTATCTCGTATCCTTTGTAAGTCAATACAGTCGAAGATGGTCCCCTGGACAACGAGTACAACTCATCACAAACAGTGGTGTCACCTCTGAGACGTGTTCCAACCAACTGCTGAAAGTCCTGATGTGTTCACATGTAATCCAGTCGTCACACTGCTCCGGGTGTTTGGAGCGCAGACTGTTCTTGTGTTCATCGACATACAGGGTCACCAAGGTAGAGTTCTGTAGAACTGTGTAGTGTGCTTGAGACCAAGAATATCCGTCCCTGCATATTATTGAGTCCCCCCTCCAAGCGTGCCTTTTCCAGTCAGTCTCCCCTCATACCGCGATTTAGGGAGACCTATCTTCTTAAGGCCAGGAATGAAGTCAACACAAAACCCAATGACATCCTCTGTTTGATGGCCCATGGAGATGCTTCCTTCTGGCCTAGCGCGGTTACGGACATATTTCTTTAGGACTCCCATGAACCTCTCAAAGGGGAACATATTGTGTAGAAATACGGGCCCCAGAATGACAATCTCGTCGACTAGATGAACTAGGACGTGCGTCATGATATTGAAGAAGGATGGTGGGAACACCAGCTCGAAACTGACAAGGCATTGCGCCACATCACTCCTTAGCCTTGGTATGATTTCTGGATCGATCACCTTCTGAGAGATTGCATTGAGGAATGCACATAGCTTCACAATGGCTAATCGGACGTTTTCCGGTAGAAGCCCCCTCAATGCAACCGGAAGCAGTTGCGTCATAATCATGTGGCAGTCATGAGACTTTAGGTTCTGGAACTTTTTCTCGGGCATATTTATTATTCCCTTTATATTCGACGAGAAGCCAGTCGGGACCTTCATACTGAGCAGGCATTCAAAGAAGATTTCTTTCTCTTCTTTCGTACGAGCGTAGCTGGGAGGACCTTCATACTGCTTCGGAGGCATGCCGTCTTTTTCGTGCAAACGTTGCAGGTCCTCCCGTGCCTCAGGTGTATCTTTTGTCTTCCCATACACGCCCAAGAAGCCTAGTAGGTTCACGCAAAGTTTCTTCGTCACGTGCATCACTTCGATTGAAGAGCGGACCTCTAGCTCTTTCCAGTAGGGTAGGTCCCAAAATATAGATTTCTTCTTCCACATGGGTGCGTGTCCCTCAGCGTCATTCGGAACAGCTAGTCCGCCGGGACCCTTTCCAAAGATTACGTGTAAATCATTGACCATAGCAAGTACGTGATCACCAGTACGCATGGCGGGCTTCTTCCGGTGATCTGCCTCGCCTTTGAAATGCTGGCCTTTCTTTAGACATTGATGGTTGGTCGGAAGAAATCGACGATTGCCCAGGTACACATTCTTCCTGCTTTTGTCCAGGTATATACTTTCAGTGTCATCTAAACAGTGCGTGCATGCGTGGTATCCCTTGTTTGTCTGTCCTGAAAGGTTACTGAGAGCGGGCCAATCGTTGATGGTTACAAACAGCAACGCGTGCAGGTTAAATTCCTCCTGTGTGTGCTCATCCCATGTACGTACACCGTTTCCATTCCACAGCTGTAAAAGTTCTTCAACTAATGGCCTTAGGTACACATCAATGTCGTTGCCGGGTTGCTTAGGGCCTTGGATGAGAACTGGCATCATAATGAACTTCCGCTTCATGCACATCCAAGGAGGAAGGTTATACATACATAGAGTCACGGGCCAGGTGATGTGATTGCTGCTCTGCTCCCCGAAAGGATTAATGCCATCCGCACTTAAACCAAACCATACTTTCCTTGGGTCAGCTGCAAACTCAGCCCAGTACTTTCTCTCAATTTTTCTCCACTTCGACCCGTCAGTGGGTGCTCTCAACTTCCCGTCTTTCTTACGGTCCTCACTGTGCCATCGCATCAACTTGGCATGCTCTTCATTTCTGAACAGACGTTTCAACCGTGGTATTATAGGAGCATACCACATCACCTTCGCAGGAACCCTCTTCCTGGGGGGCTCGCCGTCAACATCACCAGGGTCATCTCGTCTGATCTTATACCGCAATGCACCGCATACCGGGCATGCGTTCAGATCCTTGTACGCACCGCGGTAGAGGATGCAGTCATTAGGGCATGCATGTATCTTTTGCACCTCCAATCCTAGAGGGCATACGACCTTCTTTGTTGCGCATGTACTGTCGGGCAATTCGTTATCCTTTGGAAGCTTCTTCTTCAATATTTTCAATAGCTTCTCAAATCCTTTGTCAGGCATAGCATTCTCTGCCTTCCACTGCAGCAATTCCAGTACGGTACCGAGCCTTGTGTTACCATCTTCGCAATTGGGGTACAACCCTTTTTTGTGATCCTCTAACATGCGATCGAACTTCAGCTTCTCCTTTTGACTTTCGCATTGCGTCCTTGCATCGACTATGACCCGGCGGAGATCATCATCATCGGGCACTGGTTCCTCTTGATCTTCAGCAGCTTCCCCCCTTGCAGCATCATTGGGCACATCGTCTGGTTCCTCTTCATCTTCAGCAACTTCCCCCGTTGCAGCATCACCGTATTCAGGGGGCACATAGTTGTCATCGTCCTCTTCTTCTTGGCCGTCTTCCATCATAACCCCTATTTCTCCGTGCCTCGTCCAAACATTATAGTGTGGCATGAAACCCTTATAAAGCAGGTGGGTGTGAAGGATTTTCCGGTCAGAGTAAGACTTCGTATTCCCACATATAGGGCATGGACAACACATAAACCCTTCTGCTTGTTTGCCTCAGCAACTTCGAGAAAATCATGCACGCCCTTAATGTACTCGCAGGTGTGTGTGTCACCGTACATCCATTGCCGGATCATCTGCGTGCATTATATATAATTAAGTGTGTCAAAAACCATTACAGAACATCATGAATAGATAATTAAGTGACCAAATTAATAGAAGTTCATCATCACATTAGAACCAAAGTACATACATAGTTCTCATCTAACAACATATATATAGCTCTCCAGAGCATCTAATTAATTAAACCATACATTGAAACTATGTAAAACATTTCAATGCGAAAACAAATGCGATCGTAATCGCAACCAAGGTAACAATTGATCCAACGGCATAATGATACCAAGCCTCGGTATGAATGGCATATTTTCTAATCTTTCTAATCTTCAAGCGCATTGCATCCATCTTGATCTTGTGATCATCGACGACATCCGCAACATGCAACTCCAATATCATCTTCTCCTCCTCAATTTTTTATTTTTTCTTCAAGTAATTGTTTTCTTCTTCAACTAAATTTAACCTCTCGACAATAGGGTCGGTTAGAATTTCCGGTTCAACCACCTCCTAGATAAATAAAATCTATGTCACGTTGGTCGGTATATTTGTCATAAACAATAAATGAATCAAATAGTTATAAAAAGATAATATATACCACATCCGAATCATAGACAGGACGAGGGCCGACGGGGGCGGATACCAAAACCATCGCACTATGTAATAACAAGGAATAATAAAAGTAACAAAATTAGACAAGTAACTATCTAAAGTAAGAATTTTTTCCTTTCAGAAAGAAGATAAGAACAAGAGGCTCACCACGGTGGTGCTGACGACGATATCGGCGCGGGCGATCGACGGCGGTGAAGACGGGGAAGGGACGTGACGGACCGCTAAACCTAGACAAATCTCGGGGAAAATGGAGCTCGGAGGTCGAGTTTCGAGAGGACAAAGATTAACTAGTGTGGCTCAGACATTTCATCGAACACCTCATGTGCATAGGAGGTGAGCTAAAGCACCCAAATGCCCTCCCCTCGCCGGCCAGAAAAAACAGAGCACTCTGGAGTGCTCTGCTGTGGCGATGGGGTATATATAGGGAACTCATTGGTCCCGGTTGGTGGCACCAACCGGGACTAAAGGCCTTTGGTCCCGGTTGGTGCCATGAACCGGGACCAATGCCCCCTTTAGTCCCGGTTGGTGGCACCAACCGGGACCAAAGGCCTTGTGCTGGAACTGGCGCGGTGCGGTGGGATGTTTAGTCCCACCTCGCTAGCCGAGAGGCTTCGATAGTGGTTTATGAGCGCAGCTGCGCTGACCACTTCGAGCTCCTCTCAAATGCAGGCTTACGGGCCTATTCTGTCACTATTTGCCTGTGGGCCTACTGGGCCTTCTGCGGGCCTGAATCCTGGCCCATGTATGGGTTTATAGTCGTATTCAGGCCGTGGTGGCCCAGTAGGTGGCATAATTTTTTTCCTCTGTTTTTTTTCTCTTTTGCTTTATTTGTTTTGTTTTGTTTCTACTTACAACAAAAAACTTATTTATTTTATTTCTAATTACTTATGTATTTTACTTTAATTATTTTATTTTTATTTATTTTACTGCTGCTATTTTTATTTATTTTATTGCTGCTATTTTTACTTAATTTATTAAGGTTTATTTATTGTAGTTACTATAGTTTATTTTATTTTATTTTATTAAGGTTTACGAGCTGTGGGAGGGACGAGGGGTGGCGACGTGCTGTGGGACACGATGTAGGGGCCGAGGAGGGAATTTAGGGTTAAGTTTTTATACGGGAACGGTTAGACGGGCTTTAGCGGGCTTTCACCGGGCTTGTGGGGTTTTATCAGGTCATCGATGAGAGTTTCCAAAAATGTCATTAGAAATCCGTCATGGATTAACAGGTTTCTTGTAGTGATATGTCGAGCACAATGAGTGGTGATCCTCCGGCCTCCCACTCGCACGAAGCCGCCGCCACCCTCCCGCTCGCTCGTCGCCGCCGTCGTCACCAGTCCCGGCCATGGCGCCGCTGCTGCCGTCGTGCCCCTGAAGACCTATTCATCTTGCCTGAAGGTGATCCTATGTCAGCTCCTCCACTTAACCCGCGTGGACCGGCTCGTGGGTCACTGACAGTGGGTCCCTTGGGCCCACTAGTCAGGTTTGACCAGTCGCCCCCGCCTCCTTCCTCCTCTGGCCGAACAGAGGCGGGGCTCCGGCGATCAATGCCGGCGAACGGCGGCTCCTCGCGGGGTCCTGAGGGCGGGGATGGATCCGCCAGGCCGGGGCGGTCCTCCCGGTGGTCGAGGAGGTGGCGGGGATGGAGGGAGTCGCCGGCGGCGAGCTCCGCGGCGGACAGCAGCTTCGGGAGGTTTGGGGCTTTGGCCTACGGTGGTTCCCCGACGCAGCTGAGGGTTTGGGCGGCTCCGCACGGTTGAGGGGAGGAGGATGGTGGTGCTATACGGACGGGGGGGCTCTGGTTGCGACTGAATGGACCGGAGGGCGGCGGCGGCTGTACTGGCCGGAGATGGGGAAGAAGACCCCCCTGGTCGATTGCCTACTATGGGGGTGCTAGGTGGGGTGGCTTGAGGTCGCCTGAGGGACTGGACGGACTCGGGGGCTCCTTATATAGGCGGACGGAGTCGGTTCCAACGGCGGCCGTGGATAAGAATGGCGAACCGCCGTTCTCTAGCCTGCAGGACGTCGTGGCGGCGACGGGCACTAGTGGACGAGCTCGCGGATAAGCTTGGACTGCTCCAGAGGCGTGCTGGCGAGCGGCTGTGGCTCGGGCGGCGCCGTCCATGGCAGGGGCCTGCTGTGGCCGGCCGTCGTGCCCCTGAAGACCTATTCATCTTGCCTAAAGGTGATCTTGTGTCAGATCCTGCACGATAGCTCATCACTACAACACGTCGACGGCGGTGTATGAGGCGTCCATGGCCCTGGTGGCGCCTTCAAGGGAGGACGCATGATCTTCAACGGAGGACAGGCCATCAGATTCATCCACTTGGTAGCGTCTTTGTTCATCCAGGTTTGACGATTCATCTTTTCATTATCTAGTCTCTCAGGGATGTCAAACGTACCCTCAACAACTAACGTCAGCATTTATTTTGTTCTGTAGTGAACCCCCTCGATGAATGCATGTCTGTTGCCGTGGCTAGAGAAAATTCTACATATCCACATCCTGATAACCAACAAGATAAGTAGTAGCTTTGATATGGAGGTATTTTCCTTCACTGCGTTCTTTTTCTTTGTGCCCTTTACTGTACTATAGTAGCATTTGCTAAATTGCATTGAGAGAATAGGACGACACAACAAGCTAGGGCTTCAAGAAAACCAACCAAATTCCTTTTTTTTGGGATCAACCAACCAAATTGCTGTAATAGCACGATCCGCAAGACCTAGAAGGGATCTACACATGACATCGGTGGCTTCCCCTCCGCCTGCTATTTGCCGCTTTGACACTGTTGACAGATCTGAGTTCCACCTGCTAGGCTCGAATGGTAGATGTTACAGGCAACTGTATGTGAATCCCACTCCAAGGGATCGCCCTTATCTATCCCAGATATGGCGGTTATGGAGTTGATAGCTCGTATTTTTTTCTCTTTTGCTTTATTTGTTTTGTTTTGTTTCTACTTACAACAAAAAACTTATTTATTTTATTTCTAATTACTTATGTATTTTACTTTAATTATTTTATTTTTATTTATTTTACTGCTACTATTTTTATTTATTTTACTTCTGCTATTTTTACTTAATTTATTAAGGTTTATTTACTGTAGTTATTATAGTTTATTTTATTTTATTTTATTAAGGTTTATTTAGTTTTATTTATTTTATTAAGGTTTATTTATTTTATAAATATAAAAAAATGAACATAGATGCGCTTATAGAGAAAATTCAACCTAAATTCATAATAAATTTCATAGAAATTTATTATGAATTTAGGTCAAATTTCCTGTATAAGGGCATCTATTTTCACATTAAGAGAAGCTCAACAAGGCAGATAGGGACGGCCTTATAAACTGATGTGAGCGCCCTTCGGTTGGCGAGGTGGGACTAAACACTGGCCGCAACTAGGACCGGGCCTTTAGTCCCGGTTTGTGGTAGGAACCGGGACTAAAGGGTGGTGGGCCAGGAGCGTGGCCCATTGGTCCCGGTTTGTCCCACCAACCGGGACCAAAGGGTCCGGACGAACTGGGACCAATGCCCCCATGAGGCCCGGCAGGTCCCTGGCCGCACGAACCGGGACCAATGCTCACATTAGTCCCAGTTCGTGACTGAACCAGGGCTAATGTGAAAACTGTCCTGTGACCTAAGCCCCTTTTCCTACTAGTGTTGTCATCTCGCAAAATTAGGTGTCATGTGCTTCAGACCACTGCAAGGGTTACATAGCGACAACTGAGTTGGGCTAGTCATTGGGGGCACATGCACCAAGACTACTCGGCTACCATCTAGGTCAAGCCGGCTATGTTAATTAGGACATCTATCGACGGACCCCTTTTCTACAAGTTTATCTTTAATTTGAGCTTTGATCCTCGTCTAGTTTGTCCGTCGGGTTCATCTTGTCCCCTTTGGGCAGTGAGGTTATGATTTCTTGTCATGTGGCATTTTTACGTGTTATATGTTATAATCCGGTGCTTCGGATCAAAATGACGACAACTGCGCCTCCGGGGCACGTGCATGAAGACTTCTCGACAGTCAATGCGGAGGTCAAGCCAGCTCCGGCCGGTAGACAAAAGAAAACTAGTACTCCACTATATAGGCAGGAGCCTCCGCGCTTGCTTGCTAGTGTTGCTCTCTTCACACTGTCTCGTCCTCTCCAGATCTAAACAGAACAGCGGTGGCCACGCTCTCTCTCTCTACTCACCGCTGGTCATAGATCCAGCCGGATCCTCTCCGTCGGGGAAGGTGAGAAGGTGCAAAGTTGTGACACCCAAAAAATTTTATTTGGCTTTATCAAACTTTTATTTGATTGGAGGGAGGTTATTTAAAATTTTCTTCTAAAGAACTCTCCCTCTCAAAAATTTTCTTTTATGACAAGTATTTTGTTTGGTTTCACCCAAGACTTGATCTTTGGCCTTGGAGGTTTTTCATCTGATGTTGGCTCAACACAAGTGTTTTTCCTTGGGAAAGTTTTTGAAAATCTTTTCTTTTTAAAATAGCCCTATGGCATTTGGAGTGATCCTTTCCCCTTTCAAAATCTCCTCTGGCCATGACATGAGTGGAAATCCCCTCCCAAAAGCCATCTCCCCTCTTTGTGTCTAGATAAACTTCAAATCCAGCTAGTTGAACTCCCCCATGGCTTTGTTTCCCATTTATTTCTAATCAAAAACTTTTTCTGTCCTCTACTTTGGCTCTTGGAGATTTACAAAGGGACTGCCATTTCTCCTTTGAGTTTTGCCTCCAAACAAATTTCCCTGGCTAGTCCTTAGAGCCCTCAACCAAAATCCATGAAGATCCACTGGTCTCCAGTTCAAAAATTTCAAATTGTGCTTGCTGCAAGTTTGGACCATATTTGTCAAATTTGATGAAATTCATTTGTTTTCTCCTCCTAAAAATCTTAGAAAATTCAGGCAGCCTCTGGATGCATCGAGTTGTCACCTCACCAAGTCCCAGCTCCAGAAAATTTTTTCCTCATGGCAAATCATATCATCAAACACCTGGCGTGCACTGTTACTGTCAAGTTCAGAAAGTTCAGTAAACAGTTTCAGTGAGCCGCTGTCGTTTTCTTCAGAACCTCTCCTCGATCTCGCCAGTAGCCGCGGTGGCGCCTTGCGCCCTGTGCCTCCTTCTTATCCCTGCACCGCACGATCGCCTGGAAGCTTGCGGCCGTCGGCGACGAGCTGGTGGAGGTGCGCCTCCCCGTGAGCGACGGCAGTAGTGCCCTTTGCGGTTGCCAGAGAGGCGCAGCGTTGGACGGCGCCGTGCAGCGCCGCCCAAGCCACCAGAGGCCACCGCGTGGCCATCCACTCACCCATGCACGCTGCAGGTCCATCATCGTGAACTGGTAGGCGCGGAGCGCGCTCCCTGCCGCCGCCGTGCGCGTACGGCCGTTCTGTCAAGGGCCAGTGCATTACGCAAGCCCGACCGAGGTTTGAGCAGAGAAACGGTGCCAGTAATCCCCCACGATGATGCCTAGCCACCTAAACCCCCTGCCCAACCTCTGCCTCGCCGTAATTTCTCGCCGGCGTTATCCCGTTCACGGCCACCTCCTCGGATCGCCTATAAAAGGAGGCCCCGAGCTCGAACTCGAACCCGCACCATCTCTACACACCACCAGTACCACGCCAAGCCACTGGAAGAGCCCCGAGGGAGTCTTCTTCCCCAACTCCGGCCGCCTCGACCCGCTTCGGGATCCGGCTCGATTCACTCCCGTGCGTGCACCCCTACCTCTCAGCTCATGCCAGTAGTCTCCTAGTGCATCCACATCTCTGACCCGCGCGTCAATTTGGAGTTTGCAGCACCCACCGGAGAGCTCCACCATCCCCCGAACCACCGTGCGCCGGAGATAGGGTCGCCGTCGACGTGGTGCTCTCCGACGGTCAAGTCCACCACCCACCGACGCGGAAGAACACCCTGAACCCGTAGGTACCCTCGGATCACTCTACCTCGCCGTGGTTCAACGCCGGCGACCACCGCAGCCTTCGGGCGCCGGCGAGCTCTGTTGAGATTTGAACCTGACGGGTGGGACCCCCCGTCAGCCTCTCTTCTTTTCCCCTTCGAACCGTTTTCTGAAAGCGACTTCGGGAAAAATGTGTTTTCTCTCTAGGCTGGCGTATTTCATACTGAACCGTTTTCTGTTTTCTCAAACAAGCCCGTGGATCTTTTCTGTTTCATCACAGATCAGTCCTTGGACTAAAACCCTTATATCTTTTAAATAAAAGATGCTTTTTGATTGATTCTTTTTCTGCCAGTCTTATATTTTTGTCTAGTTTTTTATAGTATTTATTTGGAAAAAAATTGGAACAATTTTTATACGCGCAACGGTTTTCACGTTAGTACGGTTTCGTTATACCGTAGGTTCCGGAGGAGGTGACGGAGCCGCGAACTTCGCCGAGCTAGACTCCGACTTCTCCGAACAAGGCAAGCATGTTTGAACCTTTGATATGATGAGTGTTTTGCATGTTTGCTTGAATGGTTTGTGCATGGCATATGAGCATCGGTGAGTGTTACGTTGCATGCAAGGCAACGAACCGTGTGCTTCGAAGTTTACTGTGATCTTTGATGAGAGATGACCTGATCATGTGGTGACATGAGAGGTAGTAAGATGGTATTGTTGTAGCATGCCAGTCTTATGTCATCCGATAAACTCCGACGTTAACGTGGACCGAGCCACGTTACCGTTCGTCCCCTCCCGTGCTGCCACATGTTTTCTGCAAAGAATACGGTTTAGTAAGTTGCAAACCTCTTTCCTTGTACACACCAAATAGAGGGACCGGGATGAGGGTTACATGGCCCTGGATTAAAGCCAGTCATCCGGTCAGGGGGCATGGGTGTTTCCGGTTGGGACCGAGAGGGGGGCACCCCTTAGAGCGCGCGGTATAAATTTGATCCCATGCTACGCGAGGTTGTAGCCTCCCCGTCTCAAGGTTTTTCTTGAACGTTGCCTGGGGTGATTCCTAGCAACGGAATGTTGAATGGGTGTGTACTGGTTAGACGTGTTTCTCCTAAAACACCGTAAACGGAACTAGTCCCCTGTGACTACTGAAATCCGTTGGCTGTGGTTAAATAGTACAAGCTCTGCAGAGTAAAATCCTTCCGAGTCATCGTGTCCATGGTCAAGGACCGTGGCTAGCATATCCATATCCATGTCAGTCCCATTGTCAGTCTCCGTGGTAACCCCCGGTGAGCAAGCTTGAGTGGTAAACCCGGTTGAACGTTATTCCTGTGGATGGACTAACCTTTCATCATTTCGTACCTGAGTATTTCCTTGAAATGATTTGACTTCATGAGCTACTGAAATAATGAGTTATGAAATATAAGCCCTTTATGTGATGTCGCTCAGACGTCCGACTGTGGCACCCTTGTCATTTATATTCCGTTATAAGCCCTTTATGTGATGTGGCTCAGATGTCCGACTGTGGCACTCTCGTTAATTAATTTTGATATAAGCCCTTTATGTGATGTCGCTCAGACGTCCGACTGTGGCACGCTCGTTATTTACTTTTGATACAAGCCCTTTAGGTGATGTCGCTCAGACGTCCGACTGTGGCACGCTCGTTATTTACTTTTGATACAAGCCCTTTACGTGATGTCGCTCAGACGTCCGACTGTGGCACGCACTGTCATTTATATTCCATTATAAGCCCTTTATGTGGTGTCGCCTTGACGCCCGACTGCGGCATTGCTATTTTATTTGTATCCTTTCGAGGGGTCATTCAGACACTCGATTGGCCTTCAGTATTACATTGGGATTTCGGGAGGACTACCGCCCGACTTCCTTTTTATTTCCCATGCATAGCCATTTTATTATCTGAGTGCGCACTATTAATCTGTTCATATGCATCATGTTTGCATTTGTTATATCTTATGTCCAAACTGTCTTGCGAGTACTTTCATAGTACTCACCTGGCTTGTTGATTTGGCCAGATGTGGACGAAGGCGATCTCATGGATGAAGAGTTTGATAGTGAGTCCGACGCCTAGAGGAGTCCCAGTCAGTCCCGTGCGATCCTGGATTTTGGTCACTTGTTACATACGCTTCCGCCACCCGCAATAAGAATCCTCGAGCCTCACTCCGACGATCGATGAGCTGTTAGATTCAGGAGTCATGTCACACACTTCACTGTGACATATCCACCACCGCTTTTATTACGAGTCAGTAGTTAGGCCACCATATCCGCCTTTATGTTTAATATCGGCATGCTTGTAATAATTTGTTGAGCAGTTTCCGCTCAACCTTGTATTATATTTAGTACTCCTGTATTTTTTCTGAAATCAAGAAATTGTCTACCAGCAAGAAGGAATTCTTCTCTACTGGTCCGTAAAAGGGATCGGTTTCTCAATAGATGTTTTATTGGAAAACCGTTAGTGACAAGCTTGGTACCAGAGCCAGGCTGACTGTAGGAAGCCACTAGGTGCGATCGCTAATCGGTTATTAGCGTTTTTACTGCTTTTTCAGCATTTTGCAAATGTAGCTATTTTCTGTTGGTCATCATAAATTTATGACTTGACTACTCAGAAATTTTGCGTACTTTTGTAGATGGCTGGCAGCGACTGCGAGACTCGGGTGTTCACTAATGTGCCCGAGGGGTTTGTTCATCCAGGTTTGACGATTCATCCTTTCATTATCTAGTCTCTCAGGGATGTCAAACGTACCCTCAACAACTAACGTCAGCATTTATTTTGTTCTGTAGTGAACCCCCTCGATGAATGCATGTCTGTTGCCGTGGCTAGAGAAAATTCTACATATCCACATCCTGATAACCAACAAGATAACTAGCAGCTTTGATATGGAGGTATTTTCCTTCACTGCGTGCTTTTTCTTTGTGCCTTTTACTGTACTGTAGTAGCATTTGCTAAATTGCATTGAGAGAATAGGACGGCACAACAAGCTAGGGCTTCAAGAAAACCAACCAAATTCCTTTTTTTTGGGATCAACCAACCAAATTGCTGTAATAGCACGATCCGCAAGACCTAGAAGGGATCTACACATGACATCGGTGGCTTCTCCTCCGCCTGCTATTTGCCGCTTTGACACTGTTGACAACTCTGAGTTCCACCTGCTAGGCTCGAATGGTAGATGTTACGGGCAACTGTATGTGAATCCCACTCCAAGGGATCGCCCTTATCTATCCCAGATATGGCGGTTATGGAGTTGATGGCTCGTGTTTTATCTCTTTTGCTTTATTTGTTTTGTTTTGTTTCTACTTACAACAAAAAACTTATTTATTTTATTTCTAATTACTTATGTATTTTACTTTAATTATTTTATTTTTATTTATTTTACTGCTGCTATTTTTACTTAATTTATTAAGTTTTATTTATTGTAGTTACTATAGTTTATTTTATTAAGGTTTATTTAGTTTTATTTATTTTATTAAGGTTTATTTGTTTTATAAATATAAAAAAATGAACATAGATGCGCTTATAGAGAAAATTCAACCTAAATTCATAATAAATTTCTATGAAATTTACTATGAATTTAGGTCAAATTTCCTGTATAAGGGCATCTATTTTCACTTTAAGAGAAGCTCAACAAGGCAGATAGGGACGGCCTTATAAACTGATGTGAGCGCCCTTCGGTTGGCGAGGTGGGACTAAACACTGGCCGCAACTAGGACCAGGCCTTTAGTCCCGGTTTGTGGTAGGAACCGGGACTAAAGGGTGGTGGGCCAGGAGCGTGACCCATTGGTCCCAGTTTGTCCCACCAACCGGGACCAAAGGGTCCAGAGGAACCGGGACCAATGCGCCCACGAGGCCCGGCAGGTCCCTTGCCGCACGAACCGGGACAAAGGACCAATGCTCACATTAGTCCCAGTTCGTGACTGAACCAGGGCTAATGTGAAAACCGTCCTGTGACCTAAGCCCCTTTTCCTACTAGTGTTGTCATCTCGCAAAATTAGGTGTCATGTGCTTTAGACCACTGCGAGGGTTAAACAGCGACAACTGAGTTGGGCTAGTCATTGGGGGCACATGCACCAAGACTACTCGGCTACCATCTAGGTCAAGCCGGCTATGTTAATTAGGACATCTATCGACGGACCCCTTTTCTACAAGTTTATCTTTAATTTGAGCTTTGATCCTCGTCTAGTTTGTCCGTCGGGATTCATCTTGTCTCCTTTGGGCAGTGAGGTTATGATTTCTTGTCATGTGGCATTTTTTCGTGTTATATGTTATAATCCGGTGCTTCAGATCAAAATGACGACAACTGCGCCTCCGGGGCACGTGCATGAAGACTTCTCGACAGTCAATGCGGAGGTCAAGCCGGCTCAGGCCGGTAGACAAAAGAAAACTAGTACTCCACTATATAGGCAGGAGCCTCCGCGCTTGCTTCCTAGTGTTGCTCTCTTCACACTGTCACGTCCTCTCCAGATCTAAACACAACAGCGGTGGCCACACTTTCTCTCTCTACTCACCGCTAGTCATAGATCCAGCCGGATCCTCTCCGTCGGGGAAGGTGAGAAGGTGCAAAGTTGTGACACCCAAAAAATTTTATTTGGCTTTATCAAACTTTTATTTGATTGGAGGGAGGTTATTTAAAATTTTCTTCTAAAGAACTCTCCCTCTCAAAAAATTTCTTTTATGACAAGTATTTTGTATGGTTTCACCCAAGACTTGATCTTTGGCCTTGGAGGTTTTTCATCTGATGTTGGCTCAACACAAGTGTTTTTCCTTGGGAAAGTTTTTGAAAATCTTTTCTTTTTAAAATAGCCCTATGGCATTTGGATTGATCCTTTCCCCTTTCAAAATCTCCTCTTGCCATGACATGAGTGGAAATGCCCTCCCAAAAGCCATCTCCCCTCTTTGTGTCTAGATAAACTTCAAATCCAGCTAGTTGAACTCCCCCATGACTTTGTTTCCCATTTATTTCTAATCAAAAACTTTTTCTGTCCTCTACTTTGGCTCTTGTAGATTTACAAAGGGACTACCATTTCTCCTTTGAGTTTTGCCTCCAAACAAATTTCCCTGGCTAGTCCTTCGAGCCCTCAACCAAGATCCATGAAGATCCACTGGTCTCCAGTTCAAAAATATCAAATTGTGCTTGGTGCATGTTTGGACCATATTTGTCAAATTTGATGAAATTCATTTGTTTTCTCCTCCTAAAAATCTGAGAAAATTCAGGCAGCCTCTGGATGCATCGAGTGGTCACCTCACCAAGTCCCAGCTCCAGAATTTTTTTCCTCATGCCAAATCATATCATCAAACACCTGGCGTGCACTGTTACTATCAAGTTCAGAAAGTTCAGTAAATAGTTTCAGTGAGCCACTGTCGTTTTCTTCAGAACCTCTCCTCGATCTCGCCAGTAGCCGCGGTGGCGCCTTGCGGCCTGTGCCTCCTTCTTATCCCTGCGCCGCATGATCGCCTGGAAGCTTGCGGCCGTCGGCGACGAGCTGGTGGAGGTGCGCCACCCCGTGAGCGACGGCAGCAACGCCCTTTGCGGCTGCCAGAGAGGCCCAGCATTGGACGGCGCCGTCCAGCGCCGCCCAAGCCACCAGAGGCCACCGCGTGGCCATCCACTCACCCGTGCACGCTGCAGGTCCGTCGTCGTGAACTGGTAGGCGCGGAGCGCGCACCCTGCCGCCGCCGTGCCCGTACGGCCGTTCCGTCGAGGGCCAGTGCATTACGCAAGCCCGACCGATGTTTGAGCAGAGAAACGGTGCCAGTGATCCACCACGATGATGCCTAGCCACCTAAACCCCCTGGCCAACCTCTGCCTCCTCGTAATTTCTCGCCGGCGTTATCCCGTTCACGGCCACCTCCTCGGATCGCCTATAAAAGGAGGCCCCGAGCTCGAACTCAAACCCGCACCATCTCTACACACCGCCAGTACCACGCCAAGCCACTGGAAGAGCCCCGAGGGAGTCTTCTTCCCCAACTCCGGCCGCCTCGACCCGCTTCGGGATCCGGCTCGATTCACTCCCGTGCGTGCACCCCTACCTCTCAGCTCATGCCAGTAGTCTCCTAGTGCATCCACATCTCTGACCCGCGTGTCAATTTGGAGTTTGCAGCACCCACCGGAGAGCTCCACCATCGCCCGAACCACCGTCCGCCGGAGATAGGGTCGCCGTCGACGTGGTGCTCTCCGACGGTCAAGTCCACCACCCACCGACGCGGAAGAACACCCTGAACCCGTAGGTACCCTCCGATCACTCCGCCTCGCCGTAGTTCAACGCCGGCGACCACCGCAGCCTTCGGGCGCCGGCGAGCTCTGTTTAGATTTGAACCTGACGGGTGGGACCCCCCGTCAGCCTCTCTTCTTTTCCCTTCGAACCGTTTTCTGAAAGCGCCTTCGGGCAAAATGTGTTTTCTCTCTGGGCTGGCGTATTTCATACCGAACCGTTTTCTGTTTTCTCAAACAAGCCCCTGGATCTTTTCTGTTTCATCACAGATTAGTCCTTGGACTAAAACCCTTATATCTTTTAAATAAAAGATGCTTTTTTATTGATTCTTTTTCTGCCAGTCTTATATTTTTTCCTAGTTTTTTATAGTATTTATTTGGGAAAAAATGGAACAATTTTTATACGCGCAACGGTTTTCACGTTAGTACGGTTTCGTTATACCGTAGGTTCCGGAGGAGGTGATGGAGCCGCGAACTTCGCCGAGCTAGACTCCGACTTCTCCGAACCAGGCAAGCATGTTTGAACCTTTGATATGATGAGTGTTTTGCATGTTTGCTTGAATGGTTTGTGCATGGCATATGAGCATCGGTGAGTGTTACGTTGCATGCAAGGCAACGAAGCGTGTGCTTCGAAGTTTACTGTGATCTTTGATGAGAGATGACCTGATCATGTGGTGACATGAGAGGTAGTAAGATGGTATTGTTGTAGCATGCCAGTTTTATGTCATCCGATAAACTCCGACGTTAACGTGGACCGAGCCACGTTACCGTTCGTCCCCTCCCGTGCTGCCACATGTTTTCTGCAAAGAATACGGTTTAGTAAGTTGCAAACCTCTTTCCTTGTACACACCAAATAGAGGGACAGGGATGAGGGTTACATGGCCCTGGATTAAAGCCAGTCATCCGGTCAGGGGGCATGGGTGTTTCCGGTTGGGACCGAGAGGGGGGCACCCCTTAGAGCGCGCGGTATAAATATGATCCCATGCTACGCGAGGTTGTAGCCTCCCCGTCTCAAGGTTTTTCTTGAACGTTGCTTGGGGTCATTCCTAGCAACGGAATGTTGAATGGGTGTGTACTGGTTAGACGTGTTTCTCCTAAAACACCGTAAACGGAACTAGTCCCCTGTGACAACTGAAATCCGTTGGCTGTGGTTAAATAGTACAAGCTCTGCAGAGTCAAATCCTTCCGAGTCATCGTGTCCATGGTCAAGGACCGTGGCTAGCATATCCATATCCATGTCAGTCCCTGTGTCAGTCTCCGTGGTAATCCCCGGTGAGCAAGCTTGAGTGGTAAACCCGGTTGAACGTTATTCCTGTGGATGGACTAACCTTTCATCATTTCGTACCTGAGTATTTCCTTGAAATGATTTGACTTCATGAGCTACTGAAATAATGAGTTATGAAATATAAGCCCTTTATGTGATGTCGCTCAGACGTCCGACTGTGGCACCCTTGTCATTTATATTCCATTATAAGCCCTTTATGTGATGTCGCTCAGACGTCCGACTGTGGCACTCTTGTCTTTTACTTTTGATATAAGCCCTTTATGTGATGTCGCTCAGACGTCCGACTGTGGCACTCTCGTTAATTACTTTTGATATAAGCCCTTTTTGTGATGTCGCTCAGACGTCCGACTGTGGCACGCTCGTTATTTACTTTTGATACAAGCCCTTTATGTGATGTCGCTGAGATGTCCGATTGTGGCACGCTCGTTATTTACTTTTGATACAAGCCCTTTTCGTGATGTCGCTCAGACGTCCGACTGTGGCACGCACTGTCATTTATATTCCATTATAAGCCCTTTATGTGGTGTCGCCTTGACGCCCGACTGCGGCACTGCTATTTTATTTGTATCCTTTCGAGGGGTCATTCAGACACTTGATTGGCCTTCAGTATTACATTGGGATTTCGGGAGGACTACTGCCCGACTTCCTTTTTATTTCCCATGCATAGCCATTTTATTATCTGAGTGCGCACTATTAATCTGTTCATATGCATCATGTTTGCATTTGTTATATCTTATGTCCAAACTGTCTTGCGAGTACTTTCATAGTACTCACCTGGCTTGTTGATTTGGCCAGATGTTGACGAAGGCGATCTCATGGATGAAGAGTTTGATAGTGAGTCCTACGCCTAGAGGAGTCACAGTCAGTCCCGTGCGATCCTGGATTTTGGTAACTTGTATTATATACACTTCCGCCACCCGCAATAAGAATCCTCGAGCCTCACTCCGATGATCGATGAGCTGTTAGATTCAGGAGTCATGTCACCCACTTCACTGTGACATATCCACCACCACTTTTATTACGAGTCAGTAGTTAGGCCACCATATCCGCCTTTTTGTTTAATATCGGCGTGCTTGTAATAATTTGTTGAGCAGTCTCCGCTCAACCTTGTATTATATTTAGTACTCCTGGATTTTTTCTGAAATCAGGAAATTGTCTACCAGTAAGAAGGAATTCGTCTCTACTAGTCCGTAAAAGGGATCGGTTTCTCAATAGATGTTTTATTGGAAAACCGGTCGTGACAAAAGTTGAAGCGGTCGTCCTCGGCGATGGCTCTTACCCACTGCCGGCACGTCCCGATCAGCGTGCCTTGCCGTTCTCTCCCAAGCATGGCTGGCGAGGGAGGGCCTCCCACCCCTTCTTCCTCGCTGCCATAGTGTGGGCAGATTCGGCCTCCTGCCGCCCACCTAGCGACATCCCGGTGACCCTAAGGTATAACTTCCTTCGAAACCGGCCTTGCTCTACTTCCTGAGCTCCTGACGTCGCTGCATTTGTATCTTTTACTATTTCTCAGGCCCCCTCGTATAGATAGGATCGATCGGCTGTTTGAGAACCACCTAATTTTTTACTGTTAAGAGGTAAAACTAGTTCATGCACTTGAATCTAGTAGTAGTTGGTTCAAACAAGGAAGAAAGGGGTGGGGGTGGGGGAAGATTTGTTACCTGAATCTAGGACTTGCTCGAAAGAGGAAATAATGGGGGCGAAAAGTAGCAGAGAGTGGCTATCCAACTGGTCTCTAGGTCTAATAGGGAAATAAAGGGAACGTAGTACAAACTCAATATAAACCCGATCTATTGGTTGAAAAAGGAAAGAAAGTGGGGACTGGGGGACAAGTCAATAGAGTAAGTCCAGCACTAGATTTACTAGCCTCACACAGTATAAGGTGGCTATATTCCGAACAAAAATGGGACCAACCCAGATATCCTCTTCTGATGTTTGTTGCCCCGAGCCGCTCTTATGTAATACCGCTGGTAAAATGTAGCAGTCGCACTGTTAAAAGTAAGGACATGTTAAACCAATGTTGTTTTCAATGTAATGCCTCCAATAATATTAATCAATGGCACTTTTTTTTCATGTCCTGCTAAATTTCCCATTAAGATAAGTTGCTTCTTTTCGTTAGAGATGCAACTGTCCTGGTCCGCCTACTCTCCAGGAGCTTCACGACCAACCTTGATGTTGCTCAATTTTATCGCAACTAATGAAGACGAAGCTCTGTGGGTTTCGTGTTCTGATGGAAATCGAACCGGGGCTGGAGCCCTTTTCTTAAAAAAAGAAGAAGATGAAGCTGCTAGCTCATGGGACCTTGCTTCATTTTAGGTGAACTGCACCAAAAGGTCCCATGAACTGAATCATCCATGTTGGTGTCTGGTTTCATCCCTTCTACGATGGCGTTGACTGCAGATATGGTTCCCATCATGAGGTATGTTCCTTTTTGGTCTGGCCATTTGCCAAAGATCCTGCATGTGGATCCTGCTCTTGTGCTACTTTTTTGGCACTGCCATGATAAAGCAGTAATGTTATTATTTTGCACCTTAATCTAGTGGCACTATTAATTTGAGGCAATGTTTTGGCACCGCTAGTGCCACTATTTATTTATATATCGAAAGAGGGGGTTCCCTCCGATTTCATTAAAGAAACCCAACCATAGAGAACCATTCTCCGACAACATCTCAGTGTAAACGGGCAGTTATGCAACTACTACTAGAACGGACTGAGTACTAGCAGGAGACAAGTTTGCCACATAAGCTAGGCAGGTAGGGGGACGTAGCACCAGCTCGACCAAGTTTGGATTACAACCCAAATGCTACCACATAAACGGTACACCTCGTTTGCCACCTGCTTGACCCTAGTGTCACTGATAAAATGAAGTAATAATACAGTTAAAATAGAGCGAGTGTCCTCTCTATCATTTAATTTCCAATGTAGATAAAGAAAGTGCTTCTCTTTGTTAATGTATGTTTCATCAACTTGTCCCATTTTTAATGTTTAAGCGTTTCTGCAAACTGGGTGCTTAATTTTAGTTGATCTGCACAAAAATAGAGATTTGAATGTCTCAAGGCCCCTCCTTGTACTACCGCTGTACACTGATGTTCATCACTGGCAGACGGTGTATCGGGGAGACTTGGGAGGATTTCCAGTATGAGGCATGGCGTACCGTATGAGGCGTCGCAGGGCCCATCTCACCCTCGCAACATGGCATACTATGATACTATCGCAATATTTTATTGTATTTATTTTGCGTGTTTCATCAACTAGTGCCACTATAATGTAATCACGCTTTTTCATTATCTATGCAAACAGGGTTATTCGGCTGCATTTTGGTGGAACTGCACAAATCTATGGATGGAACCGGCATATATGCAGAGTGCGAGGTGTGCCAAGTAAAAATTACCGACACCAACCATGCTCCATGCACGCATTGGCATCCACCACCACCAGTGGGATGTGTGGCGCTCTCTGTGGACGGATCTTTCTCGGCAGCAAATCCTCTAACCAAATACTAGTAGCTTATATTGGCAGTTTTCTAGGGAGTACTCTTTTCTGAAAGAAGCACCAATCTATTTTTCTTTATTTGTACACAGTGTCACAACTTTGACCTAAAGGTCCAGAGCTATTTAAGGGTGATTGGCGTAGTACTCGGAGACTGATTGTAACCATGATTTTCAGTAGTTGTCACACTGATTGTAAGCATGAGCAGGTGGAAGATTAGGTTAGTGTGAAGCTTACCTTAAACCTTACCGTCCTCGAAATCTCCCACTCATTGTCAAACCAAGTAAGAATCTCCTTCAACCTGGCTAACTTTGCCTGGTCGCCGCCGGCGATCTGCCTGATTCGGTGCTTGCTTTGGAAGATGGGAGGAGAGATGGTGGTGTTGCAATAGAGAAGAGGGAGAGGCGAGACGGTGGATTTGGAATGGAAATGATGGAGAGGAGAGGAGGTGGTTTTGCAATGGAGAAGAGAGAGAGGAGACACGATGGTTTTGGAATGGAGATGATGGAGAGGAGAGGAGGTGGTTTTGCAATGGAGAAGAGGGAGAGGAGCATGCGGCAGTGATTTAGCACTGGACGAGAGGGCCGGCGCGCTGTGACTAGATCAAAATCAAAATCAATTTACCCTTAAATTAAGAAAGCAACCCCACATTAACTAGTCTCCCTTTTATTCTGGGTCATAATTGACCTTGATTTTCGCAAATAAAATATATGTTATACGTTGCAAAAATAACATAATTTGAATGTACATTCAGATATGAACCAAACGATACAATTTTTGGTGACATGCATTCACATTTTGCCTGTCAAATACAGTACGTGGTCAAACTTTGACCCAAAATACGCAAAACAAAAAAGATACTTCCAAGACCAGCGCCGCTCTTCCGCTCTTCTCCTCTTAAACCACCGCCGCTCCTCTCCTGTTCCAATCTAAATCTAGCGCCGCTCCTCTCCTCTTGCATTTCAAAACCACCGCCCCTCCTCTCCTGTTCCAATCCAAAACCAGCGTCCCTCCTCTCCCTTTCTAAACCAAAACCAGCGTTGCTGCTCTCCAATTCCATTCAAAAACCACCGCCGGCGAGTGAAGGTGCTGTGGAGAAGTAGATCGATGGAGGAGTACAACCGATACGTGAGGATCGCAGACGGCGACCATGTGAAGCTAGCTGGGATGTTGGAGATACAGTCTTGGTTTGACAACAAGGACCAACTAGCGGCGACGGCGACATCCATGGCCAAATATCTGCAACAGAGCGAAATGGCGGCGATACTCCCGGAGGGAGTCACGCGGGAGTAGAGAGAGGTGCTCCTCTGGGCCATGGAGCAAACAGATACACCGAATCTGATCGTGAGGGAGCGGTGGTGGGAGTATCGATCCCAGATGGAGCATCCACCAGAGATTGAAGGATCGAGCATCTACAGGGTGCCGTTTGTGAGGGTGTCGTGCTAGAGCGAGCCGGTGGAGTCTTCGTCGACCGAACCCAACTGCAAGAGGAGAAAAACAGTTGGCCCGATGACGCTTCCCCGCCATCCTCTCCCTCGCCGTTCACATCGTCACACGGGGCGGCTGTCTGCCGCCGAGGAAAAGGAGGGATTGCCCCCCCCAGACCATTAGTCGGGCAGGTTGTGAATTGTCAGGAGGAGCTTAGGGTTGTTAGTATTTGCAGGTTGCGAATTGTGTCTTGTGGTGTGTATTTTGAGAGTACTTTCAGATATGAATGTCTTTTGAATTTCAGATTTGCAGTATTGAGCATATGAAGTATTTTATGAATTCTCGAGATCTATTTTTTGCACTTAAAAAATGTAGTTTCATAGGAGTATAAAAGTGCAGACAATGTGATTCTCAGAGAAGAAACTGCAAGTTTCAGTTTCAGATAAGAAACTCCAAGTTCAGTTTCTGATAAGAAACTGCAACTTTTAGAGGCAGAGCATTTATATTAACACAGCCTTTTCAAACAGTGTTAACATCATGCTGGAAGTTTTATTCATGGTCGAAACTAGAACTACCAGCCAGTTAACATCATGCTGATCAACATTCATGCATAGCACATCTTCATATGATGCACAGTCAAAAACATATGCTATTTTCAAGATGCCCACACAATGTCGAGTGTGCGAAAAACAGAGAAAAGGAGGGACGAAGTTTTGGCAAGTGTTGGACGTGGTGTGCGTACATGACAATTGGGACTCACATGTCAATAAAGTCAGAGGCAAAAATTTTGGAGATATTTTCTCTGCACGGGTGGAATCGAACCCGGGCGGAACAGTTGTCGGGTAGTGTCACTCGGCAACTAGGCTAGTTCAGTTGTTTCATTACTAATAAGACACTTCCTCAGGTGGTCGGATCTCCTCCTGCACCTTTGTGCGCTCGTCGCGATGCCGCTATCTGCCGTTGTGAACATGCTGAACAAACGAGAGGAATCTGGAGAGGACTGTACGTGGAGAGGCGGACTGTCGAGACCCACCAGGTCTATGGCCGTACGCAAGCAAGTGCCTCATCGAAAAAATACTTCCTCCTAATGCTATACTGACGTTGGGGCCCATGGGTTTGTCAACATAGTTAAATTTTTTAGGTGCTTCAATGTAGTTACTATAGGAGATAAATTCACAATGAAGCCGGGGAGCTGGCAGGTATCATTTATTATCACTGGGGCAACAAGTACCAGCTGGGTTTTGGGCTGCCCCGTCTAGGCTTTCTTTTTTAACATGCGTAGCCCACGACCTTGGATGGGAGGTCCATAGGCCTGTTTGTATTTTCTTGAGGGCCGTCATGTATCGACCGGCCTATGGACCTCCTATCCGAGGTTTTATTTTTCCTGAAACATCGGCAGCCCAATTTATGTATTTTGTTTGAAGAAAACGCAGAAGTCTGTTCTATTTTTCTATATAAGAATAGGAACGCCTGGTCCAACTTATGTTTCCCTTCTAACTATATTATATATATTTAAATTATTTTATATGTTATTATATATTATTGTTATTGTCATCATATATTTAACAGATACTTACATATGTAAGAAAACAATATCCCACATCTTATTAACTTATAAAAATAATTCCTTAACAATAAAATCCTGGAATTTATTTTGGCAACGAAAATCTTGGTGATTGTGTACAAAAGCTTGGTAAGATTTAAGGACCAATGTAATAATAAATCACTTATTATTTAAATATATATATATAACAAAATGCTCAGCCCCTATTTATTTTTTGATAACATTGTTGTGCCCACCCCAACATTATAATTAGAATAAGCCCAACAAAATCGTGTATTTGGAGAAAGTGCAAATGGCCTGTAATTTTTTAGGAAAAACATAAATGGGCCGCATGGATGCTACATTATTTGTTCACTCAGCCCAGCTAATGGACTGTAATTCAAAAAAAAAGATCAAATGGACTGTAAATTCTACCCCGCAAAAAAGAGACTGTAAATTCTGAAAAAATGGGTTGAATACGTGCCACATTTTTAGAGGCTAAAATATGGGCCAATAGGTCGAAGCCAATGCAAGTTGTTGTCAACTTAGTCAACAAATGATTCTAACATCGTTAGCCGTTGGATTTACATCCAACGACCGGCATCAATCTTCAATCCCTCGTCTTCTTCCTCCCGCACCGCCGGGACCACCTGCTCCCGCCTCCTGCTGCTAGCAGCTCTGCTTAGCACGCTTCGCTATGAAGCGCTACTCCACCGTTGGCCAGACCATCCCTCCACCCCACCGCACCTCCTGTTCTTCTCCACCGACTGCCGAACCACACATCACCAAAACCAGTTAACCCTCGTACACCTCTCCATCTGCGACTCTACTCCCGTGTCTTCCCATCTCCGGCTCGTTGCTGTCCGGGGCCTCGCCGTCGTCCACCACCATGGATGCGCTCGGCGCGGAGTGGTCAACGTGGTCAACGAACGACACCATCGGAAGTAGACTGTGCGTGGAGAGGCTGACAGCTGGTTCCACGGCCGCACGCAAGGAAATGCCTCCTTATTAAGCGCATAATAATTATTCCTCCACCTGACAGCTGGGACCCACCGAAAGGGCCTTTGTATTTCGCGAAAAACTTTCCCACCGCTAACAGGTCGGACCCACCAGCTATATCTTCGCACGCATGGAAGTGCCTCATTATTACGCAGAAAAAAATGAATACCCCCTGCTAGGTGGGACCCACAATAGTGGGAGGCTGACTTATGGGCCAACTAAGTTGACGGGGACGGAGGGCTTTGTCAACTTAGTCAATATGAACGATTCTAGCTCCAGTGACCGTACAATGTCCATCCAACGGCCCTAGTGCTTCTTCAACCTCTGGTCTTCTTGCTCCAGCCGCCCAAAGCAGCGCCGGTCGTGCCTCGTGCTAGTCGGTGTCAAAACCGGCGGATCTCGGGTAGGGGGTCCCGAACTGTGCTTCTAGGATCGATGGTAACAGGAGATGGAGGACACGATGTTTACCCAGGTTCGGGCCCTCTCTATGGAGGTAATACCCTACTTCCTGCTTGATTGATCTTGATGAATATGAGTATTACAAGAGTTGATCTACCACGAGATCGTAATGGCTAAACCCTAGAAGTCTAGCCTGTATGACTATCGTAATGAGTAATATCCTATCCGGACTACGCCCCCTGGTTTATACAGGCATCGGAGGGATCTAGGGTTACATAGAGTTAGTTACATAAGAAGGAATCTTCATAGTGGGTCGCCAAGCTTGCCTTCCATGCCAAGGAGAGTCCAATCCGGACACGGGTATAGTCTTCGGCCTTCATGTCTTCACAGCCCATCAGTCCGGCCAATGGATAATAGGCCAGATGCCCAAGGACCCCTTAGTCCAAGACTCCCTCAGTAGCCCCTGAACCTGGCTTCAATGACGAGGAGTCCGGCGCGCAGATTGTCTTCAGCATTGCAAGGCGGGTTCCCCTTTCCGAACTCCAAGATAGTCTTCAGATGTAATGATTGTATCCGGACCTGTATACACAACTGCAGAGGATATAATATTTCACGAGTTCAATCCGCTGATAATTTTTGGTAATATGACATCACGCCTGCTCGGCCATTATTTTCGAACCGTTAGCTGGCCCACCGTCCCATGTCTCGAGACGTGGTTTTATTGGCATGTTTTATCCAAGCGGAGATCGTGTCTCCCCTTCTTTAGAGGATCCTTGCCAACCCAGACGTGGGTAACCCAACCGTTGCTTGGGTACAACTCCTTGGGAATAGGCAATTTTTGAGGCCTAGGAGGAGACATTTGATATTTGCAGCCTTTATATAGGGGTACAAACCCGTCTTTTTCTTTCACGCTTGCTTCTATCACGACCCCTGCTACCCCGAGTTCCAACACCCGGGTTTCGGTCGCCTCAAGCCCCAATCATGTCCGGTTCCAGCCGTCAAGGCCGGTGGGTAGCTTCTTCTGTCACGGAGGGAGATATTGCCAAGCTTCGGGCGGCGAGGTACCTGACCGCAAAAATCCCTCATCGGCTTCCTGCCGAGGGGCAGGTTATTCCCACCCCCAGATCCGGCGAGAGGGTCATGTTCGTATCCCACTTCCTCCGTGGGTTAGGGTTTGCACTTAACCCCTTCGTCTGAGGGCTCATGTTCTATTACGGGCTAGATTTTCACGATCTGGCCCCGGACTCTATTCTTCTTATCTCGGCTTTTATCGTCACGTGCGAAGCCTTCCTCCGAACTCCTCTGCACTTCCGTTTGTGGGTCAAGACTTTTGATGTGAAGCCGCAAGCGATAGAACGGGAGCAAGCTGAGTGCAGTGGCGCTGCAGTGAGCAAGCTTGCTAGCGCTGTTTGGCTGAAAGGATTCTTCGCCAAATCTTCCGATTTATGGCAGCAGGGGTGGTTCTATATCACCGAGCCTCGTGGCTCCAAGTGGGCATCTGTGCCTCCCTTTCGATCTAGCCCCCCAATTCAGCTTGCATTGTGGATTAACAAGGGGCTGGATTGGGGATCAATGAATGATGTGCGAACTCTGCAAAGTCGCATCTTGTCGGCGTTCTGGGAACGGGGGTCCCCAGACTTGCCTGCCTGCGGCCCACGGCGTGGCTATGCTAGCGGGCCTATACGGCCCATCTTCATCAATAAGGCATTCAAGATCCTCGCGAGGGGCCAAGCCTCGCGAGGCGGACGATGCAAGACCTCCTCAGGAGCGGCCTCACCAGGCTGCCTCGCGAGCAATGACGATCAAGATCAGGCGGGCGCCAGCGCGCGCAGCGTCCTTGTTTCCTCTTTGGTGCTAAGGAGGCCAGCGCGGGCGCGGAGTACCGAGGCGTCAGGCAAATGTTTCCATATCAGTGCAACAAGACCAAGACCAGCCGAACGGCAGGACAGAGGTCACCGTGGAGCCCGAGACGGCGTGATCACCAGAGCTTTCCGCAGGCGAAGACCGCTTTTGTCAGGATAAGCTGTACTAGCTGTCCCCTTTCAAATTGGCCGTTGTTGGCTCCCTTCCCGCTCAATATTTGGGGAGAGGACCAGGGCCTATATAAGTAGAACTAGTCATCACACTAAAAAAGGGGGGGTGAGAGAGCTCACAAGCAAGCGAGCCTTGAGCCAATCCTTAGCCGCACACCAAACACAAGAACACCCCAACCTCAGGAGGCTGTTCTTCCCCTTGTACTATTCATCATCAGCCCAAGAGGCAATCCACCACCACCACCACACTGGAGTAGGGTATTACACCACAATGGTGGCCCAAACCAGTATAAATCTTGTGTCTTTGTGTTGCGAGTTTGTCTGCGAGATCTTAGCGAGCCAGGGCGTGGATCGGTAGGAGGGAAAGAACTTCGCGCGCACCCCCGAGTTTGAACCTTAAGGGTTTTGCTGGAACCTGAGATCTGACACATCCGAAGCCTCATTGAGAGGGACATCGACATAGACAACATCGTCCAAGTAATGCTAGTTCGTCGGACCCTGCCGTGCCAGCGACGGCCTCTCTGCCTATGGGAGTTCAATCCAGAAGGGCGCGGACTCTTCAGCACTTCTTCGGCACAACGCACGATGGAATGTGGAGATTATTCTTTGGGAAACGAAGGCAATGGCCGGACATCACCGAAGATGTCGGCCTAGACTGTAACCATCCGGATACCCCGGTAAGTACCCGTTTACCGAATACCTTATAGTTAGATACCCAGTAGCAAGATACCAACAGTATCATCCTTTTTCAGGGCTGGATAAAGAAGGTGGAACGGATTAGGTGTCCGTCTCCCCTTCCCAAAGACTCAGCTACTCCTGTGTTAACAAGGATGCTGGCCTCGGCGCCATACCAGGCACCAGTAGGGGAGGGCGAGAAGACCCAAGATGACCTTGGTTCCGGAGGTAAGTCGAACACTGAGTCCGGAGAAATCGACCTTTCCTCGCCCGAAGACGGTGGCGGAAAAGGACTCAGTATCCCTTCTCCAAGTAGGAGAAAAAGGGCCGCCTCCGAAGATTGGGAGGGGCGGTCTTCCAAGAAGGGCAAGATGCCACCCTCGATCGGCTTGGGTTTGGAAAGCGACGCCGTCGAGCAGCTCCAACAGGGGGAGAAGCCCTCGGCCAAACCGTAAGAGAATCCGGAGTACTTTGATAGCGTCCCGCTCCATTATTGTTACCAAAGATATGCGTAACGCATTTAAGCATTTTTACAGGTTGGCACAGAATTTTTTTGGGCGATCATCTTCTTCGGGGAGTCTCCTCCCAGAGATGATGGAGAGTGAGACGCCTCCTCCGACCTCCTCGCCCAATAAGGCGGATGAATCAGAAGTGTCGTCGCGGAGGGTCCCTTTAGACCAGGAGATAAAAGAGGCAGTACCCAAAGGAGGATCTCCGACCATCCGTGATTATGGGGCTGATGATAACAAAGGCCCCGGACAGTCTGGCTCGCAGCCGACAGTGCTTCTGGAGACGGGTGAAACGATTCCTTCAAAGGATGGTTTTGCTCCTAGAGCGGCTTCCGGAGACATGCAGACTCTGGATATATTACGGGACATGTTGCGGAAAGCATCTGTCTCAGGTGAGCAGCGTACCTTGATGGGTAGAGTGATTGAGAACATTTTGTCCGCGAAAAGCGGATTAAATGAAGCCTTCATGAGCCTACTGAAGGGCTTCGAGGTTTGTGACATAATGTTTTCAGCTATGTTTCATTTGTGAAGATGCGCCTGTGTATAGGTAGTAGCCCCTGAGACTCAGGTTGTCTTCCCCGAGGAAGCAAATGGAGGATCGAAAAGGATCGCTTGAGTACTAACCTGATAAACTTGAACATAGGCTGCTTCCCCCTTGGCCACTTTCCGGACTATGGAAATTGCCGAGCTGCAGCGAAAGATTGATGTGGCAGGGGATGATCTTGCATTAATCAATATGCATTTTGACGAGTCGTAAGGTATGTATTCGGTGCAATCCCCATACAATTTTGTGGTATAAGCATGACGCTAAAATCTGTATGATGGAGTATGCGTGGCTGCAGATGGTGCTGCCGCCGTTGAAGTTCTTCAAGCGGAGCTAGCCCAGGCCAAGGAGCAGGCCCGGCCTAGCAATGCTGCTGCCAAAAAGGCATCAACTGGGCTTAAAGCGGAACAAGCTGCAGGGCGCCAGGACGAGGAGAAGATATCCATGGTGGCGCTTGAACTGGAAAATGCCACTGTCCGGTGTGAATTTCTGGAGAAGGAGAATAAAGCCTTACCAGCTGAACTAGACAAGGCCTTACAAGAGGCAAGGGAAGCGTGATCGGAATCAAGAGCAGTCCGTGAGGAGGTTCGGCAGGCTAGGGAGATTGCGGCTGGAAAGCCATTTCTGCTACAAACTAAGTTCGGTGACCCGAACTATGCTCAGATTAACCAAGTGTGGAGTTCTCCGGACGAGTTCTTGTACTTGCCGAAGAGTTCTTCCGATGCGGCGCAGTATTACCAAGCGCGAGATGGGTATGCAACGGAGAAGCTTTTTTGGTCGCAGTTTGGCGCATCAAAGCGCCCTCTGTTGCTCAATGAACAACTGTCCCAATGGGCCGAACTTCATAGGATATCCGGTGCTGCCATGAAGGATGTCATGATCCAGTTCTGGCCAACCGAGCCTGTTCTGAATAGCTATTTCGGTTTGGTGGAGAGGCTTGTTGACGCGGTGTTGCGTATCAACGCTGTGAAGCGGTCAACGTGCATTGAGGGTGCACGGATGGCTTTTGCCCGAGTCAAGACGTTCTGGGGGAAGATGAAGGCCATCGATGTTGCAACGAAGAGTCCACCCAAAGGCAAGGACCGTCCAAAACCGGAGCATTATTTTGAAGACGTCCTAGAGGCCGCCCGCTTGATAGAGGGTCAGTGCTCGAAAGACATAATGTTCGAGTGAGATTTATGGGAATTGTAAAAGATAATTTTAAAGTTAATATATTTTTATGTTTTGCTCGAAAGCTTGAATTCCTCCTGTGCGGTCGTTTAAAATAATCTGAAAGTTTTCCAGTCATCGGCTTCAGCCCCCTCGTAGGAAGTACGGGGGTGTTCGGCAAAGAATTTAATCACTCTTTATCCAACGTCTTGGTCCATGAAGGAGGTGATAATGCGGCGAACCAGGCAATCGGACTATAGGGCGTTAACACTTTCACTTAGCCATAGGAGTTTTATGTTGGGACTACCACATAGCCCCTGGTATGTATGCGGCGTATGGTGCCTTACATATTTGATCTGAAAAAGATCCTTCGTGTGACACGGAGAATCACTAAAGATTCCAAGAAGTCGTCAAGTGGTTGACCAGCTCACGCCGCATCATGACAGTCAGTTTTCAGCTTTCTCTACTGAGGTGCTCATCCGGTTTAGACCAGGGCACAATCGCAGTAGTTCTCCCTTTACTACCCTAGCCGATAGAGCGGAACGTAGGGTAGCAAGCACAGGAGCCGGGCAACACAACTATTGACCCAAGACAATGATTCAGAGCTGATGCATATAAGGCCAAACTTGCGACGCCGAAGTATGCTATAGAGTTGTTCGGACTTTTACTGGCAACTCATTTGTTCCCACATCGAGCCCCTGGCAGGTTATGCCAAGGTATTTCTGTGAAATAACCGTAGGAGCCACATTTTGTTGGGGAAATAATCCGGATGATTAGTTCGGGTATTGTTTACTGGGAACTGAGCGATATGCCAATGATTACTTATGATATATATATATATAAGCCATCCTCCCGGCTATTTGACATGCTCGGGGTTGGAGGCAGAGGAACAGGCATAGTACAGGCTCGACAAATAGAGAGTGCGGTCTACAAAAAGTTATTTTGGACCTCCTGTCGCACGTCTGCACTGCCAGTCCTCGGTGGGGGGAATCCTTGATGGAAATAGCCCCTTAGGTGAGTGTACGGATCCGGACTCCGATAGAGCCAGTTTTCAGATGTTTATCTTATTCGTCACCTATTTTTAAAGGATAGCGAAGGAGGAAATAAAGAGAAAATAAATAATAATAATAAAAGTTACTGGAGTGCTTGCAGGCTTGTCCGTATTGTGCTTCCGCCAATGCCCATGGTATCTTGAGTGCGTAATGATGTATGCGCGGTACAAACTTTGTAGGTGTACGGTGTGTGCGGCGGGAGCCGGGTTGCTATTTCCATTCTAAGAGTTGTTGATCCTCGGGTGGATATTGCTTCTGATCCCCGGTGTTTCATTGGTGAAATTTCCCGTCATCCCTGTCGCTTGGCGGCCTCCTCCCCCTGTGTTCGGCGTTGAGCTAGCCGGCCTGTTTAAAGACCCAACAGTTTCTGTTGGTATGATTAGCTGGTTTATCGGGGTGGCCATGAATCTGGCAGGGTTGGTCCAATATCCTGTCTAGGTTGGATGGTTCGTCTCGATTCGCCTTGAATGGCTTCTTCCGCTGACCGGGCTTGGGGCTGCTGAATCCGGTGTTGACCGCTGTGTCGCCTGATATTTCATTGTCATTGCGACTGTTGTTTGTGCTTCCTTGTGGCTTGCCGTTGCCGTCTCGGATTTCGGAGGTGCCCTGGTTGCTGCCGCTATTGCTTCTACGGGCGAGCCAGCTGTCTTCTCCCACGCAAAAGCGGGTCATCAGAGCAGTGAGGGCTGTCATGAATTTAGGTCCTTCTTGGCAAAGGTGGCGTGCAAGACATTTGTCTCGGACGCTGTGTCTGAAAGCCGCAAGGGCTTCCGCGTCCAGACAATCGACGATTTGGTTCTTTTTAACTAAGAACCGAGTCCAGAGTTCCCTGCCTGATTCTCCGGGCTGTTGGACAATGTGACTTAGGTCCTCAGCATCTGGTGGCCGGACGTATGTTCCTCAGAAGTTATCGAGCAAGTCCTCTTCCAAGTCCTCCCAGCTGCCTATGGAATTTTCAGGCAGGCTGTTTAACCAGTATCGAGCTGGCCCTTTTAGTTTTAGTGGGAGGTATTCAATGGCGTGGAGGTCATCCCCACGGGCCATATGGATGTGGAGGATGAAATCTTCTATCCATACCACGGGATCGGTTGTCCCGTCGTATGATTCAATATAGATGGGTTTGAATCCTTCGGGGAATTCATGATCCATTACTTCATCAGTGAAGCAAAGCGGGTGTGCGGCGCCTCTATGTTGAGCCACACTGCGACGTAACTCCGAAGGAGTCCCTTTGCGGTTTTCGGCTCGGGCGTGGCGAGGTTTGATACGTCCGAATAGGTAGCCATCGTCGCGTGTCGAAGCATGCTTTCGCGATCCGGAGATCGGTCTTGTGTATCCTGCTCTATTGTCGGAGTCCCTCTGCAGGTCATCTGGGTAATCGTGACCTGCGTTGTTCCTGCCTTTACGGCGAGGTGGGGCGGTCTGGTGTTCAGCTTGATTTGCCTCTTTATTCGGATGGAGTTGTCGGCGACCTGCCGCATTGTGTGACGATGGTATGGGCTCCAACGCCCCATCATCGGACTGGTACAACAATCTGTGCTTTGGGTAGCTTTTGGCTAGGCCACTAAGGCCGTATTCTTTGGCGACCAGGACTTCGGCCCATCTGTCGTTGAGTAGGTCTTGGTCGGCTTGAAGCTGCTGCTGCTTCTTTTTCAGGCTCCTTGCTGTAGCTATCAGCCTGCGCTTGAAGGCTCCTGCTCGAGGGGCTCTTCGGGTACGATGAAGTCTTCGTCGCCGAGGCTTACCTCATCTTCCAAGAGCGGGAGGTAGTTGTCGTCCTCCGAACCATCGCTGGGCGGGGCCTGTTCATTGGGGCTGGCTTGCCCGTTTTCCTGTTCCTCCTGCTTGGATATTGCTCCCACAGGGTCTTCATTGCTTTCGGCGCCCTCTGGAGTACTATTTTCTCCAGTGCCATCGTTGTTGCGGCATGACTGGGGGCGGCGTTTGGGGCGCCCGAACTTAGACTGTGTCTCGGGAGTTTTAACTGGATCTCCCTTGTCATTGCTGCGAGGCTTTTGAAGTGTATCGATCATGTACACATCATATGAAGGGGTGGCCGTCCCACGCTGTCAGGTGGTAGGTGCGACATATGCCAACGGGTGGCTTATCATTGTGGGAGCCATTAAGACGTCGCCGGTGCCTGGAAACGCGATGAGGCGAAGACATGCACGCCGGCGAATCTTACCCAGGTTCGGGGCTCTCCATGGAGATAACACCCCTAGTCCTGCTCTGCGGGGTCTCCGCATGATCACTAGATCAAAACAAGTAGCTACAAATGCTCCTTGAGCTGCTGGGTTAGAGGGAGAAGAAGGGCAAGGCTAGCTCTCCTTTTCTCTCTATGTGGTGTGTGTAATTCTATGAGACCAACCCTTTGCATGGGTGCTCCGGGGGGTTTATATAGGCCTACCCCCCAGGGGTACAATGGTAATCCGGCTGGGCGCGGGTCCCAGCCGTCAGTGTCCGTCTACGCCGGCTTCTCCGCCGGCCATTGGGGCCCGCCGACTGGTGGGTCCCGCCGGCTGCTGGCCTCTTGGTCGACGGGCCGGCCCCACCGCTTGGTGGTCTTGTCGGCGGCTGGTTACTATTGCCTCGCCCCTGATGACGAGGGCTTTGTCGAGGTAAGCGTGGCTACAGCGCCGCCGCCTTGCGGGCTCTCACTGTAGCCTCACCTCATCTTGTCTCCTTAATGAGGCACATGTTTCGAGGGAGGGAGGTAGCCGGCTATTGAGAGCCGGCTACGCCCCTGGCCGACTAGGGGAGGCCGGGCGGCCTTCGAGTGTCTCTCTGGCTAAAGGGGCCCGCCGCCCACGGGCCGTACTGGCGCTTGTCGTGGGTGACATCGAGGTCAACATGGCTACAGTGCCGCGCCGAACGGGAGATGGCTGACCCGTACGGCGCCCTGTGGCCATGCCTGCTTCGGGATTCGAGGGTAGTGGGCTCTACCGCGGCCACGCCCCGTCTTATCACCGTTATGTGGATCCAGTCTTGGTGGGTACAGTCTTGGCCGGCTTCCGGGAGTCGGCATTCTTCACGGCCGGCTTCTGGGAGTCGGTCCTCTTGGGGCCGGCTTCCTGGAGTCGGCCATCTCGTAGATTTCTTGAGGAAAGTTTCTGAGACCGGGTCGCCTTCTGGGAGTCCGCCCTGGGGATAGTCGGCCGAGGGAAGGCGGCCCTATGCTTTGTATGCTTGAAGGCTTGAATGGCTTGATAGTTTTTGAAGAGCCGAGGGGAGTCGGTTAGGCTACCCGTGGCCATTTAATCCGACAGTAGTCCCCGAAGCTGGTAGGGCTTCGAGTTTGAGTGGAGGTCGAGAAGCTCGGGCAGCTTCTTATCTTGACGAGCCGGCAGCTGGGAGCCGGCTTCGGTTGGGCGCGCCGTCTTGGCGAAAAAAATTAAAGTCGGAGGGCGGGAGTCTGTTGATGCGCGCGCCGGGCTGTGGGCCGGCTGCATGCCGCCTGCGAACCACGTGGCATCCCTCGGCTGAAAAAAGCCTGCCAGCCCACGCACGCGACAAGACGTCGCCGCAGGTCGGGGGCCCACCACTCCTACGCCCAGGCCCGGGCGCGGATTCTCTGCGGCCCAAAGCCGTCCGCACGTCTTCCTACGGCGCTTTCGGCATGTCTTTAGGGCGCAGTAATCGCAGGACGTGGGGGGAGTGGGTGCAGTTAATCCCACGTCCCACCCCACGCCTCGCCTCCTCGGCTTCGCCGCACGAGGCTATAAGTAGGGGGAGGGGGGAAGCAGCATGCGCTCGCATGCTCTTCTCCTCTCCGCCGTCTTCTTCCTCCTGATCTCCCTCACAGCAGCGCCTCGCCGCCGCGCCGTCCCACCATCCTTTTCCCCGCCGCCGCGCGCATTCTCGCCGCCTCACGCCGCTATGCAGTACGGCGGGGACTTTGACGGCTCCAACGTCCATGAGGACCACGTCGAGTTCCTCCGCAAGACGCGGCGGCTGCCCCGCGCGGATAAGGTGCGGGTCCGTCTCGCGCCTGTGAAGGAGATCACGCCGAAGCCAGAGGAAGGCGAGCGGGTGGTCTTCCGCTCGCATTTCTTGCGCGGCATCGGCTTGCCAGCGAGCACTTTCTTCCGTTCTTTTCTTGAATTCTACCAACTCCAGCCGCAGCACCTCACCCCAAACATGGTGGTGCTGCTGTCCGCCTTCGTCACCTTGTGCGAAGGCTATCTCGGCGTCGTCCCCACCCTCGAGCTCTGGGGGGAGTTCTTCCAGTCCAAGCTGGGCACGCGCATGCAGGGCGTGCCGGCTCAGAGTGGCGCCTTCATCGCGATGCGGAGGGTGGCAGCCGACAACCCCTTCCCCGTCATCACGCTAATCCAGTCGGTGAAGCTCTGGCAGAAGTCATACGTCTATGCGGAGGGTGGCAGGCGACTACATCAATTTGCCGGCTTATGTAGCCGGCCCGCCGGCGGGTAGGCGGCCCCAGTGGTCCTATCGGGCCGTGACGCTGACGCCGGCTGGAGCCGGGGCGGTCGCCCGACTGCGGGTGATGATCCAGTCGGAGGGCCTGACTGGGCCTGACTTGCTGGCCGCCTTCCTCACGCGCCGGGTGCTTCCGCTTCAGAGCCGCCCTCATCTGATCTGTCAGATGAGCGGCCAGCTCGATCCGATTCGGATGTGCACCAAGGACATGCCGCACGACGAGGTGGCCCATATGGTGAACTACCTTGCGAACTGCAAGCTCTCCGCAGAGTGGATGTTTGGCAAGGAGCCATATTCCCGAGCCCATCTGCCGCCCATGGTATGTTCTCTTTTTCCCTTTCTTCTCTTAGTTTTGTTGCCGAGTTCCTTTTGGCCGACTCTGACTAGTCGGCACGTCTCGACAGAGCCCTCTCCTTCGGCCTGCAGGCGGATCAGGGGCGGAGTGCCGATTCCTCCCTGACCGGACGGAGCACGACCTGGAGGACCCCGACTTGGGGGCAGCCGCCATGGACGACAACACCGAGGCGGGCGGCGGCCAAGCCGGCGGCGAGGCAGGCGGCTCTGGGCTTGGAGTCAGCTTCGACGACTGGCCGGACGACGACGAGGCGGAAGTCGTCCCATGCCGCCAGCCGGCGTCTGGCCACGGCGCGGGTTCCTCCGCCACGCCGCCTGCTCGGGGCGGCGGGCAGAAGCGTCGTGCCGCGTCGTGCTTGTTCGGCAGTCGGCCGAAGAAGCCCAAGGGCGGGGCAGCGGCGACCAGGCGGGAAGAGGCGGCCGCGAAGGCGGCCCGCTTCCGCAAGGCGGTGAAGCAGCCGCAGACGGTGTCGGCGTAAGTATATACTCCTTCGTGTATTCTTTCTTCTGATAGTTTCTGAATCCTTGTCCATTCCCAAAAAATCAGGGCTCCACTGTCGCTTGAGCGGGTTGCTGCCGCCTCCGTTGTTGGATCACCGGGAGGATCCGGGAGCACCACTCGCCGCGTGGATCCCCGTGCCGAGCTTCAGGCGGCGACGGAGCGGAACGCGTGGGAGGCGCGGGAAGAGCGGGAGGCGGAGGAGTTGAAGGCGGCCGCCGCCAAGGCAGCGCAGGAGGAGGAGGCGGCGAAGGCGTGTGCCGATGCAGCGGCCAAGGCCCAAGCGGAGGCTGCGGCCGCGGCGATGGCGGAGGGGGCCTTGCTAGTCACCCCTCAGCGCGTCGCGGCGCCTGAGGCCCAAGAGCCCCCGCCAGAAGAAGCCGGCGGTGACCAGCCGGGACTGGAGAGGGAGGACGACGTCGTCGTCCCGGAGAGGGAGGCGGCACCGGCCCCGCCGACTGGGGCGACCCAAGGCGGCCGGCCTAACTTGCCGCCTGCGCAATCGGCCGGGCGCGAGCCGGCCGCGAGGACTGATCTGGTGGTCCAGACGCCGTCGCGCCGGCGCGCGGGGAAGGCTGCATCGGAGCCGCAGACGGCAGCGGGCTCCAGCTCGTCGGCCCAGGAGATGGAGGCGGCCAGTGCCAGCTCGGGGTGGACGCCGGGTGGAGGGACGGCAGTGATGAACGTGGCCGCGCAGGACGTCCGGAACCGGCTTCAAGCCCAGGCTACGGCGCCGAGGAAGTATAATGACGAGTTCCTTGCGACGCGGGCGGCCATTCGGGTTAGTCTTCTCGTCTTTGCTTTTTTGATCTTGGTTTCTTCCGTGGGGGCGCGTCAGCGCACCCACTGGTTGTAGTCCCCGAGTTCCGAGTCGGCTGCTGAGCAGGCGGCTTGGAACTTCCTAGCGGGGCTTGTTTTGCTATTCTTGTTCTCATTCGCTCCTCTGCCTGACTTGCAGGACTACCAGAACCTCACCGCGGCTGCCTTCAACTTCTAGGCTCGGGAGCTGACCCAGAAGACTGCTGACCTATCTGAGAGCCGGGGTAAGTGCTTCGTCTTTTATCTCACGTGGGGGCGCGTCAGCGCACCCACTGGGTGTAGTCCCCGAGATTCGGGCCGACTGCTGAGCAGTCGGGTCGGATCTTCCTTGACGACTTCTTCTTATTGCTTCTTTTTTCTCTGCCATCCCTGCAGCGGCCAACGCCAGTCTAAGGGAGCAGCTGGGAGGGACTCAGGCCGCCCTCCGTGCTAAGGAGGCCGAGTTTGCCGCCTTGGCACAGGAGCGTGACCGCCTGGCCAAGAAGTTGGCCGACCAGGAGGAGAGCCACAAGTCGGCCCTGAAGGCGGTGCGGGACAGCGAGGCCGCCCTCCAAGACGAGTATGAGACAGAGGCGGCCAGCTGGGCCGAAGCGAAGCAGACACTGATCAATGGCTATGGCTAGATCGAAGACTTGGTTGACGGTAAGCCGCCTTCCTCTTTGTCCTTTCTTGCCGCTTGCCGTTTTAGCTCGTTTTCTGACTTGGTTTTTTTCTCTTCTTTTTCTTTCTTCCTTGCGCAGAGTACTTCCCTGGCTACTCTACCGCCGCCAATCAGGTCGTCGAGGCCCACCGCGAAGCACAAAGGCAGGCTGGCGCCGACATCGCACCCAACGCTCGCCGGTTACTGGAGGAGCAGCTCTTGGCGATCCAGGCCCGCCTCCAGCCGGCTCATCGCCTGCTCCGCCGGCTTCAGCGTGTTGGGGCGCAGGTGTTGGCCGCTCTCTGGCTTGGTGAAGTGATTCCCCGCACCCCCAGTCGGACTGCCGACTGGCTGGAGGTGGCGGTCGGCCGCTTCGAGGCCTGGAAGGCTTCGGCGGCTCGGTCCGGCGCCAGGCGGGCGCTGAAGTTCGTTAAGGTCTGGTATCCCGGGCTGAGTCTGGACCAGCTGGCCACCTGGCGGCAGCAGGCCGACACGGAGCTGGAGCCGGCCCGGCCGGCTATCATCCGGCGGGCTTCGGCGATCGCCGACTACACCGACACCAGCGCCTTCGCTCCTGAGGTGGATGACAACGGTGTTGCCCAGCCAGAGGAGTGGTTCGGGCTAAACCCGGCAGACGGCGAAGACTCGGCGGAGGAGATCGACTCCAGCGACGAGGGCGAGGAGGAGGAGGAGGAAGGTGAAGATGCCGGGCCAGATGGTGGAGCGGCCGGTCAGCCTCAGCTTGACCGTGCGCCTCCAGCAACAAGGCACGCGCGGGTGCACTGCCTGCAGCCGGCGATGATCAAGCCGAGACCCGCCAGCCGGCCACTCCTCCAGCCGGTGGCGCCGTCTCCACCGACCAACCCGGCTCCCACACCGCGCCCTTAGTCTAGTCTGCTGCCTCAATTTTCTTGTTTTACCACTCTTGGAACAGTGTTTTGTTAGGTTTACACAATTCCACCCACTGGGGGTGTATTCGAACTATGTTGATTGCCGGCCTGTTGGGGGCCTTATGTGTAAATATGAATATGCATGCGTTTGGCTTTCCCTTGTTCTTTGCTTTTCATCCTTCTGCTGTTTCCTTTCCGCCGTCCCTTGGTTGCCGCCTCCCCAGTCGGACAGTTGCTCTGCAATCTGTGGCTGGAGAAGTGCTTGGCCAGTTGGGAGGGCAAGTACTCTAGCTTTGTTGGATTATAGCGAAGTGATTGGGAGGCCGGCTAGCCGGCTGTTTGGACAGCCGGCAAGCGTGGTTGGAGGCCGTCTTTGCGTTATACAAGTTCTTTAGTCCTTAGCCGTTTTTCATGTGGGCATCCTTTCTGCTTTTGGCTCTTGCTAGTCGGACAGTCAGTTCTTCGAGCTGCGACTTTCAACAAGAGAGGGCTCGGGTGCCGGCACACTACTTGTCTGACTTCAGGTAGAACTTTAATATAACTTAAGGCGGCCAGTCCCCGGGCCGACTAGTCGAACCCGGTGCCAGACAGAAAATCAAATGTAATAATACATTCATGAATACGACACTCGTCATTCATAGATAAAGGAGGGCCGTCCCCGAGTGCTCCTCGGGGGGCCCTTTGTTTCATACTTAATACAAAAGGGTAGCATGATACATACTGCTTTCAACTGTAAAATCTTCTCAGGAGGTTCGCGTTCCATGGTCGCTCCGACTCCTTGCCGGAATCATCCCTCTTGCGTGCTCTTGGTTTTTGTGCGTCGATCAGGTAGTAGGAGTCGTTGCCTAGTGCCTTGCTGATGACGAAAGGGCCTTCCCAAGGGGCCGAGAGCTTGTGTTGGCCGGCTATTCGCTGGATCAGCCGGAGCACAACGTCGCCCTCTTGGAAAGATCTTGGCTTGACCTTGCGGTTGTGGTAACGGCGCAACCCCTGCTGGTAGATGGCGGACCGGCTGAGGGCTAACAGCCGGCCTTCTTCCAGTAGGTCGACGCCGTCTTCTCGCGCTTCCTTGGCCTCCGCCTCCGTGTACATGGTGACAAGAGGCGAGTCGAACTCGATGTCGGTTGGGATGACAGCCTCGGCACCATATACAAGGAAGAACGGAGTGAAGCCGGTTGACTTGTTAGGGGTAGTACGCAGACTCCAGAGGATAGCCGGCAGCTCATCGAGCCAGCAGCCGGTCGATCGCTCCACTGGTACGACCAGTCGGGGCTTGATGCCGGAGAGGTTGAGTCCATTTGCTCGCTCGACCTGGCCGTTTGACTGCGGGTGGGCAATGGACGCTAAGTCCAGTCGGATACCCTGCGTTGCGCAGAAACGTGCCAGTGCTCCTTTGGCAAAGTTTGTGCCGTTGTCGGTGGGCGCCAAATGTCGGGTGGTAGGTACTGGGTCTCGGCCCAGTCGACGAGGAAGTCGGCCAATGCTTTGGACTTGATGGCGGTGCGGGGCTGGTAGAATATTGTGTAAGGTGCCAGCGCAATGGCCCATTTAGCCACCCGGCCGGATGCATCCCGGCAGCCTATGATCTCGGCAAGCGGGGCGGTGCACACGACTGTGATGGGATGCTCTTGAAAGTAGGGCTTCAGCTTCTTGACGGCGAAGTACACTCCATAGCACATCTTCTGGTAGTGCGGGTAGTTTTGCTTTCAGCTGGATAGTACTTCGCTTAAATAATATACCGGCCTCTGGACTAGCTGGGCTCGGCCTTCTTCCGGGCGCTGGACCACGACAACTGTACTAACCACTCGGCTAGTCGCGGCAATGTAAAGGAGCATGGGCTCCTTCTCAGTCGGCGCCGCCAGGACAGGTGGAGTAGTCAGCATCTTCTTCAACTCATGGAAGGCTTGGTCTGCTTGGTCATTCCACTCGAAATGAGTGGATTTCTTCATGAGTCGGTACAGGGGAAGAGCCTTCTCTCCTAGCTGACTGATAAATCGGTTTAAGGAGGCCAGGCACCCAGTGAACTTCTGCACATCTTGCAACTTGGTGGGAATCTCCATTCTCTCAATGGCCTTGATCTTCACAGGGTCGCACTCAATGCCGTGTTCGGAGACCACAAAGCCTAGAAGCTGGCCGTCTGGTACTCCGAATACGCATTTCTCGGGGTTGAGCTTGATTTGGAATCGGTGCAAGTTGGCATATGTTTCTTTGAGGTCCTCCAGCAGGGTGCCGCGCTTCTCTGTCTTCACCACAATATCGTCTACGTAGACGTGGGCATTTCTGCCGAGTTGCTTGAGGAGGTCTTTCTCCATGCAACGCTGAAAAGTGGCACCGGCATTCCTCAAGCCGAATGTCATAGTCAGGTAACAGAAAGCTCCGAATGGTGTGATGAAGGTAGTCTTCAGGCGGTCTGCTGGGTCCAACTTGATCTGGTGGTATCCTGAGTAGGCATCCAAAAAACTCAACAGCTCGCATCCGGACGTGGAGTCTATCACTTGATCAATCCGTGGCAAAGCAAACGGATCTTTGGGGCAGGCCTTGTTGAGGCTGGTGTAGTCTATACACATACGCCATTTTTTGTTCTTCTTCAACACCAAGACTGGGTTGGCAAGCCACTCTGGGAAAAATACTTCCATAATAAAGCCGGCGGCGAGGAGCCGGGCTATCTCTTCTCCTACGATTCTTCGCTTCTCTTCTGACAATCTGCGGAGGGGCTGCATCCGGCTTCGCGTCAGCTCGGACGTGCAATTTGTGCTCGGCGAAATCCTTCGGAACACCCGGCATGTCCTTTGGGGACCATGCAAAGATGTCTCGATTCTCACGGAGGAAGTCGACGAGCTCGCCTTCCTATTTACTGTCCAGGTTTGCACCAATGACTGCAAACCTTTCCGGGTTCTCCGGGTCCAGAGGTATCTTCTTCGTCTCCTTGGCCGGCTCGAAGGAGCCCTGCGCATCATAATCCTTGGGGTTGGGGGACAAGGCCGACTGCCCTCCGGCCATGGCCACGACTCGCTCCAGCATCTTCTTCTCTTCCACCACTACGAGGGACTCGGCCAGCCGACTGCTGGCTGCGGCGCACTCGATGGACTTCTTGTAGTCGCCGACTACTGTGATGATCCCCTTCGAGCTCGGCATCTTCATCTTCAGGTAGGCGTAGTGGGGCTCAACCATGAACTTGGCCAGCGCAGGTCGGCCAAGCAAGGCGTGGTAAGGGCTCCCCAGATCAACTACCTCGAACCAGATTGCTTCTCGGCGAAAGTGATGCTTGTCTCCGAAGAGAACATCCATCTTGATCTTGCCGATCGGGGAACAGGACAGGCCGGGTACGATGCCATGGAACACGGTCCGGCTTGGCATGAGCTGCTTTGCCTTGATGTTCAGCTTCTCCATGGTATCACGGTACAGTATGTTGATACTGCTTCCGCCATCAATCAGAACGCGGGAGAATCGGGCAGCTCACCTCTCTGTTGCGTGGGTGACATCCAACACTAATGCATAGGAGCCAGGGGACGGCATCACCTCTGGGTGGTCGGCCTGGCTCCAGTTGATAGGCTTCTCGGACCAGTGCATGAACTCGGGGTTGCTGGAGGCGATTGCGTTGACCTCTTGGTGCTGTCGGCGCCGGCTGCGCTTGTCTTCAACCTGGCTCGTGAGGACGACGTAGGCGGCGTGCTCTTCAGGGAACTCATCTTGAATGGCTCCGACTTCTGGTCGAGCAGCCGGCTGCTGGGGGGCTGGAGGCGGCGGGCCGGGAGGCGGAGGCAGCACCAGCCCCTCGCCCTTAGAGATCCCTGTGAGCAGTGGCACTTTCGGGTCGTGTGGTTGGACGGCTTCGCGCCGCTGTGGAACTTGCAGGGGGCATCGAGAGTCTGCTCGTAGGAGAAGGCCGGCTGCCAAGCCGCCCTTCTTGTTGGGAGCTGGCCGTTCTTCGGGCTGCTCATCTTCGACTGTGGCCACCTGCCGACTGGTGGAAGGCGGCATAGGGGCCTTGAGCTTGTGGTCGTTCTGGTAGGGGCGCCGATTGGAGTCGCGAGCCGGTGTCTTGGGAGCCGGAGCGAGCACCTTCCCAGAGGCGTCCACTCGGAGCTCGGTCTTCATCGAGGAGTCGGCCGTGGCGCACTTTTCCGCGATGATCAGAAGCTCGTCGAGGGTAGCCGGCTCGTCGCAATGGAGTCTGTGCTTGAGGAGGGTGCCCTCTCGGCACCCGGCGGTGAAGTATTCGATGGCCTGAACCTCGTGCACCCCCTCGCAGGAGTTGCGGAGCTCGGCCCACCGCGTGAGGTAATCGCGGGTCGACTCGGTGGGCCCTTGGACGCAGAGGGAGAGCTGGCGGGGCTTGGGAGGCCGCTTGTACGTGCTGGTGAAGTTGCGGACAAAGACTTCCGTGAAGTCCAGCGAGCTGTTGACGCTATAGGGCTTGAGGCTGTTGAGCCAGGTGCGTGCCGTGCCTTGCAGCATGAGGGGGACGTACTTCACGGCTACGCGCCTATTGCCGTTGGCTATGCTGACAGCAGTAGAGTTGTCGATGAGCCAATCTTCAGGCTTCACAGAGCCGTTGTACTTGGGCGTGTCTCTGCGGAGCGAGAAGCCTTTGGGGAAGGGCTCATCACGGATGCAGGTGCCAGAGCATGGCGGGCCGACATCGTCTTCTTCTTCTAGCACCAGGGATCGAGCTAGGAGGTCGATCCGGTGGCGGGCGTCGTTCTCGTGGACTCCTTCGTGGTGGCCCAGTCGGCCACCAAGAGTCGTATGCGTGACAGGCGGCGGGGTGGGATATCTCTCCCCTCGAGGTGGGGGAGGAGGTGGATATTTGGCGCTCCACTGCTCGAGGGCGGCCTTCCACGTCGCGCTCGATGGTGATCTGAGTCCGGCTGCGGCTAGCAGCAGGCTCCTTGTCTTTCCTTGCGCGGGCGCCGCTCGCAGGCGGCGACCGGGATGTCGCAGCGTGCTCTCGGCGGGGGCGCCGGCTTCGTGCCGTTCTGCGGCCGCGTCGATCAGGTGCTGGATTCGCCTTTTCATGTAGGGGAGCTCATCAGCCCCCTGCCCGTTCAGCTCTTCAGCGGCTGCCTGAGCGGCTCGCAGATTCTCGAGCGGGGTGGCGTAGACGGGGCGGTCTGCCCCCAGCATGCTAGCGATGGCCGCGCCGCGCTTCTTGACGAGGCCGGCTCGGCTCGGCCCGCCAGGAGGCGGCGTGCCAAAGACGGCGCGGTCGACTTCACGCTGGTGAGCCTCGGAGAGGCATCTCATGGAGGCTATCTTCTGGCCTTCCTCGATGAGGGTGAGGCGGCGTGCCTCCAGGGTCTCGGCGTCGGCGTCAGCCGGGATGGGGACGAATAAGTCATGCATCGCCGCTTGCAGGGCGTCGTGGGCGTTCTCGCTTGAGTTGGTGACGTGGCTGATGACCAGCACTTCGGTGACAGCGCTGCTGCCGCTGTCAACTCAGGGGAGAGGGTCGTCGAAGACTACCACATCGGAGGGGTAGGCGTCGAGCGATGCCGTGTCAGAGTCGACAAGCATCGGGTCGGTGGAGCCGACCGACTCCAAGTCTACAGCAGGCTCGCTGGTGAGGTGAAGTTGTTGAGGAGGCTGACGAGGCGGCTCTCGGGGTAGTCCGTGCCTGCGTCGGACGCGGGCTCGTCGCAGATGCGAGTCTCGCCGAGTAGATCGGCGAGACACCTCGCTGCGCAGGCGTCGTCGACGCCTTCCAGCGCGTCGGGGCAAACGCCGTCGGGCGCAGCAGGCTGGCTGTGCTCGCGGGGGAGAAAAAGGGTTCCCGTCCAGAACAGGTCTCCGGACGACGGTGCACCTGGCCCCACGGTGGGCGCCAAATGTCGGGTGGTAGGTGCGACATATGCCAACGGGTGGCTTATCATTGTGGGAGCCAGTAAGACGTCGCCGGTGCCTGGAAACGGGATGAGGCGAAGACATGCACGCCAGCGAATCTTACCCAGGTTTGGGCCTCTCAGTGGAGATAACACCCCTAGTCCTGCTCTGCGGGGTCTCCGCATGATCACTAGATCAAAACAAGTAGCTACAAATGCTCCTTGAGCAGTTGGGTTAGAGGGAGAAGAAGGGCAAGGCTAGCTCTCCTTTTCTCTCTATGTGGTGTGTGTAATTCTATGAGACCAACCCTTTGCATGGGTGCTCCAGGGGGTTTATATAGGCCTACCCCCCAGGGGTACAATGGTAATCCGGCTGGGCACGGGTCCCAGCCGTCAGTGTCCGTCTACGCCGGCTTCTCCGCCGGCCATTGGGGCCCGCCGACTGGTGGGTCCCGCCGGCTGCTGGCCTCTTGGTCGACGGGCCCGCCCCACCGCTTGGGGGTCATGTCGGCGGCTGGTTACTATTGCCTCGCCCCTGATGACGAGGGCTTTGTCGAGGTAAGCGTGGCTACAGCGCCGCCGCCTTGCGGGCTCTCACTGTAGCCTCACCTCGTCTTGTCTCCTTAATGAGGCACATGTTTCGAGGGAGGGAGGTAGCCGGCTATTGAGAGACGGCTACGCCCCTGGCCGACTAGGGGAGGCCGGGCCGCCTTCGAGTGTCTCTCTGGCTAAAGGGGCCCGCCGCCCGCGGGCCGTACTGGCGCTTGTCGTGGGTGACTTCGAGGTCAACATGGCTACAGTGCCGCGCCGGACGGGAGATGGCTGACCCGTAAGGCGCCCTGTGGCCATGCCTGCTTCGGGATTCGGGGGTATTGGGCTGTACCGCGGCCACGCCCCGTCTTATCACCGTTATGTGGATGCAGTCTTGGTGGGTGCAGTCTTGGCCGGCTTCCGGGAGTCGGCATTCTTCACGGCCGGCTTCTGGGAGTCGGTCGTCTTGGGGCCGGCTTCCTGGAGTTGGCCATCTCATAGCTTTCTTGAGGAAGGTTTCTGAGACTGGGTCGCCTTCTGGGAGTCGGCCCTGGGGATAGTCGGCCGGGGGAAGGCGGCCCTATGCTTTGTATGCTTGAAGGCTTGAATGGCTTGATAGTTTTTGAAGAGCCGAGGGGAGTCGGTTAGGCTACCCGTGGCCATTTACTCCGACACACGCCTGATGACTGGTGGGTCTTGGCCTTCATCCTTATCGGCATCGTCGTCTATACCGTCAATGTATTCGGAGCCAAAAGCGGGCATGTCGGTTAAGTCCTCGACAGTGGCTGTGAAGTGGGTGGCGGGTGGGACACGAAACTCCATCATCAGCCTCTAGCTCGAACCGAACATAGTTCGGCTGTGAGTCCTTCTCTAAGGACAAATTCTTTAAAGAGTTCAGCACATCGCTCTAAGGTGAGTGGTGAAAAACGTCTGTGACGCTGAATTCGCAGATCGATAACCAATCTAGCTCGGTGTCCGCAAGCGTACATGGTCCGGAACTTGTAGTCGGAGACGAGTTCAAAGTTCCGTTGACGCAAATATTGCAGGGTGTCGAGTTCGTGTGTGGCTCCAACGCCGCGGACTCTGTGGCTTCGGATGGTGCGATCTGCTCCGGACCTACAGCCGTAGCAGTTACAGGAACCATCTCCTGAATCTGGTCCGATGACAGATTTATGTCATGTTCAACGGAGCAAGGGGGAGCGATCGCCGCGGTCTCGAATCCATTGAAGATCAAGGCTCCACGGATATCCGCGACGTAGTTCAAGCTTCCAAATCTGACCTGATGGCCAGGGGCGTAGCTATCGATCTGCTCCAGATGGCCAAGCGAGTTGGCCCGCAATACGAAGCCGTCGAATACGAAAATCTGTCCCGGGAGGAAGGTTTCTCCTTGGACAGCGTCACTTTGGACGATTGAAGGGGCCATCGAACATTTTTGTGGACGGCACAGTGGAACTCTCAATGAAAGCACCAATGTCGGTGTCAAAACCGGCGGATCTCAGGTAGGGGGGTCCCGAACTGTGCATCTAGGATCGATGGTAACAGGAGACGGGGGACACGATGTTTACCTAGGTTCGGGCCCTCTCTATGGAGGTAATATCCTACTTCCTGCTTGATTGATCTTGATGAATATGAGTATTACAAGAGTTGATCTACCATGAGATCGTAATGGCTAAACCCTAGAAGTCTAGCCTGTATGACTATGGTAATGAGTAATATCCTATCCGGACTACGCCCCCCGGTTTATATAGGCAACGGAGGGATCTAGGGTTATATAGAGTCGGTTACATAAGAAGGAATCTTCATAGTGGGTCGCCAAGCTTGCCTTCCACGCCAAGGAGAGTCCAATCCGGACACGGGTACAGTCTTCGGCCTTCATGTCTTCATAGCCCATCAGTCCGGCCCATGGATAACATGTTGGACGCCCGAGGACCCCTTAGTCCAGGACTCCCTCAGTGCACCTGCCTCCCGTGGCCGGCTGTGATGCCACGGAGGCCTCACCGCCCCCTACTACTCCCATCGCTGGCCTGACCATCCCTCTACTCACCCACACCCCCTGTTATTCTGCGGCGACGGTGATACGTCTCCAACGTATCTATAATTTTTTATTGTTCTATCCTATATTATATTCTGTTTTGGATGTTTAATGGGCTTTATTATACACTTTTATATTATTATTGGGACTAACCTATTAACCGGAGGCCCAGCTCAAATTGCTGTTTTTTTGCCTATTCTAGTGTTTCGCAGAAAAATAATATCAAACGGAGTCCAAACGGAATGAAACCTTCGGGAACGTGGTTTTCGGAACAAACGTGATCCAGAGGACTTGGAGTCCACGTCAAGAAATCAATGAGGAGAGCACGAGGCAGGGGGCGCGCCTACCCCCCAGGCGTGCCCTCCACCCTCGTGGGGCCCACGTTGCTCCACCGACATACTTCTTCCTCCTATATATACCTATGTACCCCCAAACCATCAGAGGCATCCACGAAAACCTAATTCCACCGCCGCAACCTTCTGTACCTGTGAGATCCCATCTTGGGGCCTTTTCCGACGTCCTGCCGGAGGGGGCATTGATCACGGAGGGCTTCTACGTCAACACCACAGCCTCTCCGATGATGTGTGAGTAGTTTACCTCAGACCTTCGGGTCCATAGTTATTAGCTAGATGGCTTCTTCTCTCTCTTTGGATCTCAATACAAAGTTCTCCACGATTCTCGTGGAGATCTATTCGATGTAATCTTCTTTTGCAGTGTGTTTGTCGGGACCGATGAATTGTGGGTTTATGATCAAGTTTATCTATGAACAATATTTGAATCTTCTATGAATTCTTTTATGTATGATTTGTTATCTTTGCAAGTCCCTTCGAATTATCAGTTTGGTTTGGCCTACTAGATTGATCCTTTCTTGCAATGGGAGAAGTAATTAGCTTTGGGTTCAATCTTGCGGTGTCCTTTCCCAGTGACAGCAGGGGCAGCAAGGCACATATTGTATTGTTGCCATCGAGGATAACAAGATGGAGTTTATATCATATTGCATGAGTTTATCCCTCTACATCATGTCATCTTGCGTAAAGCTTTACTCCGTTCTTATGAACTTAATACTCTAGATGCATGCTGGATAGCGGTTGATGTGTGGAGTAATAGTAGTAGATGCAGGCAGGAGTCGGTCTATTTGTCGCGGACGTGATGCCTATATACATGATCATACCTAGATATTCTCATATCTATGCTCAGTTCTATCAATTACTCGACAGTAATTTGCTCACCCACCGTAATACTTATGCTCTTGAGAGAAGCCACTAGTGAAACCTATGGCCCCCAGGTCTATTTTCCATCATATTAATCTCCCATCAACAAACTATTTCTGGCGCTGTTTATTTCTGCTTTCTTTACTTTTAGTCTTTATCATAAAAATACCAAAAATATTATCTTATCATATCTATCAGATCTCACTCTCGTAAGTGACCGTGAAGGGATTGACAACCCCTTTATCGCGTTGGTTGCGAGGTTCTTATTTGTTTTGTGTAGGTGCGTGGGACTCGAGCGTGGTCTCCTACTGGAATGATACCTTGGTTCTCAAAAACTGAGGGAAATACTTACGCTACTTTACTGCATCACCCTTTCCTCTTCAAGGGAAAAACCAACACAGTGCTCAAGAGGTAGCAAGAAGGATTTCTGGCGCCATTGCAGGGGAGTCTACGCAAAAGTCAACATACCAAGTACCCATCACAAACCCTTATCCCCCGCATTACATTATTTGCCATTTGCCTCTCGTTTTCCTCTCCCCACTTCACCCTTGCCGTTTTATTCGCCCTCTCTTTTCCGTTCGCCTCTTTTTCGCTCGCTTCTTGTTTGCTCGTGTGTTGGATTGCTTGCTTGTCACTATGTCTCAAGAGGTAGCAGACGGCAGCCTCACACCGCAGCGAACCAGTGAACCCTCATACTCCTCTACGCGTGGGCATCCACTGCCGCGTCTTCCCCGGCTCCACGTCGTCCCCTTCTAGGCCACGCCGTCGTCCACCGCTGGTTCTCTCAGCGCGGCGTGGTCAACGTGGTCAAGGAACGGCTTCCATCGGATGTGGACAGTACGTGGAGAGGCTGACAGCTGGGTCCACGGCCGCAACAAGGAAGTGCCTCCTTATTACGCGGAAAATAATGATTCCTCCACCTGACAGCAGGGACCCACCGGACGGGCAACCGTATTTCGCAAAAAAATGTTTCCCCCCTGACTGCTGGGACCTACCAGCGACATCTTCGCACGCAAGGAAGTGCGTCCGGGAAAAAAATGATTCGCCCCCTGACTGCTGGGACCCACCAACTACATCTTCGCACGCAAGGAAGTGCCTGACAATCGGGACCCACCTGGTCGAAGCGTACATAGCGCTGTCATTCTGGTCGCGAACGTGTACGTACAAACTGGTCAATGTAGAGGCGCGCACGTGTTGTAGTAGAGGCGCGCACGTAGCATGTACACTTACGTACAATGGCCAGGGTGCAAGAAAGTAAATACGGCCACGTACGTACATACGGGCGGGGTCTCGAATGCCTACTCGCGCGTACGTACGGCCAGGGCTCGTGTACATGGCTGGGTCGGAACGGAGAAACTGCGTCATTGTCGTGTTCATGGGGAGGCAACGGAATGTGTCGTGTTCACCGGGAGGCAATGGAACGCGTGGGAGCCAACCGGCTTGGACGGAACAGCCGATGGAAACGAGGCCTGGCGTACCGCAGAATGGAGGAAACGGCCTTGTGTTCAACCGGCCACGTTCGAAACGGGATCCTTTTGATCGGGAGGGGTCTGGCATACCGCAAAACGGAGGAAACGGACCTCCTACGGTCAAAATGGGGGTCCTGTTGATCGGGAGGGGTGTGGCGTACCGCAAAACGGAGGAAACGGACTTGTGTTGGAGCGCTACAGTCAAAACGGGGGTCCTGTTCATCGGGAGGGGTGTGGCGTAAGGATCTTACAAGCAGGAAAACTACCTCGCATTGGGGCCAGCATAGTATCCGGTAATCCTTCTCGAAAGAAAAGGCCCCTATGAATACTAGTCCACTTGTCATTCTTGGGTCCCTACTTAAATTTTGTGGATTCTGGACCACGAGAACTCTTTATTTTAATCTGTATAATCTCGAAGCCACCCATTAACCGTAATGGAACTATGTGCAAAGTTTCCCCCTGTAATATGAGTTGGACTTTCTTCTTATTTTAAACTTTCGATGCCCTACCTTTGAGTGCAGTTTGAACTATTGATTTACGTAATTGGAAGTAACCAATTAGGTTTACGACGAAACCCTCAAATTATTTTGAGAAACTCCACGGGATACTGTTCATGTCCACCGTCCACCCCCTCCAGCCTCCACGGGCTACTGTTCATCCTCGACCTCCTCCAGCCTCCACCTGCGACTGTTCATCCATGGGCTCCTGTTCATCCAGCCTCCACTGCGCGTTACTCAACCGGCTACTGTTCAATCAACCCTCTCCACGGGCTACTGTTCAACCACCCCTCCACGGGCTACTGTTCATCCAGCCCTCCACCGTCTACTGTTCATCCAGCCCTCCACGGGGTGGTCCTGTTCATCCATCCCTCCAAGGGATCCTGTTCATCCAGCCCCAACCGCATCGATCGATCGGGGTCCTATTCATCCAGAGGCAACACCACGGGGTCCTGTTCATCCACCCCCACCGGGAACTGTTCATGCAAGTCCCCCAGCAACACTCACTGTTCATCCAGAGGCAGCATCGATCGGCTTCAGTTAGCAGCAGTAGCGAAGGAATCGCTTTATCGGGTTGACTTAACAGCCATCGATCGCTCGGGTTCACTTAACAGCGATCGATCGCTCGGGTTCAGTAACGCGTTGCCTGTAGTGCAATCGCTCGGGTTCAGTTAGAGCCCAACGCCTCGCACCCACGCACGTGCGTGTACGAGAGAAATGCGCATCGCTCGGCCCCGACCACCCACCGTAACCGGGAACACCCCGATATTTTCCTCGCCCTCGCTTCTACCACGGTTTTTTCCTTCATGGACGGCCCAAAGAATGTCATGCAGCTGTGTCTCCGGCCCGCCCAGGACGAAAAGCCCATTTTCTGTCATGATTTTTTTATCATAGAAGTAGGAGCCCGTCACATCTATGATGATACCGGGTTTTGTCACAATTATCGTCATAGAAGTGTCATAAGTATGACAGAAAAAAATTCGTTCGGCCCAAAATGTCACGGATGTGTCTTTTTTTTGTAGTGCATATCCCTCAATAACTTAATACAAGGCATATTTCAGTTCATCGTTATAAATACTGTGTGGGTTCAGAAGAGCAAATTGTCAACATAGTACATGTGCTACTAAATTTTTAGATAATTTGTCCAATTAAGGTACTACACCTGCTGCACTAGACAACCATAGAATCATCTTCCAGTTATTGGCCTCATGTGGTGCATCATGCAGGTGACTTCAGAAAGCTCGAGCTGGCCACAGAAAAGAGGCTCCATCGTGTTGTCAGGGGTCTCCTGCATAAACACATCAACAAAATCACCTTAGGTCACCAACCAGACATAGATCAAAAATTAATTCCCCAATCCAGTAAGAACCCCAACCCTAATCCTAGTTTTCTAGCATACATAAACCTAGCTCAAAGAGCAACCATAACCCAGCGTAATAAATAACAGTAAACAAAGCTTACCCTAGCTCACCAAGATGAACCCTAACCTAATATAGCTCCCAGATGAACCCTAATTAACCCTAGCTCAGTAGACCGAAGAAACTTACACAAAGAGCAATGTCCATGCTTGTGATTTCGCACTCATCCTCTGAGCTCATTTCCCCGTCATTCCAGGAAGGCATAGCGGCGATGGAGCTTCCACAGTGCAAGTCACCACCAGCGTCGAAGAGCAGAGAGGAGAGTGAGAGCAGAGAGGAGTACGGGTAGGGGAGGAGAGTGAGAGGGAGGGAGACATCGACTTAATAATCGCACCAGGGTGTGGTCGGACCGCAGCGGTCCGAGTAACGGCCGTTAACGGCCTCGCCGTTAGCCGTGGTGCTAACGTGGCCAAACAGGCAGGCCCGGACCGTTAGAAAATAGTTTAAAACGCTAGCAACTGGCAATTTGGGTTTTTTTAGACAACCGACGCGAAAAGTGGTAGGTATCAGTCACAAACAAAAATCTGGTGGTTTTTTGGAACCCTAACACGAAAAGTTGTAGTTTTTTGCTATTTGTCGTGGTAATCTCACGTCAGATGCCAGGGGGTGGCTTATCATGGGTGGAGCCAAGAAGACGTTGTCAGGCCCTAGAAGCGGGAGTGAGCACGAGCTCGATCGCACACAAGATGTACCCAGGTTCGAGGCTCTCCGGAGAGATAACATGCCTAGTCCTGCTCTGTGGGGTCTCCGCATGATGACTATGATCAAGAGGTGTACAAGCTTGCTCCTTGAGCAGTGTTGCTAGAGGAGGAAGAAGGGCAAGGCTAGCTCTCTTCTCCTAGCTATGGTGGTGTATGGGAATGAAGGCTGAACCCTCTGCATGGGCGAGCCCTGGGGGGTTTATAGGCCAACCCCCCAGGGGTACAATGGTAATACGGCCGGGTGTCGGACCCGGACGTCAGTGTCTAGGGTCACCAGGTTATCCGCCGGCTGCTAGGGCCCGGCCTTAGAGGGCCCCACCGGCTGCCGAAAATCCGGCCGACGGGTAGGGCCCGCCGCCTGCGGGCCATGCTGATTGCTTTTCGATGTAGCTCCGTCTTTGATGAAGTCGGTGGCTACAGTCCCATGCCAGGGGTGTTGGTGGCCGCTTCGTATGCGCATACTGTAGGGACACTCCATCTTGTCATAGTGGGTGAGTGCGAACTCCGAGGAGAGGTAAGGGGCCGATTGCTGGGAGCCAGCCTCCCCTCAATGCCGCCTTCTAGGGGCGCGCTGTCTTCTGGTAGCTCACGGATAGGTAGGGCCCACCGCCTACAGGCCGTACCGTCCATTGCTAACGAGGGACGTGTCATGAGTCGCATGGCTACAGTCCTGTGCCTGGCAGGTATGTGGCCGCTCCTCCGGGATTCGGGGGAGTAGGTCGCCCTGTAGCCACGCCCTGTCTCATTAGAGCAGGTGAGTGCGGACTTCGAGGGGAGGAGGGGCCGTCTGCTAGGAGCCGGCCTCCCCCCCAAAGCCGCCTTCTAAGAGTGCTCTGTCTTGTAGGAGACGGCCACTTGGTCCTAGCTGGCCCAAGGGGCCGGCCACTTGTCCGGCAGGTGTGATGGGCTTTGCTAGCCCTGATGTCTTGAAATGTCATTAGGTCCGGATGAGGCTACCCGGGGTCTATCCCCTCGACAGTAGTCCTCGAAGCTGGTGAGGTGCCACGGCTCAAAGCCGGAGTGCCTCAGCAGTTTCCTCCTTTGAGAGATCCCTTTCCTTTGCTTCGTCCGGCTTGGGGAAGCCTCCTGCCAGGAGCCGGCCGAGGCATGGCTAGCCACCTGGAAGATTTGAATCGCCATGGCGGGCGTCGGGTGGTAAGCCCCGGGTGGCACGCTTGCCACCTGTTGCTCGTGCACCCACTGGGTCACTACTAGGAAAAGGCCTACTAATGGCGCACCTAATTTGGCCATTAATGGCGCATTAGTGGTGCGCCATTAGTAGCACGCCATTAGTATATTTTATTAATGGCGCACCACTGGTGCGCCATTAGTATCTGGTATACTAATGGCGCACCACAGATGCGCCATTAGTATATACAACAGTGCGCCATTAGTATGCCTCCCAGGGGGCCATCTATACCCAGGTGCTTTGGCATACTAATGGCGCACAATAGCAGGATGCGCCATTAGTAACTTCGGCATACTAATGGCGCACTGTTTAGTGATGCGCCATTAGTATCCTTTGGCATACTAATGGCGCACTATGATGTGATGCGCCATTAGTATGAATATTAGGTTTTTTTTATTTTTTATTTTCTGTTTTTTGCACAGGTTACAAAATGTATAATTGGACAAAATATAGACAGCACACATCAACAACAGATTCATCGAATACAATAGAAGATTAGTCTCTGAATACAATTCATCATTTTAGTCTCCGAATTGAAAAGACCGAACAAAGATAGAACATTATATTACAAGTCTCGAGACCGCGAGTTTGTCTTCACATTACAAGTCGATATCGATCATCTAAACTACCATCACATAGAAGAGAGCTGCGGTCATCACGATGAGCATCATCACGATGAAACTCGTCTTCATCCGGTTCCTCCAACGCTCCGTCACCTCTCCCGCTAGATAGCGGTCGTATCTAGATTCGGCCTCGGCCCTAGTGGCGTACCCTTTGTAACTGTTACCGCTGAATCGGTGAACCTGTCTCCGACACTCCTCCCAGTCGTCGTAGACTCCGGGAACCTTACCCTTGTACACGACATACCACGGCATCGCTATGCAGTAGCAAAACGAAACGTTAGTACCAATTCACACACAATACATAAGCAATATATAAGTATGCAACAGAACGATCGGAAGAGAAAAGCAAGACATTAATAGCATCGATTAGATCTAAGTTGAACGACTCTCGAAACCAAAGAGACATACTACAAGTTCATTAAAGTTTAATTACAACATGAGCCAATCGATGTTTCAGAACTAGACACAGCATCACTGCTTTCGACTCGACTCAAGGGACCGGAGCGTGGATGAAGCCGCCGTCTATCGTGGGAGTCATGAAACAACGGGCGTTGTCAGCCTGCATTTGTAGGATTGTGTCGATCTCACTGTTGGACAGTTGATTTCTGAGGTAGAACTGCCCCGAGGTACGAAGGACATCTTGATGGATGATTTCCGCAAACTCCGACTGGATGCGAAAGAATTCTTGTCTGATGTCCGCGTCCTGGATTGCCCCCAAGCTCGCGGCCGTACTTACGAATAGGCCTGGTGAAGGTGCCTCCAGATTTGACGTAGCCGGGGAGAACATCATCAAGAACCTTCTTGACATTTGTGTAGTCTACGTTCGACTGACGGTCCGGGTCGAAATACGTGCCCATGGAATATTTGGGGCTTAGGACGATGAGCGTGCAATGTGTGTCACTGCAGAAAACACGGAATGTTAAAAGAAAAACGATCGAAATCTAAGAATTCATATGTTACGGGGCGGTTGAGGGGAGGACTTACTTGGGAAAGTAAGGCACGAGGAAGTTATCCTTATCTTGGTTTGCCAGAATGACGCCTTCGAGGTAAGAACTCGCGACTTGCCGGTCCCCAGCGCTGCCCAAGATCTTGGCACGCATGTAGAAGGGGTCGACTATCACGATGTCCGGGGTCTTGTCGCGAATGATCCGCATGTCCATACTCAGCGAAAATAGCCGAACGAAGGTGTAGTGCAGCGGATGAAGGTTCAACATAGCGTGGATGTCATCAAACCGCAGGACGATCGTACCCCCGATGGAGTTATCCACAAAGCCCTTGCCCTCTGGCACCTTGGCCGCGAAAACTGGGTATGCCACATCCTTCTCTCGGAGATGCCGCTTCTCCAAAGAAAGAACACTGTCATGCAGACTCCGCATAGCACCGGTAGCAGCATCGAGCATATTTCTCAGTAGCATCGGCCTACCCGCCACATGCACCCTCCTCGAGATATCCGCAGTTGAAGGTGGCCCGTCCTGAGCACGGATCGTACTCGGTGCCGGCTGGCCCGCACCCTTGTTAGTCTTTCTTTTGCGTGCCTTCTTCTTGATCTCCTGTAATGGGACCGAGTTCTGCTCACAGACCGCCTTCTTGAGTGTGTTGGGGCTGATCATATTTGGCACCTCGCCTATCTGAGGCTCGGTGAAGTCGGCAGCTGGAGGCGTCTCCTGAGAGCTGAACTGCAGACGACGCCTGTTGCAACTTGGCTTCTCCGCGGTACCAGCTAGATCGCACACGTCTTTTGTTGGGTTGGGTTCTTGAGAAGGAGGCCCCATGAAGTCGCCACCGTCCCCATGATCGGCAAAGTACTGATCGACGTTGGCAAATGTATCGTCGTCGTCGTCGTTCTGATCCTGTGCCATATGCATGTTTGGATCCAGTGGCATAGGGATGTCCGGCACCGTTGCGGCGGTCTTGCCATGGGGCCGACTTGGCGCCGGCACGACTGGCGGTGTTGTCTTTCGGGTGGTGTCCCCCGCCCCCAAACGAATCTGGCTCTTCGGCCAAAGCAGGGGCCAGCTCAGGCAGGCGCTGAGGTTCATCACGTCATCATCGTCGGCCCCGATGGGTCGAATCGGAGGTAACACCTCGTCGCAGCCTGGCAGCACCCGAACCAGTTGAACCCTAAACAAGTTGGGTGGCATCTGTGTACCGTGGAACAAGGGGTTGCCCGGTTGAACGATTTTGCCCTTGGCGACATCGACCAACTCGTTGTTCACGAAGTGCAGGAGAGTGCACGGAACGTCGGCGGCGCCCTACGAAAACATGTAGGGCGTTAGGGATGCCCAGTCAAAGGCAAGGAGATGAAGTCCTCGGCCGAGAGAGAGGCTTAATTAGTTACCATGATGATGGCGTCGAGCTCGGCTAATGTCGAGGCACCGCCAACGGCGGGCGTGCAGTTGACGGAGGGGTCGCTTGCTGCAGAGGTGCCGGTCGGCGTACACCCGGGTGCATTAAGCTCCCGTGCCGGTGTCGGAGACACCAATGCCGGCTCCGCCGGAGACACCAATGGCCCCGCCATCGCGTTCTGCGAGTTGCTGCCCGTGAAGCTAGGAATCGGGGGCGGCCCCTGTTGGCCGCCCGCAATCCACGCACTAATCCCCTGGATCAAGGTAGGCAAAATGGCGGTGATCGTCGCTCCGAGTTGTTGTTGCACTTGCTCTTGGACAATCTCCGGAATCCGCGCCACCTGTGCCCTGAGTTCTTGAACCTCGCGCGCCTGGCTTTCCGAGCTGGTCTTTTTCTCCTTTCGCCCAGCAGTGTCATAGTATGACGACCATTTTGTCGACAAGCCTTTGCCGGCCACACGACCAGCTGACGTCGGCTTACTGAGCTTATCCTTGTTCTTCATTACATTCAACGCCCTATTTAGAGGGGTGTCCCAAGGGTTGCTCTTAGTCGACCCCGCGCTACTGCTTTCAGTCGCCTGCGGAAGGAATGTGAACCATTTACAAATTTGGCTTCATTAATTAGAATGCAACCATATGGAGCTAATTACGAGGGGGTGTATTCCTTACCAGAACAAGCTCAAGCGCCCTGGTCTTCGGATCCGTGGTAAGCTCCTTTGTTTTCGGGTCCTTCTTGTACCGGGCCCTGACAAAGTTCCTGGTCTGCTTGTCACCGTATTTATCGAAGAGGGGCGGTAGGCCTTGCTCGGCACGGTCCGCCTCCTCCTTGTCCCATATAGGCTCCGCCACTCTGTAACCGCCGGGACCGAGTGTGTGTTCCCCTAAGTTCAGCTCCCGCATTTCTTTCCCCCACTTACTTGATTCGGAGTTTGCGGTGCTCGTGCAAATGATCTTGAAGTCGTTGTAGTCATCTTCGGTGATCTAAGGATTTTTCTCCTTGATCTTCTCATAACTCTCACCTTTCTCGATCATTCTCTTCACATTGCTTTTCCAAGTAGACAGGGCCTTGCTCATCTTCGTGAGGGCAGCATTGTTCACTTTATTCCCTTTGAGGCTTGTGTTTTCAAATTCAGCGGGGAACTTGTATCGTTCGTGCAGCTTCGTGAAGAGGAGGTTGCGCAAATTCCCTCGGTCAGGATGCCTCAGGTTCTCGGTGTTGATCGAGACGGTGCTCCGGAGAATGCACCCGAGCTGAAGCGAGTACCCCTTGACTATTCGTTCGGGCGCCGTTGGATTCCCGTCGGAGTCCACTTCAGTAACTTCCTCCTTGAGGGTGTGGAGCACGGTCGGGCGCCGGTCCTTCCGTTGCCTCTTCGGTTGGCTGCCATCTGTCGGAGTAAATGGCCATCGGGTAGCCTAACCGACTGCCCCTGGTTCTTCAGAAAAATTATGAGGCCTTTGGGCCTTCAAGCACTCCAAGCATTTGGGCCGCCTTCCCTGGCCGGCTGCCACTAAAGCCGACTCCGGGAAGACGACCCAGCCTCACCAACTCCTCCCCAGGACGACTACGGGGTGGCCGACTCTAAGAAGCCGGCAAAGAAAGACGCCGACTCCTAAGAGCCGGCTGAGACCGCAACCACTCCAAGCCACTCCTACATAACGGCGACGTGACGGGGTGAGGCCACAGTGCGGCCCACGAGCCCCGAAGCCCGAGGCGGGCATGGCTACAGGGGGCCGTACGGGGTGGACGTCTCCCGTGCTGCTCGGCACTGTAGCCATGCTAGCCTCGACGTCATCCGCGACCCACTCTTGTACGGCCCAGGGACTGCGGGCCCCTTCAGCCAGAGAGAGGCGAGAAGGCGGCCAGGCTTTTCCTATTCGGCCAAGAGTATAGCCGGCCTCCAGAAGACGGCCAACCCCTTCCTCGAAGCAGGAGCCCCATTAAGGAGACAAGACGAGGTGAGGCTACAGTGATAGCCCCCGAGGCGGCCCACTGTAGCCATGCTCACCTCGACAAAGCCCTCATCATCAGAGGCGCGGCTACAGTAAGCAGCCGCCGACAAGACCCTGGGCGGTGGGGCCGGCCTGTCGACCAAGTAGCCGGCATCCGGCGGGACCCACCGGCCGGCGGGACCAAGCAGCCGGCGGAGAAGCCGGCGAGCGTTGACACTCACGAGTGGGACCAGAGCCCAGCCGGATCACCATTGTACCCCCGGGGGGTAGGCCTATATAAACCCCCCGGGGCACCCATGCAAAGGGTTCGAACCAAGCATAGTTGGCCTCTGAGCATAGAGTTGCCTTCTCAGCATAGCACACACACCATAGATAGAGAGAAGTAAGAGCTAGCCTTGTTCTTCTTCCCTCTTGATCTCAACTGCTCTGGGAGCGATTGTAGCTATCTTACATCGATCTAGTGATCATGCGGAGACCCCGCAGAGCAGGACTAGGGGTGTTATCTCCTCAGAGAGCCCCGAACCTGGGTAAGATCCGCCGGCGTGCATGTCTTCGCCTCATCCCGTTTCCAGGCACCGGCGACGTTTTATTGGCTCCCACAATGATAAGCCATCCTTTGGCATATGTCGCACCAACCACCCGACATCTGGCGCCCACCGTGGGGCCAGGTGCATCGACGTCCGGAGACCTGTTATGGACGGGAACCCTCTTCCTCCCCCTCGAGCGCAGCCAGCCTGCTGCGCCCGATGGCGTTTGCCTTGACGCGCCGCAAGGCGTCGACGACGCCTGCGCAGCGAGCCGCCTCGCCGATCTGCTCGGCGAGACTCGCCTCTCCGACGAGCCTGCGTCCGACGCAGGCACCGACTACCCCGAGAGCCGCCTCGTCGGCCTCCTCGACCAACTTCACGTCTCCGGCGATCCTGCTGCAGACATGGAGTCGGTCGGCTCCACCGACCCGATGCTCATCGACTCCGACACCGCGTCGCTCGACGCTTACCCCTCCGACGTGGTGGTCTTCGACGACCCCCTCCCTCGAGCTGACAGCGGCAGCAGTGCTATCACCGAAGTGCTGGTCATCAGCCACGTCTCCAACTCGGGCAAGAATGCCCGCGACGCTCAGCAAGCGGCGATGCACGACCTCTCCGTCCCCCACCCGGCCGACGCCGACGCCGAGACCCTGGAAGCGCGTCGCCTTGCCCTCATCGCGGAGGGCCAGAAGATAGCCTCGATGAGACGCCTCACCGAGGCCCACGAGCGCGAAGTCGACCGCGCCGCCTTCGGTACGCCGCCGCCTAGCGGCCCGAGCCGAGCCGGCTTCGTCCAGAAGCGCGGCGCAGCCGTTGCCAGTATGCTGGGCGCAGATCGCCCCGTCTACGCCACCCCGCTCGAGAATCTGCGAGCCGCTCAAGCGGCCGCAGAGGAGCTCAATGGGCTGGGAGCCGATGAGCTCCCCTACATGACGAGACGGATCCAGCAGCTGATCGACGCGGCTGCAGAGCGGCACGAAGCCGGCGCCCGTGCTGATAGCCACCCCCCGCGCCGGGAGCACGCCGCAACGTCCCGTTCGCCGACTGCGAGAGGCGCGCACCAGAAGAAAGACAAGGAGCCGGCTGCCAGCCGCAGCCGGACTCGCATTACCATCGAGCGCGACGCGGAAGGCCGCCCTCGAGCGGTCGAACACCAAGGACACCTGCCCCCTCCCCCGCCTCGAAGAGAAAGACGCCTCACTCCGCCGCCTATCACGCATCCGACTCTTGGCGACCGCCTCGGCCGCCGAGAAGGAGTCGGCGAGAGTGACGCCCGCCACAGGATCGACCGCCTTGCTCGATCCTTGGCGTTAGAAGAAGAAGACGATGTCGGCCCGCCATGCTTTGGCCCCCACATCCGCGACGAGCCCTTCCCCAAAGGGTTCTCGCTTCCCAGAGACACTCCCAAGTACAACGGCTCCGTGAAGCCGGAAGATTGGCTCATCGACTATTCCACGGCCGCCAGCATAGCCAACGGCAATCGGCGCGTCGCCGTGAAGTACGTCCCCCTGATGCTGCAGGGCACGGCACGCACATGGCTCAACAGCCTCAAACCCTACAGCATCAACAGTTGGCTGGACTTCACCGAAGTTTTCATCCGCAACTTCACCAGCACCTACAAGCGGCCTCCCAAGCCTCGCCAGCTCTCCCTCTGCGTCCAAGGGCCCAACTAGTCGACCCGCGACTACCTCACGCGATGGGCCGAGCTCCGCAACTCCTGCGAGGGAGTCCACGAGGTCCAGGCCATCGAGTACTTCACCGCCGGGTGCCGAGAGGGCCCCCTCCTCAAGCACCGACTCCTCTGCGACGAGCCGGCTACCCTCGACGAGTTACTAGTCATTGCCGACAAGTACGCCACTGCCGACTCCTCAATGAAGACCGAGCTCCGAGTGGACGCCTCGGGGAAAGTAATTGCTCCGGCTCCCGAGACGCCGGTTGGCGACCCTAACCGGCGCCACTACCAGAACGACCACAAGCGCAAGGGCCCCATGCCGACTTCCTCCAGTCGGCAGGTGGCCACAGTTGAAGACGAGCAGCCCGAAGAGCGGCCCGCTCCCAAGAAGAAGGGTGGCCCGCCGCCCTGGCAGCCGTCTTTCTCCTACGAGCAAGCACTCGACGCTCCCTGCAAGTTCCACAGCGGCGCGAAGCCGTCCAACCATGCAACGCGAAAATGCCACTGGCTCACCCGCATCACCAAGGGCGAAGGGATGGTGCCGCCTCCGCCTCCCGGCCCGCCGCCTCCAGCTCCCCAGCAACCGGCAGCTCGACCGGCAGTCGGCGCCATCCAAGACGAGTTCCCCGAAGCGCATGACGCCTACGTCGTCTTCACCAGTGAAGTCGACGACAAGCGCAGCCGACGCCGGCAGCACCAAGAAGTAAACGCAGTCGCCTCTAGCACCGCCGAGTTCATGCACTGGTCGGAAAAGCCCATCAGCTGGAGCCAAGCCGACCACCCAGAGGTGATGCCTTCGCCCGGCTCCTATGCTATGGTCTTGGACGTCACCCTTGCGACGGAGGGGCGAGCTGCCAGATTTTCCCGCATCCTGATAGACGGCGGAAGCAGTATGAACATACTGTACCGCGATACCATGGACAAGCTGAACATCAAAGCAAAGCAGCTCATGCCGAGCCGCACCGTCTTCCATGGTATCGTACCCGGCCTGTCTTGCTCTAAAATCGGCAAGATCAAAATGGATGTTCTCTTCGGAGACAAAGATCACTTTCGCCGGGAAGCAATATGGTTCGAGGTGGTGGATTTGCAGAGCCCCTATCACGCACTGCTTGGCCGACCAGCGTTGGCCAAGTTCATGGCTGTGCCCCACTACGCCTACCTGAAGATGAAGATGCCGAGCTCAAAGGGGATCATCACGGTAGCCGGCGACTACAAGAAGTCCATCGAGTGTGCCATGGCCAGTAGCCGACTGGCCGAGTCCCTCGTAGTGGCAGAAGAGAAGAAGATGTTGGAACGGGTTGTGGCCATGGCCGGCAAGCAGTCGGCCCTGTCCCCCAACCCCAAGGATTGTGAAGCACAGGGCTCCTTCCAGCCTGCAAAAGAGACGAAGAAGATACCTCTGGACCCGGAGAACCCGGAGAGGTTTGCTGTGATTGGGGCGGACTTGGACAGTAAATAGGAAGGCGAGCTCGTCGACTTCCTCCGTGAGAATCAAGACATCTTCGCATGGTCCCCAAAGGACATGCCGGGTGTCCCGAAGGATTTCGCCGAGCACAAGTTACATGTCCGAGCTGATGCGAAGCCGATCAAGCAACCCCTTCGCCGACTATCAGAAGAGAAGCGAAGAATCGTGGGAGAAGAGATAGCCCGGCTCGTTGCAGCCGGCTTCATCATGGAGGTGTTCTTTCCAGAATGGCTTGCCAATCCAGTTCTGGTTCTGAAGAAGAATACCAAGTGGCGCATGTGTATAGACTACACAAGTTTGAACAAGGCCTGCCCAAAGGATCCGTTTGCTTTGCCACAGATTGACCAAGTGATAGACTCCACAGCCGGATGCGAGCTGTTAAGTTTTTTGGATGCATACTCAGGGTATCATCAGATCAAGTTGGACCCGGCTGACCGCCTGAAGACTGCCTTCATCACACCCTTTGGAGCTTTCTGCTACCTGACAATGACATTCGGCTTGAGAAATGCCGGTGCCACTTTTCAGCGTTGCATGCAGAAATGTCTCTTGAAACAACTCGGCAGAAATGCCCACGTCTACGTGGACGACATTGTGGTGAAGACAGAGAAGCGCGGTACCTTGCTGGAAGACCTGAAGGAAATATTTGCCAACTTGCGCCGATTCCAGATCAAGCTCAACCCCGAGAAGTGCATGTTCGGAGTGCCAGCCGGCCAGCTGCTAGGCTTCCTGGTCTCCGAGCGCGGCATTGAGTGCAACCCTGTCAAGATCAAGGCCATCGAGAGGATGGAGATTCCCACCAAGCTGCGGGATGTGCAGAAGTTCACTGGCTGCTTAGCCTCCCTGAACCGTTTTATCAGCCGACTAGGAGAGAAGGCCCTCCCTCTGTACCGACTCATGAAGAAGTCCACTCACATTGAGTGGAATGATCAAGCCGACCAAGCCTTCCATGAGTTGAAGAAAATGTTGACCACTCCGCCTGTCCTGGCTGTGCCGACTGAGAAGGAGCCCATGCTCCTCTACATCGCCGCGACAAGCCGAGTCGTCAGCACTGTTGTTGTGGTCCAGCGCCCGGAGGAAGGCCCAGCCCAGCTGGTCCAGAGGCCGGTCTACTATCTCAGCGAAGTACTGTCTAGCTCAAAGCAAAACTACCCGCACTACAAGAAGATGTGCTATGGGGTGTACTTCGCTGCCAAGAAATTGAAGCCCTACTTCCAAGAGCACGCCATCACGGTCGTGTGCACTGCCCCGCTCGCCGAGATCATAGGCAGCCGGGATGCATCCGGCCGGGTGGCCAAATGGGCCATTGCCTTGGCGCCCTACACGATCTTCTATCAACCCCGCACCGCCATCAAGTCACAAGCATTGGCCAACTTCCTCGTCGACTGGGACGAGACCCAGTACTTACCGCCGGCTCCCGACTCTACCCATTGGCGGATGCACTTTGACGGGTCCAAGATGCGCACCGGCTTGGGAGCCGGCATCATCCTCACCTCTCCCAAAGGCGACAAGCTCAAGTACACGCTGCAGATCCATTTTGCCGCCTCCAACAACGTGGCTGAGTACGAGGCGCTCGTACATGGGCTCCGGCTAGCCAAAGAGCTTGGCATACGCCGGATCCTGTGCTACGGCGACTCAGACTTAGTGGTCCAGCAGTCATCCGGCGACTGGGACGCCAAGGACGCGAACATGGCGAGCTACCGTTTCCTCGTCCTGCAGATGAGCGGATACTTCGAAGGGTGCGAGTTCCTTCACGTGCCAAGGGCCGACAACGACCAAGCAGATGCCCTGGCACGGATCGGTTCCACCCGACAAGCCATACCGACTGGCGTCTCCCTCCATCGCCTCCTCAAGCCGTCCATCAAGCCGTCTCCAGAATCGGATTCCATCTTCGTACCGCCTGCGCCAGAAAGAGCCGGATCCGGCTCAAGAAATCCCGCAGGCGGCGCGGGGACTTCGACGACTACCCTGGGGACCGACGTAGTCGCACCCGGTCCAGGGACTTCAGAACCCGGCCCGGGGACTGCAGCAGTCGGCCCAGGGACTGCAACGACACAAGAAGCGGTGGTCGACTCCAATGCAACACCCAACCCACCCACCCGAGTCATGGTGGCCACATTAACAGTAGAAGAAGTCACAGCTCCCTCATGGGCCCAGCCCCTCCTCAAGTTCCTAGTCAGCAGAGAGCTGTCGGCTGACGAGATCGCAGCAAGACTAGTGCAACGACGAGCCGCAGCATATACAATAATTAACAGGGAGCTTGTGAAGCGCAGCGTCACTGGAGTCTTCCAGCGTTGCGTCGAGCCAGAAAAAGGAGTGGCAATCCTCAAAGACATCCACCAAGGCGAATGCGACCATCACACCGCCTCAAGATCCCTCATGGCCAAAGCTTTCCGCCATGGTTTCTTCTGGCCGACTGCCTTGAAGGATGCCAAAGAAATAGTCAAGAGCTGCAGAGGATGTCAAGTCTTCAGTTCGAAACAACACCTGCCGGCTTCTGCCCTCAAGACCATTCCCCTCACTTGGCCTTTTGCCGTCTGGGGACTGGACATGGTGGGCCCTTTCAAGACAGCCCGCGGTGGCATGACTCATCTACTTGTTGCTGTGGACAAGTTCACAAAGTGGATTGAAGCAAAGCCAATCAAGAAGCTCAATGGGCCGACTGCCGTAACATTCATCACCGACATCACTACTCGGTACGGCGTGCCGCACAGCATCATCACCGACAACGGCACGAACTTCGCCAAAGGAGCGCTGGCACATTTCTGCGCGACGCAGGGCATCCAACTGGACTTAGCGTCCGTTGCCCACCCGTAGTCAAACGGCCAGGTCGAGCGAGCAAATGGACTCATCCTCTCTGGCATCAAGCCCCGACGGGTCGTACCACTGGAGCGATCAGCCGACTGCTGGCTCGAAGAGCTACCGGCTGTCCTCTGGAGTCTGCGCACTACACCCAACAAGTCAACCGGCTTCACTCCATTCTTCCTCGTGTACGGTGCCGAGGCTGTCATCCCAATAGACATCGAGTTCGACTCGCCTCGGATCACCATGTACACGGAGGAGGAAGCCAAAGAAGCAAGAGAAGACGGCGTCGACCTACTGGAAGAAGGCCGGCTGTTAGCCCTCAGCCGGTCCGCCATCTACCAGCAAGGCCTGCGCCGCTAGTACAACCGCAAGGTCAAGCCAAGATCCTTCCAAGAGGGAGACCTTGTGCTCCGGCTGATCCAGCGAACAGCCGGCCAGCACAAGCTCTCGGCCCCTTGGGAAGGCCCCTTCGTCGTCAGCAAGGCACTCGGCAACGACTCCTACTACTTGATCGACGCACAAAAGCCAAGAGCACGCAAGAGAGACGACTCCGGCAAGGAGTCGGAGCGACCATGGAACGCCAGCCTCCTAAGACTATTTTACAGCTGAAAAGCAGTATGTATCACGCTACCCCTTTTGTATTAAGTACAAACCAACAGGCCCCCCGAACAGTACTCGGGGACTGCCTTTTATTCATCTATGAATGACGAGTATCATATCCATGAATGTATTATTACATTTTGAATTCTTGTCCGGCACCGGGTCCGACTAGTCGGCCCGGAGACTGGCCGCCTTGAGCTATATCCAAAGTTCTTCCCGAGGTCTGCAAAGTAGTGCGCCGGCTCCCAAGTCCTCTCTTGTTGAAAGTCGCAGCTCAAAGAACTGACTGTCCGACTAACAAGAGAGAAGACAGAAAGGACGCCCACACGAAAAACGGCTAAGGACCAACTAACCTATATAGAAAAGAGACGGCCTCCAAATATGCCTGCTGGCTGTCAAAACAGCCGGCTGGCCGGCTTCCTAAAAAACTTAGCTTAAGTCCGGCGGAGCTAAAAGTACTTCCCCCTCCCCAATCGGCCAGGCAATCCCCGGCTACAGATTGCAGAGCAACTGTTTGACTGGGGAGGCGGCAACCAAGGGAGGGCGGCAAAGGAAAAAGCAGAAGGACAAAAAGCGAAAGTACAAGGAAAGACCGATTGCATAACTTATATACATAAAGCCGCCCGCAGGCCGGCAACAGACTTGAGTTTGAATACACCCAGCGGGTGGAATTGTGCAGACTTAACCAAACATTGTTCAAAAGTGACAAGACAGGAAAATAAAAAGAAAGAAGACTAGAGCGTGACATGAAGGCCGAGCTGGTCGGTGAAGGCGACCTCGCCGGCTGAAGGAGTGGCCGCCTAGTTGGTCTCGGCTTGACCACCTCCTGCGGCAGGAGACGCACCCGCACGCGACATAGTGCTGGAGGCGCGGTCAGGCTGGCCGGCTACTCCGCCAGCCGGCTCGGCGTCTTCACCTCCCTCCTCCTCCTCTTCGACGTCGTCGCTGGAGTCGATCTCCTCCGCCGAGTCCTCGCCGTACGCCGGGTCCAGCCCGAACCAATCTTCCGGCTGGGCGACTCCATTGTCGTCCACCTCGGGGGCGAAGACGTTGGTGTCGGTGTAGTCGGCGATCGCCGAAGCACGCCGAATGATGGCCGGTCGCGCCGGCTCCAGCTCCGTGTCGGCTTGCTGCCGCCAGGTAGCCAGCTGGTCCAGGTTCAGGCCGGGATACCAGGCCTTGACGAACTCCAGCGCCCGCCTGGCACCGGAGCGAGCAGCCGACGCCTTCCAAGCCTCGAAGCAGCCCACTGCTACCTCCAGCCAGTCGGCGGTCCGACTGGGGGTGCGAGGGACCACTTGGCCGGGCCAGAGGGCGGCCAAGACCTGTGACCCAACACGCTGAAGCCGGCGGAGCAGCCGATGAGCCGGCTGGATGCGAGCCTGGATCGCCAGGAGCTGTTCCTCCAGCGAGCGGCCGGCGGTCGGCGAGATCTCAAAGCCGGCCTGCCTCTTCGCTTGGCGACGGGCCTCGATGGCCTGGTTGGCGGCAGTTGAGTAGCCAGGGAAATACTTTGCGCAGAGGAGGAAAGAAAAGAAGAACACCAAAATCAGAAAAGCAAGTCAAAGTGGCAGATGGCAAGAAAGAACGAAGGGGTAGACGACTTACCGTCAACCAGATCCTCGATCTGGCCATAGCCGGAGACCAGAGTCTGCCTGGCCTCTTCCCAGCCGGCCGCCTCCGTCTCGAACTCGGCCTGAAGGGTGGCTTCGCGATCCTGCGCAGCCTTCAGCGCCGTCTTGTGGCCTTCCTCCTGGTCGGCCAGCTTCTTGACCAAGCGGTCGCGCCCCTGCACCAAGGCGGCGAGCTCCGCGTCCTTGGCGCGAAGAGCAGTCTGGGACTCCCCCAGCTGTGCCCGAAGACTGGCGTTGGCCGCTGCAGAGATGGAAGAAAAAGAAGAACAATGAGAAATCACCAAGGAAGATCCGAGCCGACTGCTCAGCAGTCGGCCCGAATCTCGGGGACTACACCCAGTGGGTGCGCTGACGCGCCCCCACATGAGATAAAGATCAAGTCACATACCTCGGCTCTCAGTAAGATCGGCGGTCTTCTGAGCCAGCTCCCGAGCCTGGGAGTTGAAGGCGGCCGCTCGGAGGTTGTGGTAGTCCTGCAAGACGGACAGAAGACCGAAGTGAGAACAAAAGTAGAAAAGACAAAATCTCCAAGAAGTTCCAAGCCGCCTACTCAGCAGCCGACTCAGAACTCGGGGACTACACCCAGTTGGTGCCCTGACGCGCCCCCACGAGAGAGAATAAGATGGGAATACTAACCCGGATGGCTGCCCGCGTTGCGAGGAATTCGTCGGTGAACTGCCTCAGCGCCGCGGCTTGGCCTTGCAGCCGGGTCCGGACGTCCTGTGCAGCGACGTTCACCATCGCTGTCCTGAAGGAAATATGCCCTAGAGGCAATAATAAAGTATTATATATTTCCTTATATCATGATAAATGTTTATTATTCATGCTAGAATTGTATTAACCGGAAAAATAATACATGTGTGAATACATAGACAAACAGAGTGTCACTAGTATGCCTCTACTTGACTAGCTCGTTAATCAAAGATGGTTATGTTTCCGAGCCATAGACATGAGTTGTCATTTGATTAACGGGATCACCTCATTAGGAGAATGACGTGATTGACATGACCCATTACGTTAGCTTAGCACCCGATCGTTTAGTATGTTGCTATTGCTTTCTTCATGACTTATACATGTTCCTATGACTATGAGATTATGCAACTCCCATTTACCGGAGGAACACTTTGTGTGCTACCAAACGTCACAACGTAACTGGGTGATTATAAAGGTGCTCTACAGGTGTCTCCAAAGGTACTTCTTGGGTTGGCGTATTTCGAGATTAGGATTTGTCACTCCGATTGTCGGAGAGGTATCTCTGGGCCCACTCGGTAATGCACATCACTATAAGCCTTGCAAGCATTGTGACTAATGAGTTAGTTACGGGATGATGTATTACGGAACGAGTAAAGAGACTTGCCGGTAACGAGATTGAACTAGGTATCGAGATACCGACGATCGAATCTCGGGCAAGTAACATACCGATGACAAAGGGAACAACGTATGTTGTTATGCGGTCTGACCGATAAAGATCTTCGTAGAATATGTGGGAGCCAATATGGGCATCCAGGTCCCTCTATTGGTTATTGACCGGAGAGGTGTCTCGGTCATGTCTACATAGTTCTCGAACCCGAAGGGTCCGCACGCTTAACGTTACGATGACAGTTTTATTGAGTTTTGATGTACCGAAGGAGTTCGGAGTCCCGGATGAGATCGGGGACATGACGAGGAGTCTCGAAATGGCCGAGACGTAAAGATCGATATATTGGACGACTATATTCGGACTTCGGAAAGGTTCCGAGTGATTCGGGTATTTTTCGGAGTACCGGAGAGTTACGGGAATTCGTATTGGGCCTTAATGGGCCATACGGGAAAGGAGAGAAAGACCCCAAAGGGTGGCCGCACACCTCCCCATGGGCTAGTCCGAATTGGACTAGGGAAGGGGGGCGCCCCCTTCCTTCTTTCTCCTTCCCCCTTCCCTTCTCCTACTCCCACAAGGAAAGGAGGAGTCCTACTCCCGGTGGGAGTAGGACTCCCCCCTTTGGCGCGCCTCTTCCCTTGGCCGGCTGCCTCCTCCTTGCTCCTTTATATACGGGGGCAGGGGGGCACCCCATAGAGAGAACAATTGATCCTTGAGATCTCTTAGCCGTGTGCGGTGCCCCCCTCCACCATATTACACCTCGATAATACCGTTGCGGAGCTTAGGCGAAGCCCTGCGTCGGTGGAACATCATCGTCGTCACCACGCCGTCGTGCTGACGAAACTCTCCCTCAACACTCGGCTGGATCGGAGTTCGAGGGATGTCATCGAGCTGAACGTGTGTAGAACTCGGAGGTGCCGTGCGTTCGGTACTTGATCGGTCGGATCGTGAAGACGTACGACTACATCAACCGCGTTGTTATAACGCTTCCGTTTTCGGTCTACGAGGGTACGTGGACAACACTATCCCCTCTCGTTGCTATGCATCACCATGATCTTGCGTGTGCGTAGGAATTTTTTTGAAATTACTACGTTCCCCAACAGTGGCATCCGAGCCTGGTTTTATGCGTTGATGCTATGCACGAGTAGAACACAAGTGAGTTGTGGGCGATATAAGTCATACTGCTTACCAGCATGTCATACTTTGGTTCAGCAGTATTGTGAGATGAAGCGGCCCGGACCGACATTACGCGTACGCTTATGCGAGACTGGTTTCACCGTTCGGAGCACTCGTTGCTTAAAGGTGACTGGCGGGTGTCTGTCTCTCTCACTTTAGTTGAACCGAGTGTGGCTATGCCCGGTCCTTGCGAAGGTTAAAACAGCACCAACTTGAGAAACTATCGTTGTGGTTTTGATGCGTAGGTAATAACGGTTCTTGCTAAGCCCGTAGCAGCCACGTAAAACATGCAACAACAAAGTAGAGGACGTCTAACTTGTTTTTGCAGGGCATGTTGTGATGTGATATGGTCAAGACATGATGTGATATAATGTGTTGTATGAGATGATCATGTTTTGTAACCGAGTTATCGGCAACTGGCAGGAGCCATATGGTTGTCGCTTTATTGTATGAGATGCAATCGCCATGTAATAGTTTTACTTTATCACTAAGCGGTAGCGATAGTCGTAAAAGCAATAAAGTTGGCGAGACGACAACGATACTACGATGGAGATCAAGGTGTCGAGCCGGTGACGATGGTGATCATGACGGTGCTTCGAAGATGGAGATCACGAGCACGGTGCTTCGGAGATGGAGATCACAAGCACAAGATGATGATGGCCATATCATATCACTTATATTGATTGCATATGATGTTAATCCTTTATGCATCTTATCTTGCTTTGTTTGGCGGTAGCATTATAAGATGATCTCTCACTAAAATTTCAAGACAAAAAGTGTTCTCCCTGAGTATGCACCGTTGCGAAAGTTCTTCGTGCTGAGACACCACGTGTTAATCGGGTGTGATAGGCTCTACGTTCAAATACAACGGGTGCAAAACAGTTGCACACGCGGAATACTCAGGTTAAACTTGACGAGCCTAGCATATGTACAGATATGGCCTCGGAACACAGAGACCGAAAGGTCGAGCGTGAATCATATAGTAGATATGATCAACATAGTGATGTTCACCATTGAGACTATTCCATCTCACGTGTTAATCGGACATGGTTTAGTTTCTTTGGATCACGTAATCACTTAGATGATTAGAGGGATGTCTATCTAAGTGGGAGTTCTTAAGTAATATGATTAATTGAACTTAAATTTATCATGAACTTAGTCCTGATAGTATTTTGCAAATTATGTTGTAGATCAATAGCTCGCGTTGTTGCTTCCCTGTTTATTTTTGATATGTTCCTAGAGAAAAATTATGTTGAAAGATGTTAGTAGCAATGATGCGGATTGGATCCGTGATCTGAGGATTATCCTCATTGCTGCGCAGAAAAATTATGTCCTTGATGCACCGCTAGGTGACATACCTATTGCAGGAGCAGATGCAGACGTTATGAACGTTTGGCTAGCTCAATATGATGACTACTTGATAGTTTAGTGCACCATGCTTAACAGCTTAAAATAGGGACTTCAAAGACGTTTTGAACATCATGGAACATATAAGATGTTCCAAGAGTTGAAGTTCATATTTCAAGCAAATACCCGAGTTGAGAGATATGAAGTCTCCAACAAAGTTCTATAGCTAAAAGATGGAGGAGAATCGCTCAACTAGTGAGCATGTGCTCAGATTGTCTGGGTACTACAATCGCTTGAATCAAGTGGGAGTTAATCTTCCAGATAAAATAGTGATTGACAGAATTCTCTAGTCACCATCACCAAGTTAGTAGAACTTCGTCATGAACTATAGTATGCAAGGGATGACGAAAGTAATTCCCAAGCTCTTCGTGATGCTGAAATCGACGAAGGTAGAAATCAAGAAAAACATCAAGTGTTGATGGTTAACAAGACCACTAGTTTCAAGAAAAGGGCAAAGGGATAGAAGGCGAACTTCAAGTAGAACGGCAAGCAAGTTGCTGCTCAAGTGAAGAAGCCTAAGTCTGGTCCTAAGCCTGAGACTAAGTGCTTCTACTGCAAAGGGACTAGTCACTGGAAGCGGAACTACCCCAACTATTTGGTGGATAAGAAGGATGGCAAAGTGAACAAAGGTATATTGGATATACATGTTATTGATGTGTACTTTACTAGTGTTTATAGCAACCCCTCGGTATTCGATACTGGTTCAGTTGCTAAGAGTAGTAACTCAAAACGGGAGTTGCAGAATAAACAGAGACTAGTAAAAGGAGAGGTGACGATGTGTGTTGGAAGTAGTTCCAAGATTGATATGATCATCATCGTACACTCCCTATACTTTCGGGATTAGTGTTGAAACTAAATAAGTGTTATTTGGTGTTTGCGTTGAGCATGAATATGATTTGATCATGTTTATTGCAATACAGTTATTCATTTAAGTTAGAGAACAATTGTTGTTCTGTTTACATGAATAAAAACCTTCTATGGTCATACACACCAACGAAAATGGTTTGTTGGATCTCGATCGTAGTGATACATATAATCATAATATTGAAGCCAAAATATGCAAAGTTAATAATGATAGTGCTAACTATTTGTGGCACTGCCGTTTAGGTCATATTGGTGTAAAGCGCATGAAGAAACTCCATACTGATGGGATTTTGGAATCACTTGATTATGAATCACTTGATGCTTGGGAACCGTGCCTCATGGGCAAGATGACTAAAACGCCGTTCTCCGGAACTATGGAGAGAGCAACAGATTTGTTGGAAATCATACATACGGATGTATGTGGTCCGATGAATATTGAGGCTCGTAGCAGGTATCATTATTTTCTGACCTTCACAGATGATTTGAGCAGATATGGGTATATCTACTTAATGAAACAGAAGTCTGAAACATTTGAAAAGTTCATATAGTTTCAGAGTGAAGCGAAAATCATCGTAACAAGAAAATAAAGTTGCTACGATTTGATCGTGGAGAAGAGTATTTTAGTTACGAGTTTGGCCTTCAGTTAAAACAATATGAAATAGTTTCACTACTCACGCCACCTGGAACACCACAGCATAATGGTGTGTCCGAACGTCATAACCGTACTTTATTGGATATAGTGCAATCTATGATGTCTCTTACCAATTTACCACTATCGTTTTGGGGTTATGCATTAGAGACAGCTACATTCACGTTAAATAGGGCACCATCAAAATCTGTTGAGACGACGCCTTATGAACTGTGGTTTGGCAAGAAACCAAAGTTGTCGTTTCTTAAAGTATGGGGTTGTGATGCTTATGTGAAAAAGTTTCATCCTGATAAGCTCAAACCTAAATCGGAGAAATGTGTCTTCATAGGATACCCAAAGGAGACAGTTGGGTACACCTTCTATCACAGATCCGAAGGCAAGGCATTCATTGCTTAGTATGGATCCTTTCTAGAGAAGGAGTTTCTCTCGAAAGATGTGAGTGGGAGGAAAGTAGAACTTGATGAGGTAACTGTACCTGCTCCCTTATTGGAAAGTAGTTCATCACAGAAATCTGTTCCTGTGACTCCTACACCAATTAGTGAGGAAGTTAATGATGATGATCATGTAACTTCAGATCAAGTTACTACCAAACCTCGTAGGTAAAGCAGAGTAAGATCCGCACCAGAGTGGTACGGTAATCCTCTTCTGGAGGCTATGTTACTAGACCATGTCGAACCTACGAACTATGAGGAAGCGATGATGAGCCCAGATTCCGCAAAATGGCTTGAGGCCATGAAATCTGAGATGAGATCCATGTATAAAAACAAAGTATGGACTTTGATTGACATGCCCAATGATCGGCGAGTCATTGAGAATAAATGGATCTTCAAGAGGAAGACGAATGTTGATAGTAGTGTCACTATCTACAAAGCTAGAATTGTCGCAAAAAGGTTTTCGACAAGTTCATGATGTTGACTACGATGAGAGTTTCTCACTCGTATCTATGCTTAAGTCTGTCTGAATCATGTTAGCAATTGCCGCATTTTATGAAATATGGCAAATGGATAAACAAAACTACATTCCTTAATGGATGTATTAAAGAAGAGTTGTATATGATGCAACTAGAAGGTTTTGTCAATCCTAAAGGTGCTAACAAAATATGCAAGCTCCAGCGATCCATCTATGGACTGGTGCAAGCATCTCGGAGTTGGAATATACACTTTGATAAGTTGATCAAAGAATATAGTGTTATACAGACTTGCGGTGAAGCCTGTATTTACAAGAAAGTGAGTGGGAGCACTACAACATTTCTGATAAGTATATGTGAATGACATATTGTTGATCAGAAATAATGTAGAATTATTCTGCAAAGCATAAAGGAGTGTTTGCAAGAAGTTTTTCAAAGAAAGACCTCGGTGAAGCTGCTTACATATTGAGCATCAAGATCTATAGAGATAGATCAAGACGCTCGATAAGTTTTTTCAATGAGTACATACCTTAACAAGATTTTGAAGTAGTTCAAAATACAACAGTCAAAGAAATAGTTCTTGCCTGTGTTACAAGGTATGAAATTGAGTAAGACTCAAAGCCCGACCACGGTAGAAGATAGAACGCGAATGAAAGTCATTCCCTATGCCTTGGCCATAGGTTCTATAAAGTATGCCATGCTGTGTACCAAATCTATTGTATACCCTACACTGATTTTGGCAAGGGAGTACAATAGTGATCTAGGAGTAGATCACTGGACAGCGGTCAAAATTATCCTTAGTGGAATAAGGAAATGTTTCTCGATTATGGAAATGACAAAAGGTTCGTCGTAAAGGGTTACGTCGATGCAAGTTTTGACACTAAATCTAGATGACTCTAAGTCTCGATCTAGATACATATTGAAAGTGGGAGCAATTAGCTAGAGTAGCTCCGTGCAGAGCATTGTAGACATAGAAATTTGCAAAATACTTACGGATCTGGATGTGACAGACCCGTTGACTAAAATTATCTCACAATCAAAACATGATCACACCTTAGTACTCTTTGGGTGTTAATCACATAGCGATGTGAAATAGATTATTGACTCTAGTAAACCCTTTGAGTGTTGGTCACATAGAGATGTGAACTATGGGTGTTAATCACATGGTGATGTGAATTATTGATGTTAAATCACATGGCGATGTGAACTAGATTGTTGACTCTAGTGCAAGTGGGAGACTGAAGGAAATATGCCCTAGAGGTAATAATAAAGTATTATATATTTCCTTATATCATGATAAATGTTTATTATTCATGCTAGAATTGTATTAACCGGAAAAATAATACATGTGTGAATACATAGACAAACAGAGTGTCACTAGTATGCCTCTACTTGACTAGCTCGTTAATCAAAGATGGTTATGTTTCCTAGCCATAGACATGAGTTGTCATTTGATTAACGGGATCACCTCATTAGGAGAATGACGTGATTGACATGACCCATTACGTTAGCTTAGCACCCGATCGTTTAATATGTTGCTATTGCTTTCTTCATGACTTATACATGTTCCTATGACTATGAGATTATGCAACTCCCGTTTACCGGAGGAACACTTTGTGTGCTACCAAACGTCACAACGTAACTGGGTGATTATAAAGGTGCTCTACAGGTGTCTCCAAAGGTACTTGTTGGGTTGGCGTATTTCGAGATTAGGATTTGTCACTCCGATTGTCGGAGAGGTATCTCTGGGCCCACTCGGTAATGCACATCACTATAAGCCTTGCAAGCATTGTGACTAATGAGTTAGTTACGGGATGATGTATTAGGGAACGAGTAAAGAGACTTGCCGGTAACGAGATTGAACTAGGTATCGAGATACCGACGATCGAATCTCGGGCAAGTAACATACCGATGACAAAGGGAACAACGTATGTTGTTATGCGGTCTGACCGATAAAGATCTTCGTAGAATATGTGGGAGCCAATATGGGCATCCAGGTCCCGCTATTGGTTATTGACCGGAGAGGTGTCTCGGTCATGTCTACATAGTTCTCGAACCCGAAGGGTCCGCACGCTTAACGTTACGATGACAGTTTTATTGAGTTTTGATGTACCGAAGGAGTTCGGAGTCCCGGATGAGATCGGGGACATGACGAGGAGTCTCGAAATGGCCGAGACGTAAAGATCGATATATTGGACGACTATATTCGGACTTCGGAAAGGTTCCGAGTGATTCGGGTATTTTTCGGAGTACCGGAGAGTTACGGGAATTCGTATTGGGCCTTAATGGGCCATACGGGAAAGGAGAGAAAGACCCCAAAGGGTGGCCGCACCCCTCCCCATGGGCTAGTCCGAATTGGACTAGGGAAGGGGGGCGCCCCCTTCCTTCTTTCTCCTTCCCCCTTCCCTTCTCCTACTCCCACAAGGAAAGGAGGAGTCCTACTCCCGGTGGGAGTAGGACTCCCCCCTTTGGCGCGCCTCTTCCCTTGGCCGGCTGCCTCCTCCTTGCTCCTTTATATACGGGGGCAGGGGGCACCCCATAGAGAGAACAATTGATCCTTGAGATCTCTTAGCCGTGTGCGGTGCCCCCCTCCACCATATTACACCTCGATAATACCGTTGCGGAGCTTAGGCGAAGCCCTGCGTCGGTGGAACATCATCATCGTCACCACGCCGTCGTGCTGACGAAACTCTCCCTCAACACTCGGTTGGATCGGAGTTCGAGGGACGTCATCGAGCTGAACGTGTGTAGAACTCGGAGGTGCCGTGCGTTCGGTACTTGATCGGTCGGATCGTGAAGACGTACGACTACATCAACCGCGTTGTTATAACGCTTCCGCTTTCGGTCTACGAGGGTACGTGGACAACACTCTCCCCTCTCGTTGCTATGCATCACCATGATCTTGCGTGTGCGTAGGAATTTTTTTGAAATTACTACGTTCCCCAACATGTCCCTCCACCCGGCGTCCACCCCGAGGTAGCGCTTGCCGCCTCCGCGTCTCGGGCCGACGAGCTGGAGCCCACGGCCGGCTGTGGCTCCGACGCGGCCTTCCCTGCACGCCGGCTTGGTGGAACCCGGACCGCCACCTCAGCCCCCGCGGCTGGCTCGCCCTCCGCCGACTGTGCAGGCGCAGGCTCAGGCTGGCGACCTTGGGCCGCCCTAGTCGGAGGAGTCGGCTCCGGCGCCTTCTCCAGGATGATGACGTCGTCGCCGCTTCCTCCCAGCCCCGGCTGGGAGCCGCTGGCTCCCCCTGGCGAGGGGTCCACGTCCCCTGGCGCCATGGTGCGTAGGGGGTGACCATCAAAGCCTCCCCTGCCGCCGCCTCGGCCTCGGCCTCTGCTTGAGCCTTGGCCGCGGCCTCGGCGAGCGCCTTCGCCGCCTGCTCCTCCCGAGCTGCCTGGGCGGCGGCTGCCCCCCGTGCCTCCGCCTCCCGCGCTTCCTGCCCCTCCCGCGCCTCCCGCGCGTTCCTTTCCGTCGCCTCCAGGAGGGCGGCGCGGGGATCTACGCGGCGGGTGGTGCTCCCAGAGCCCCCAGGAGATTCGACGACGGAGCTGGCATCCGCTCGCTCAAGTGACAGCGGAGCCCTGACCGTTGAAAAAGAAGACGAAGGTTCAAGAACCACCCAAGAAAAGAAAGAAGGAGAGTACATAGAAAGAGAGAACTTACGCCGACACAGTCTGCGGCTGCTTCACCACTTTGCGGAAGCGAGCCGCCTTCGCGGCCGCCTCTTCCCGCCTAGTGGCTGCCGCTCCGCCCCTGGGCTTCTTCGTCCGGCCGCCGAACATGCCCTGGGCGGCGCGACGTTTCTGGCCTCTACCCCGAGCAGGCTGCGCGCCGGAGGAGCCCGCGCCGCGTCCAGATGCCGGCTGACGGTGCGGGACGGCTTCGACTTCGTCCTCATCCGGCCAGTTGTCAAAGGTAGCAGTGAACCCGGAGCCGCTTGCTTCGCCGCCGGCTTGGCCGCCTGCCGGCTCGACAGCATCCTCCATATGGACCGCCCCCAGGTCGGGGTCTTCCTGGTCGTGCTCGGTCCGATCGGGGGCGAAGCGGCGTTCTACGTCTGTCCCACTGGCCGGCCGAAGCAGAGGGCTCTGTCGAAGAATAAGCCGACTAAGTTAGAATCGGCCCAGAGGAACTCGGCAACAAGGCTGAGAAAGAGAGAAAGAGAAGAAGAGACAAGGGAGGCGTACCGTAGGCGGAGGATTGGCACGGTTATATGGCTCCTTGCCAAATTGCCACTCTTCAGAGAGTTGGCAGTTGGCGAGGTAGTTCACCATGTAGGCGACCTGGTGCTGCGGCATCTCCTGGGTGCACATTCGGCTCGTATCGAGCTGGCCGCTCATCTGGCAGATCAGATGAGGCCGGCTCTGGAGCGGAAGAACCCGGCGCATGACGAACGCGGCCAGGAGGTCGGGCCCCGTCAGGCCCTCCGACTGGACCATCACCCGCAGCCGGGCAATGGCAGCGTTTCCTGCCTGCGACAGTGTCACGGCCCGGAAGAACCACTGGGGCAGCCTGCCCACCGGTGGGCCGACTACGTAGGCCGGCAAGTTGAGGTAGTCGCCCCGAGGGGCGATGCTCCGCACGTAGAAGTACGACTTCTGCCACCTCTTCACCGATTGGATCAGCGTGATGACGGGGAAGGGGTTATCGGCGCTCGCTCTCCGCGACGCGATGAAGGCGCCAGTTTGAGCCGGCACGCCCTTGCTACGCGTGCCCAGCTTCAACTGGAAAAGCTCCCCCCAGAGCTCAAGGGTGGGGAGGACGCCGAGATAGCCCTCGCACAGGGTGATGAAGGCAGACAGCAGCACCACCGCGTTGGGGGTGAGATGGTGCGGCTGGAGCTGATAGAATTCGAGCCAGGAGCGGAAGAAGGCGCTCACTCGCAGGCCGAAGCCACGCAAGAAGTGCGAGCGGAAGACCACCCGCTCGCCCTCCTGCGGCGCCGGCCTGTTTTCCCCCTCCGGCGCGAGGCGGACCTCCACTTTGTCCGCGGTGGGCAGCCGCCGTGTGTCGCGGAGGAAGTCGATATGGTCGCCATGGATTATGGAGCCGTCCCAATCCCCGCCAAGCTGCTCTACATGGGGAGGCATGGCGAAAGCTAGTACGGCGGCGGAGGAGCATGCGGTGGAAGAGCGCGGCGGCGAGGCGCTGTCGCAAGAACCGGCAAGAGGAAGAAGGCGGCGGAAGTAGGAGCGTGCGAGGGCCTGCCGCCCTCCACCTCCCCCTACTTATAGCCTCACGAGGCCGAAGAGGCCAGACGTGGGGGGGAGGTCGTGGGATTAACTGCGCCCACTCCCCCCACGTCTCGCGATTATTGCGCATAAGTGTGGGCCGAAACTGCTGCACGGAACGTGCGGGCGGTTTCGGGATACAAAGGATCCGCGCCTGGGCCGGGGCGCGGACGTGGCGGGCCCCCGCCCCGCGGCGACGTCCCGTCACGCGCGAGGGCTGGCAGGCTTTCCAGCCACGTGGCTCGCTGATGGCCCGTGGCCGACCCGCGGCCCGGTGCGCATGCCCGCAGGTTCCCGCCCTCCGACTCCAGAAGATTTCGACTCAGGCGGCGCGCCCGACCAAAGCCGGCTCCCAGCTGCCAGCTTGTCACGATAGGAAGCTGATCGAGCTTCTCGAAATCCCCACTCCACCTCGAAGCCCAATCAACTTCGGGCACTACTGTCGGAGTAAATGGCCACGGGTAGCCTCACCGACTGCCCCTGGTTCTTCAGAAAAATTATCAGGCCTTTGGGCCTTCAAGCACTCCAAGCATTTGGGCCGCCTTCCCTGGCCGGCTGCCACTAAAGCCGACTCCGGGAAGACGACCCAGCCTCACCAACTCCTCCCCAGGACGACTACGGGGTGGCCGACTCTAAGAAGCCGGCCAAGAAAGACGCCGACTCCTAAGAGCCGGCTGAGACCGCAACCACTCCAAGCCACTCCTACATAACGGCGACGTGACGGGGTGAGGCCACAGTGCGGCCCACGACCCCCGAAGCCCGAGGCGGGCATGGCTACAGGGGGCCGTACGGGGTGGACATCTCCCGTGCGGCTCGGCACTGTAGCCACGCTAGCCTCGACGTCATCCGCGACCGACTCTTGTACGGCCCAGGGACTGCGGGCCCCTTCAGCCAGAGAGAGGCGAGAAGGCAGCCCGGCTTTTCCTATTCGGCCAAGAGTATAGCCAGCCTCCAGAAGCCGGCCGACCCCTTCCTCGAAGTAGGAGCCCCATTAAGGAGACAAGACGAGGTGAGGCTACAGTGATAGCCCCCGAGGCGGCCCACTGTAGCCATGCTCACCTCGACAAAGCCCTCATCATCAGAGGCGCGGCTACAGTAAGCAGCCGCCGACAAGACCCTGGGCGGTGGGGCCGGCCTGTCGACCAAGTAGCCGGCAGCCGGCGGGACCCAGCAGCCGGCGGAGAAGCCGGCGAGCGTAGACACTGACGAGTGGGACCAGAGCCCAGCCGGATCACCATTGTACCCCCGGGGGGTAGGCCTATATAAACCCCCCGGGGCACCCATGCAAAGGGTTCGAACCAAGCATAGTTGGCCTCTGAGCATAGAGTTGCCTTCTCAGCATAGCACACACACCATAGATAGAGAGAAGTAAGAGCTAGCCTTGTTCTTCTTCCCTCTTGATCTCAACTGCTCTGGGAGCGATTGTAGCTATCTTACATCGATCTAGTGACCATGCGGAGACTCCGCAGAGCAGGACTAGGGGTGTTATCTCCTCGGAGAGCCCCGAACCTGGGTAAGATCCACCGGCGTGCATGTCTTCGCCTCATCCCGTTTCCAGGCACCGGCGACGTTTTATTGGCTCCCACAATGATAAGCCATCCTTTGGCATATGTCGCACCAACCACCCAACACCATCTGTGCGTGCGCCGCCATCATCAGTGGTGGCATCCTCGGCGGCACCATCAGTGGTGGCATCCTCGGCGGCACAATCAGTGGTGGCATCAGTGGGGTCATCCTCGGCGGTACCATCAGTGGTCTCAGGATCGGTGGGGAAGGCGGCGTCCTCATACAAGTGAGGTTGTTCCTCCATCTCCTGGGACAGCTTCCAGAATGGCTTGTCGACGCCCGAACCCCCGGCCTCATCGTTGTTGGCCATGTTTCTCTCTAAATAGGAACAAAGTTTGGTCAAAAAGTTGGTTATTGTCAAGGAACAAGATCATGGTCTCATCATTTAGGTCGACACCGAGGCATCCTAAAAGCTAAGCTTTTATCATTGAGGGTTTTTCGACGCCGAGGCACCCTAAAAGCCTAAGCTTTCATCATTTCGGTTTTTATCGACACCGAGGCACCCTAAAAGCCATGCATTAGTCACAAGTACGCCGGGGCACTTGATCCTACTTAATTAACTACTAAGATACCCCGGCCCATGCATTAGTGACAAGTACCCCATATGTCCTATTTTTAGCAAAGTCATGCTAAAATTCACGAAAAATTTCAGCATGACCTTTGCTGAAAATAGGACATATGGAGTACCCGAATTTGCCGGAACGGAAGTTAATCGACATTCTGGCAAACTCAAGGGCCTCTCGGGTGGACAAGGCAAAAAAGGCCTCCATCACAACATGGAAAATACATTGGCATGTGAAGAATTGATACATCTTCTTGACCATCTACTACAATTGATACATCCTATCAAGAATGGTACACATCACCATATATTTCAAAGATGTACTGGTCAGCAGCAATTTTAACAAGATGTACTGCACAGCAGCAAATTGAGCAAAAAAATGTACTGGACAGCAGTATATACAGCAAAAAAATGTACTGGACAGCAGTATATACAAGGGGACAGCAGCTATATTTGCTACTGTTTTTATACCTAATTTTTTGCTACAGTTTTTTTAATTTGCTACTGCTTTTTTTATTTGCTACTGTTTTTATACCTAAACAAAATTTCCCTAGCTATATTTGCTACTCTTTTTTTTATTTGCTACTCTTTTTATACCTAATTTTTTTGCTACTGTTTTTAAAATTGCTACTGTTTTTTATACCTAAACAAAATTACCCTAGCTATATTTGCTAATATTTTTTATTTGCTACTGTTTTTATACCTAATTTTTTTGGTACTGTTTTTTTAAATTGCTACTGTTTTTGCTACTACCCTAATTTCCTAAAAGATTTCTAACTTTGCTAACTGTGCTAGATTTGCCCTAAAATTTAGCATGACCTATTTGAAAATCTGACATCACACATCTTATGTTAAAAAGTTTGGCATGACCTATTTGGAAATATGTCATAGATAATTACACAATATTTTCACACAAGTCTTGACAGTTAATGGCATCATTACCAGCAACATAGTTCATAATATCAGGAAATTAGTTCATAGGAGTACACATCCATCATCTAAACTTAACAGCAAGGTTCACATGTAGTTGCATCAACTACGCAACAAGGTTTATATGTAGTTGCATCAACTACACTGCAAGGTTCACATATGCATACTGACCACCCAAAAGCAACATGTAGCTGCATCAACTAAACAACAAGGTTCACATATGCATATGGACTACCCAAAAGCAAGGCCTTTACAAGTCTACATAGTACAATGCAATAGCTTAACAAGAGTGCCACTAGGCTGCTATGCTAACTACTACAAGACTTGTGCTTGATGTAGTGCTGCTGCTACAACAAGTGCACCACAAACAAGCAGCAGCAGCAAGAAAATTAAAATTTGGGCTGCTGTTATGTGGTCGTTGGAGGTGCACCACAATGCAGTAGTATGTAGTCTTGATGGCCAGCATCCAGAATTAACAATGGCTTGATGGGTGCAGACACGCATACCATTCCAAAATTGTATGAGCACAAAAGAGGACAGATTATTTTAAGAAGACCTATAGCATCACCATCTACTGATATAACACGTGAAGTTCTACTCATATTGTATCAGCTTAACAATTAGTCATGCAAAGGATCCAAAAAAACTTGCACGTCAGAAACCTAAAGAAGATGATCGAACTCACAGGTACGTATCAATAGGCATGCAGGTTCACTTAGACTTGGTTGACAATATAAATCCAAACTATAAAAAAAAACATGCAATGGTCCTATGGATCCAAATATAAACGTAATTATTAGTGAAGGTCACCTAGAGGACAGCAGTGGTAACATGAAGTGCAGGTCACCTAGACCTGATTGAGACTTCGAGGAATATTGACAATGTAAATCCAAACTTAAATTATTAGTCAAGCAAAGTTCCTATGTATCCAAATAAACTTGCACATCAGAGAGCTACAGGAACAATATGATTAAGTCTTGCACATCCAAACTTGATGACAACAGTGGTAACATGAAGAAACAGAGCAAAAATGTAGTTTTGAGTAACAAAACAACCCTAAAATTTACAAAGGGGAAGGAGGAGGCCGGAGGGGGAGGGAGAGGTGGGGGCAGTACCTGAGGAGGCGAAGGAGGCCGGAGGGGACAAGGAGGAGGTCGGAGCCGCGCGGCGGTGGCGCGAACGAGGAGGAGGGCGAGGACGAGGACGACGGGGCGGCGGCGTCGGGAGAGGAGAGGGGAAGGGGCAGCGGCGTCAGGGCGTCGGGGCGGAGACGAGGACGACGGGGCGGCGTCGAGGCAGCGGGGCAGCGGTGTCGGGAGAGGAGAGGGGAAGGGGCAGCGGCGTCGGGGCGTCGGGGCGGAGACGAGGACGACGGGGCGGCGTCGAGGCGGCGGGGCAGCAGCGTCGGGAGAGGAGAGGGGAAGGGGATCGAGGGCGAGGGCGAGGGAGAGAGAGGGGATAGGTTTGGGCCGGGGATAGGTTTGGGCGAGGGCACAATACTAATGGCGCACCACCCCTCGGTGCGCCATAAGTACATCCATACTAATGGCGCACCTCACCCTAGTGTGCCATTAGTATTATTTTTTTATTTCTGCTCGAGCCAACAGGTTATCTTGCACCTGACCCGATCCACACCAAGTTCCCTCTACTAGCTCGACTGGTCAGCAGCCAGTTCTCACACCAGGAGGTCCTGGGTTCGATTCCCAGGCTCCACAATTTTTTTATGCATTTAAAATGTTGTTTGATATTTATTTGTGTTTAAATATGTTCAAACTTGTTTAAATCATAAAAGTAATATTTTTTTATAAGACAGTAATAATTTTTTTAAAAATATCATCAAACAGTAATGTCGGTGGAGTGGGGGAGGGTGCGCGGGGTGCGGGGGGCCGGTGGACCGGGGGGTGCTCGGCGGCGAGGGGGACCGGATCTGGCGAGGTGGGATAGCGATCGAGATCGAGTGTCCATGAAATTTAAAACTATTCATGATAGTTCAAAAAGTGCCCATGAAATACAATCGAGAAATGAAGGCTATGATTTGAATACAATCGATCTTAGCTAGCTATCTGTTCACAATCTTCTTGCCCTTCTTTTCGCAAATGGAGTTCTTCTGTGGAACGGACGTCCTTTAGGTAGGGTGGTCCTGCTTCTTCTTGTGGTGTATGCTGCTACTTCATCATCGTCGTCATGTTCGATTCTCGGGTCGCCGTACTTGTCGAAGTCTTGCTCATTGGCTACTCCATCCATTCCGATGATCTTCCTTTTGCCTCTCCTCACGACAACACGGCTGGGCTTTGACGGGTCGGTAATGAAGAAGCATTGGTCCACTTGGGAAGCCAGTACCCATGGCTCATTTTTCGCGGTGACGTTTGCGCCTGCGGTCTTGGATTTGGCTTCGGGTATAACCATGGTGGTGAAATACCGGTCTTCTTTTAGGACGCTCTTGGCCCATCTGACACGGAACATCGGGACCTTCTCTCCAGCGTAGCTCAGCTCCCAGATCTCCTCGATCCTTCCGTAGTATCTGTCCTTGTCGTTACCGGTGTAGGATTCCATCGTTACCCCGGAGTTCTGATAACCATCGCTCTTCATGTCCTTGGCCTCGGTGTAGAATGTGTAGCCCTTGAGATCGTACGCCTCATAGGTCATCAGGTTGTGCTCGGTGCCCTGTGACAAGGCAAATATGAGTTGTTCTTCCGCGGAAGAATCCTCATGTAAAGGGTACGACAGAAGCTTTTGCTTGAACCAACGCGTGAAACATGAGTTGTGCTCTTTGAGTATATCTCCGTCCGTCCTCTGTTGGCCTCGGTCATTGTACGTCTTCTTAATAAAGGTTTTGTGCTCTACCACCCAAGGATCGACCACGTCTATGTGTTGTAGCGCGACTATGTTTGCTCTTTCAAAGTCGGCGAGTCGACCCTCGAAGTCGACATGCATTTCGCGGCGACCCTCACGGTGACCCCATCCAGCGAGCCTGCCGAGGTGCCTGTTGACGGGCAGACCAACGGGGTTCTCGATGCCTAGATAATTCGTGCAGTAGGAGATGCACTCTTCGGTCAGAAAGCCCCTGGCTATGCTTCCCTCTGGACGTGACATGTTGCGAACGTATCCTTTGATGACACCATTCATCCTTTCGAATGGCATCAGGCTGTGCAGGAACGTCGGCCCGAGTTGGATGATATCGTCCACGATATGGACCAGCAGATGCACCATAACGTCGAAGAATGCGGGCGGGAAGTACATCTCAAGCTCGCATAGTATCACCACGACCTCTTCCTGTAGCCTTCAGAGTTGCCTCACGCCAACAGACTTCCGAGAGATGACGTCGAAAAAGTTGCATAGGCCAAATAGCGTTTCACGGACGTGCGCGTCCATGATCCCACGGATTGCAACTGGAAGTATCTGCGTCATCAGCACGTGACAGTCGTGACACTTCATCCCGCTGAACTTCAGCTTCGCTAGGTCTAGGTATCTGCTTATCTTCCCCGCGTAACCGTAAGGAAGTTTTACTCCTACGAGGCAGGTGAAAAACTGCTCGATCTCCTCCTGACTTAGAGTGAAGCACGCGGGAGGGTAGTCATTTCCGGTCTTCTTGGCCTTTTTGCCTTTGCGACGACTTTCTGTGTCCTGCTTCGCCTCATCATCATCATCATCATCATCATATATAGCGTGAAGCTCCTGCCTGATGCCCATTGATTTCAAGTCTGCCCTTGCTTTCGGCCCATCTTTGGTCCTCTCTAGCATGTTGAGCAGGGTACCAAGCAGACTCTCGCACACGTTCTTCGTGATATGCATGACATCAAGGCTGTGAGGCACACGGTGGATCTTCCAGTACGGCAAGTCCCAGAAAACAGACCTCGTTTTCCATACCTTCAGCAGCGGCTCTGGCGCCTTTCGCTTCTTTCCCGGCTCTGGCGCCTTTTGCTTCTTTCCCGGCAGTGGGCAGTCTTTCCAATTTTTCAACAGCTCGTCTATTTCCTCGCCGCTCCTCGTACGCGGGCGTCCTCGGGGTTCGGTTTCACCATCTAATAGATCCTTGCGTTTTCTCCACGGGTCATCATCGCGAAGCCACCTTCGATGTCCCATGAACACGGTTTTCGAAGACCCGGGATCTCTATCTAGCTGGCGATACGTTGTGTCATCCATGCACCTGACGCATCCAGAAAATCCGTGGACCACCTGCCCCGCGACATATCCGTAACCGAGATAGTCCTGCACCGTCGTCAGCAGCGCGGCTCTCATAGGGAAATATTCTTTCACTGCGGCGTCCCACATATTGGCTGGCGTTTTCCACAGCGTGTCAAGCTCCTCTTTTAGCAGCCCCAGGTACAGATTGATGTCGTTCCCTGGTTGTTTTGGTCCTTCGATTAGCATACTCATGTGAATGTACTTCCTCTTCATGCACAACCAGGGGAAGGTTGTACATCCACACAAACACAGGCCAGGTGCTATGTGTGCTTCTCTGGCTGCCAAACGGATTGACTCCATCGGTGCTCGCGCCCAGCACGATGTTCCTTGGATCGTTCCCAAATTCTAGGTCTTCGAAGTTCAACGCTTGCCACTGGCTCGCATCCTTAGGGTGACTCAGCATCTTGTCTTTTTTATCTATCTCCGGATCATTTGCGTCATCTTCTCGCTTCTTCTCCTCCCTATCCGCGTGCCAACGCAGGAGCTTTGCTACCTTAGAGTCCGCGAAATACCGCTGCAGACGAGGAGTGATCGGAAAGTACCACACCACTTTTCGAGGAGCTTTCTTCCTCTTCTTGTATCGAGTGACGCCGCACACCGGACATATGGTAGACTCCGCGTGCTCGACCCGATAAATGATGCAATTGTTCATGCACACATGGTATTTCACGTGCGGTAAATCCAGAGGACACACGATTTTCTTCGCCTCCTCCAAACTGGTCGGGCACTTGTTCCCGTTGGGAAGACGTTCGTGCCAGAATGACATGTTCTCGTCGAAGCATGCGTCGGTCATTTTGTGTTTTACCTTCATCTCCAAAGCCATGAGCGTTACTTTCAGGCGGGTATCCTTGGGCCTGCATCCTTCATACAATGGAGTAACCGCGTCTAACTCAAGTTGATCCATCTTGGCTTTCTCTCGGGCGGCAGCTCTTGCGTTATCCGTCTGCTTGAGAAGCAGCTCTTGAATATGAGGGTCCTGCACCCAGCCCATCGATGGTCCAGCGTCGTCTGCTCCGCCGGCATCATCATCTTCATGATCATGCCCGTCGTCTGCTCCGGCATCTTCCTCATCATCATGTCCTGCATCTTCTACATGATGACTGTGTACAGCATCACCGTCGTGATCATCTCGTGGGGATTCTTCGTCTTCTCGCCCGCCCGAGCCGCGGTGGTTGTCTTGCTGCCCTTCCTCATTTCTTGCCCGACCCCCATGGACGACTTCGTAGTCATCTTCATCACCTTGCCACCGATAGCCATCCATGAAACCACGCAAGAGCAGGTGGTCCCACACCTGCCAGGATTCCGGGTCCGCAATAAGGCTCTTCAGCTTGCATCTTCGACACGGACATCTTATCTCCGTCTCGTTCTTTTGAAGCATCTCGGCCTTCGCGGACCTCAAAAACCTATTCACGATGCCTTCGGTCATCATGCGGACCATGGTCGCCTGCGGGGTAGAGCAAAACGATATTTTAGAACCAAGAAAAAATTTGGCATGACTTTCCCTAAAAATAGGACCAAAAAGAATGCTTAATGCCAAAATTCTCGCCGAAACGGAAATGAATCAACATTCCGGCAAAATATTGGCAACTATCGCATTTCAAATACCGGTACACCTCCAAACACAAACACATATGCAACACCACAAACATATACAACACCACGAACATACATAGATCTAGCTAGGCCATAAAAAGTGCATGTGCACATTGTTGTAGGGAGAACAACATAAATATAGCTTCCCCCCTTACTTACCTATCAAAACAAGGTAATTTAACCACTTAAATTGAATGAATCTATGATGGAAATGAGGTGAAAAAGAGGAGGCACCCGAGACAAGGAGGAGGTGGAGAGAATGAAGTGGGGAGAAAGTGAGTGTGGGTAGGAGAGGCTGTCCAAAATATCTTGTTGCTGCCCACTTACTAATGGCGCACCAACTCTAAATGCACCATTAGTAATCCAGGTTACTAATGGCGCACCTTCTGGTGGTGCGCCATTAGTATGTTTGGACAGGCGCACTAGTTAAAAAAAATTGATACTAATGGCGCACCCTGGACCAGGTGCGCCATTACTAGTTACAACTAGTAATGGCGCACTGTGTCTGGATGCGCCATTAGTATGTTTGGACAGGCGCACTAGTTAAAAAAAATTCATACTAATGGCGCACCCTGGGACAGGTGCGCCATTACTAGTTACAACTAGTAATGGCGCACTATGTCTGGATGCGCCATTAGTATGTTTGGACAGGCGCACTAGTTAAAAAAAAATTTAATACTAATGGCGCACCCAGGGCAAGGTGCGTCATTACTAGTTACAACTAGTAATGGCGCACTGTGTCTGGATGCGCCATTAGTATGTTTGGACAGGCGCACTAGTTAAAAAAAATTGATACTAATGGCGCACCCTGCTCCTGGTGCACCATTAGTAGTTTCAACTCTAATGGGGCGTATCAGAAGGTGGTGCGCCATTAGTATATACTAATGGCGCACCGCTTGTCTGGTGCGCCATTAGTGTCAATCCCATCTATAGCCCTTCTTCTAGTAGTGGGTGTAGCCCCCGAGTTCCAAGCCAGCTGGTGAGTAGGCAGGTTGGAACTTTAAAGCATGTTTCTGAGTGCTGAGATGTCGTGCTTGCTGCAAGACTACCACAATCTGCGTGCGGCCGCCTTCAACTCCCGAAACCAGCAGCTCGCTAACTGGACCGCTGAGTTGCAGAAGAGCTGAGGTATGTAGGACGGCTTTCAGTGGGGGCGTGCAAGCGCACCCACTGGGTGTAGCTCCCAAGATTCGGGCCGACTACTGAGCAGTCGGGCCAGATGTTCAGGCAACTTCTTGTCTTTGTCGAAGCTGACGATTCTTCCTTGTTTTTGCAGAGGCCGTCGCCTAGCTTCGGAGCCGCGTGCATGAGGTCGAGAGCCAGCTTCAGGCCAAGGAGCTGGAGCGCCGCCAAGCGGCCGCAGAGCGCAACCGGCTCGAGAAGGAACCGATGGACCAGGCGACCTGGCATGCAGACCAGGTCTGACAGTTGAAGGACGGGGAGGAACTCGTCAAGGCCGAGTTTGAGACTCAGCGCTCAGGCTGGGCCGAGAGGGAGAAGTGCCTATTGGAAGGCTATTAGGTGATCCAGGGCATGCTTGAAGGTAACTTTTTCTTTCATGCTTGGAGTTGCCGGCTGTTGCTGGAAGCCGGCCTCTTATTCCTTTGTTTTATTTTTACGCAGAGTGCCTCCCAGACCACGCCGGCGCCATCAACCAGGCGATTGAGGCACGACGTGAGCAGCGGAGGCAAGTGGGCGAGGAGATCGCACCAGACCGGCCTCAGTCGCTGGGCGAGTAGTTCCGGGCCATCCAACTACGCCTTGTGCCAGTCCACCGGCTGCTCCACTGATTTCAGTCCGCCGGGTCCCAGGTCTTCGAAGGGCTCTGGCCGGGTGTAAAGGTGCCCCGGACTACCAGTCGGACTGCCGACTAATTGGAGGTGGCAGCTGAGCGGCTCGATGCTTGGAAGGTCGCTCCGGCACAGGTAGGCGCCGGGGCGGCGCTGGAGTTCGTGAAGGCGTGGTACCTAGACGTGAGCTTGGCTCCGCTGGCCACATTTTGCCGGCACTAGAGGAGGAGCGCGAGGCGATCGCCCTTCGCGCGGCAGCACTCGCCGACTATGCTGACGTCGGCATCTTCGCCCCGGAGCGGGCGGAAGACGGCATTGAGGTGCCGCCGTCCTGGTTCAGGCTGAACCTGGACGAGGGGGGGACCCAGCGGAGGAGATTGCCTCCAGCGACGAAGGCACGGAGGAGAGCGAGGACGAGGAAAGCGATGACGTCGCACCAGAAGATGGAGCGACCAACAGGACTCAGCCCTCTCTGGCTTTAGCCAGCAAGCCGCATGGGAAACCACGTCAGCCGCCGCCGATGCCGACCAGGCCGAGATCCGCCAGCCGGAAGCCCCACCAGCCGGTGCCTCAGCCACCGCCGACTTGTCCAAGCAGCCCGCAGTGCCTTCGGCCTAGGCGGCCTTTTATCTTTTTAAATTTCTCTGTCTTGTGCTCAAACGAACAAGTTAATCGTGCGCAGTTCCACCCACTTGGGGTGTATTTCAAACTCTGATGAATGCCGGCCTTGGGCCTTTTGCAACGTAAATAAGTTTTATTTCCCACATGCTTGTGTGCTTTGCCGAGTTCTGACTCGGTTTCGCCTTTGCTCTTTTTAGCTTTTTCTCTTGTCATGTTCCTCTGGCCGTCGCCCTGCAAGCCGGACAGCCGCGCTGCGGTCTATGGCCGGGTCAGGGACATGGCCGTTTAGAATAGGCAAACAAGTTCAGCCGCATAGAGCGTAGCTAACCGAGCGAGAATCCGGCCAGCCGGCTGCTGGGCAGCCAGACGAGTGAGGCGAGAGGCCGGCTTGGCCTGACTCCGCGTTCTTCCATAGTCGCTTTTCGTGTGGACGGCGTTTCCGGCCTTTAGCTCTTGCCAGCCGGACAGTCGCGCTATGTGCTGTGGCTTGGGACGAAGAGAGGGCTTTGGCATCGGCACACTACTTAGCCGACTTCGGGTAGTGCCAACTTAGGTCAAGGCGGCGAGCCCCCGGGCCGGCTGACCGGACCCGGACGGGCCAAAAGAATAAAAACTCATTCATAGGGGAATGTTATCATATATATATATAAAGGTAGCCCCCGAGTGCGCCTGGGGGACCTGTTGTCTTTGCTTAGTACAAAAGGTAGCATGGTACATACACTGCATCAACTATAAAATGGGCGGAGAAGGTTTGCGTTCCACGGGCGATCCGACTCTTGGCTGGCATTGTCCCTCTTACGTGCCCTGGGCTTTTGTGCGTCAATGAGGTAGTAGGAGTCATTGCCCAGGGCCTTGCTGATGATGAAAGGCCCCTCGCAAGGAGCCGAGAGCTTATGCTGGCCGGCTGTTCGCTGGATCAGCCGGAGCACAAGGTCGCCCTCGCGGAAAGCACGCGGCTTGATCTTCTTGTTGTGGTAGCGGCGTAGACTCTGCTGGTAGCTGGCGGACCGGCTGAGTGCTAGCAGCCGGGCCTCTTCGACCAACTCGACGCCGTCTTCTCGCGCCTCCTTGGCTTCCGCCTCCGTGTACATGGTGACGCAAGGCAAGTCGAACTCGATGTCAGTTGGGATGACAGCCTCGGCCCCGTACATGAGGAAGACGGGTGTGAAGCCGGTTGATCGATTTGGCATAGTCCGTAGACTCCAAAGGACGGCTGGCAGCTCCTCGATCCAGCAGCCGGCCGAGCGCTCCAGTGGCTTGACCAGCTGAGGCTTGATGCCGGACAGGATGAGGCCGTTTGCTCGCTCCTCTTGGCCGTTTGACTGTGGATGGGCAACGGACGCGAGGTCCAGTCGGATGCCCTGCGTCGTGGAGAAACGGGCCAAGGCGCCTTTGGCAAAATTTGTGCCGTTGTCGGTGATGATGCTGTGCGGGATGCCGTACCAAACGGTGATATCCGTGATGAACGTGAGGGTAGTTGGACCATTCAGCTTCTTGATTGGCCTCGCCTCAATCCACTTTGTGAACTTGTCAACGACAACCAGCAGATGGGTGATGCCGCCGCGCGTGCTGTCTTGAATGGGCCCACCATGTCCAATCCCCATACGACAACGACCAGGTGATGGGGATGGTCTTGAGTGCAGAGGCCGGCAGGTGCTGCTTGGAGCTGAAGCGCTAACACCCCTTGCACTTGCGGACCAACTCCTTGGCGTCGTCCAAAGCAATCTTCCAGAAGAAACCGTAGCAGAAGGCTTTGTCAACGAGGGCTTTGGAGGCGGCATGGTGGCCACATTCGCCTTGATGAATGTCTTTGTGGATCGCAATGCCCTTCTATGGCTCTACACAGTGCTGGAAGACGCCAGTCACGCTGCGGCTGACGAGCTCTCTGTTGACGATCGTGTATGCGGCCGCCAGGTGTTGCACCTACCGGGCCAAGATTTCGTCGGTGTCACGACCGGTTTTTCAATAAAATAATTATTGAGAAACCAATCCCTGTTACGGACCAGCGAGGAAGAATTCCTTCTCACTGATAGACAATACATTGGTCACAGAAGAAAAATACCAGGAGTACTAAATATAATACAAAGTTGAGCAGAGACTGCCCAACAATTTATTACATGCACGCCGATAAAACAATACGGCGGATAGGGTGGCAAACTACTAACTCACGATAATGACGATGGTGGAGATATCACCGCGAGGCGAGTGATATGACTCCAGAAGACTACAACTCTTCGAGCATCGGAGTGAGGCTCGAGAAGGCTTATTGCGGGTGGCGGAAGCGTAAACAACATAAGTGACCAATATCCGGGATCGCGCAGGACTGACTGGGACTCCTCTAGGCATCGGACGCGCTATCAAACTCTTCAACCAAGAGATCGCCTTCGTCAACATCTGGCCAAATCAACAAGCCAGATGAGTACTATGAAAGTACTCGCAAGACAGTTCGGACATAAGGTATAACAAATGCAAACATGAAACACATGAACAAGTTAACCAGTGCGATCAGACATAGAGATAATAAATACTGGGTGCCAAGCAAGGGTCTGAATGACGCCTCGAGCGGAAACTGCAGAATAGTAAGACTGGTGCCAAACGAGTGTCTCAAAGACTCCTCGAGCGGAAAAATGCGGAATAATAATACAGGTGCCAAACGAGTGTCTGAAAGACTCCTCGAGAGGAAAATGCGGAATAATAATACAGGTGCCAAACGAGTGTCTGAAAGACTCCTCGAGAGGAAAATGCGGAATAATAATACAGGTGCCAAACGAGTGTCTGAAAGACTCCTCGAGAGGAAAATGCGGAATAATAATACAGGAGCCAAACGAGTGTCTGAAAGACTCCTCGAGAGGTAAATGCAGAATAATAATGCCACAGTCGGGCGTCGGGGCGACACCACATAAAGGGCTTATAACAGAAAGTAAAGACAGTGCATGCCGCAGTCGGACGTCTGAGCGACATCGCATAAAGGGCTTATATTTAAAGTGAGAAACGAGTACACGCCACAGTCGGACGTCTGCGCGACGTCTCATAAAGGGCTTATATTGTAACACAACAATACAATAGTTCGGGGATATAACTTATCACAAGCACGAGACAAACATGATGTTCGTCCATCCACAGGAATAACAATGAAATTGAATTTACCACTTGAGCTTGTTCACGGGGCAAGTTTTTCACATGGATAGATTTGGATATAAATTCTACATACTGATCATGGATACGATGATTTGGAAAGAATTGTCTCTGCAGAGTTTGTACTTATCCACAGCCAACGGATTTCAGTAGTCACGGGGACTAGTTCCGTCTACAGTATTTTGGAAGGAACACGTCTAACCAGTACACACCCAATTTAACCATCCGAAGCCAGGGATCACCCTCGGCAACATTCAAGAAAAACCTTGAGTCGGGGAGGCTACAACCTCGCGTAGCATGGGATCAAATTTCTATACGCGCGCTATAAGGGGGTGCCCCCCCTCTCGGTCCCAACCGGAAACACCCATGCCCCCTGACCGAATGACTGGCTTTAACCCTGGGCCAAGGTTCCATCATCCCGGCCTCTCTGTTTGGTGTGTACACGAAAAGAGGTTACCAACTTACTAAACCGTATCCTGGCAATGAGACATGTGGTAGCACGGAAAGGGGGAGGGACGATAACACGGCTCCAACCATGTTAACGTCGGAAAAGTCGGATGACACAAGGCTGGCATGCTACAACAGTACCACCTTGCTGCCCTTCATGTCACCACATGATTAGGCCACCTCTCATCAGAGGTCATCGCAACTTTGGAACATGCGGGAAAAGATCGATAACGTGGCTCCAACCACGTTAACGTCGAAGAAAGTCCGATGACGCAAGGCTGGCATGCTACAACAGTACCCCCTTGCTGCCCTTCATGTCACTACATGATTAGGCCACCTCTCATCAGAGGTCATCGCAACTTTGGAACCAGAAGGTCGTTGCCTTACAAGCCACGAGGCATTTTACCGATACTCATATGCCACGCACAAACTTTCACATGAACATGCAAAACATCTGCCATATCAAATGTTCAAACATGCTTGCCTGGTTCGGAGAAGTCGGAGTCTAGCTCGGCGAAGTTCGCGGCTCCGTCACCTCTCCCGGAACCTACGGCAATCACGAAACGGGTTCTAACGTGAAAACCAACACATGCACAGAAACTTTCCCAAATATTTTCCAAATAAATCCCATAAAATGCTAGACAAAATTTTAAGAATGTCAGAAAAAGAATCACTCAAAAATACCTTTTTATTAAAAAGTTATAAAGGTTTCTGTCCAGGGACCTTTCTGTAATGAAACAGAAAAGTTCCAGGGTTTTAACTGAGAAAACAGAAAACGGTTCGTTTGGAAATGCGCAAGCGTACGAGAGGAGACGTATTTTGCCCGAAGGCTTCAACAGAAAACGGTTCGGGGAAATAAAACAGAGGCTGACACGCGGGGCCCGCGTGTCAGGTTTGAAAGCTCGCCGGCGCCCGAAGACAGCGATGGACGCCGGCGTCGAACCACGGCGAGTTAGGAGAAACGGAGGGTACCAAGAGCTTCAGTGTCTTCTTCCGCGTCGGTGGGTGGTGGACTCGTCCAACGGGGAGCACCACGTCGACGGCGACACTATCTCCGGCGGACGGCGGTTCGGGTGAGGTTGGGGAACTCCGGTGGAGGGCTGCAAGCTTCAAATTGAAGTGCGGGTCAGAACGAGAGGTGCATGGTGAAGCTACTGGCAAGAGAATGGAGCTGGAGGAGCACACACGGGGGCGAATCGGGCTGGATCCCGTGGCGGGTCGCGTCGGCCGGAGTCGAGGGAGGAGACCTCCTCGCGGCTCTTCCAGTGGCTAGGCGTGCTCTAGGGGAAGTGTAGGGCTGGTGAGTGCTCGAGTTGAAGCTCGGGGCCCCTATTTATAGGCAGATCGACGGGGTGGCCGTGAACGGTGAATCTTCGGCGAGCGATTACGGCGGAGCAGTGGGTTGGCAGAGGGTTTGAGCGGTCGGGCAGCATCAGTGGATGTTACGGGACTCGTTTTGCAGCTAAACAGAGCTGGCCCTAGCGTAATGGTGTCTGCCCACGGTGAGGTGACCGCACGGGCTCAACGGCGGCAGAGAGCGCGCTCCGCGCCCTGCGGTTCACGACGAGAGCGGCAGCGCACTCGGGGGAGTGGACGGCCACGCGGCGGGCTCCGGTGGTTTGGGCGGCGCTGGGTGGAGTCGTCGGCGCCGTGTCTCCCGCTGGCGTCCGCAAAGCCGCCGCCGGCGTTGGTCACGGGGCGGCGCACCTTCTGCTGCTCGTCGCCGACGCCCGCAAGGTGCCAGGCACTCATGCGGTGCAGGAACAAGTGGGTGAGGACGAGGAGCAAGGCGACGCGGCGGTACTGGCGAGATCGATGCCCTCCTCTGAAGAAAACGACAGCAGCCACTTGACTGAATCTCTGAACTTACTGAATTTGACAATGACCATGCACTGCAGGTGTTCGACAGTAGGTTTTGGTAAAGAGATGAATTTTTCTGGAGCTGTAACTTGGTGAGATGATCACTCAAAGCACCCAGGGGCTGCCTGAATTTACTTGGAATTTTTGGAGAAGGTTTTGAATGAATTTCACCAAATTTGGCAAATCTGGTCCAAACTTGCAGCTGATGTAGTTTGAAAATTTTGAACTGGAGACCAGTGGATCTTCATGGTTCTAGGTTGAGGGTTCAAAGGACTAGGAGGGGAAAGAAGTTCGGAGGTAAAAGTCCAAACAGAAAATGGAGTTCCTTTGTAAATCTCCAAGAGGTAGAATAGAAGGCAGAAAATATTTGAATAGAATTTGAATGGAAAATAAATACATGGGGAGGTTCAACTTGCTGGATTTGATGTAAATCATGATCCAGAGGTGAGGGAGTGTTTAGGAGAGAGGATTTGCACTTATGTCATGGCAAGAAGGAATAGTTGAAAGTGGCAAAGTACTTTCCAAAAGCCATAGTGCAAATTTAAAAAAAGGTTTTCAAAAGTTCTTTTCCCAAATGAAAAACATTCTGTCTTGTGCCCAAATGAAGAGCAAGAACTCCCAAGGTCAAAGGCAGATCTTGGGTGAATCCAAATAAATTTTTTTTTGCCGTAAGGAAAGTATATGAGAGGGAGAGTTCTCTTGAAGAAATTTTTTTAAATCACTCCCCTCAAGTCAAATAAAGTCTTTTGAAAAATCCAAATAAAAACATGGGTGTCACAACACCTACCCCCTTAGGAAAAATCTCGTCCTCGAGATTTCTGCTGATTCTCAAATAGATATGGGTACTCTGCTCGAAGGAAATCCTCCCTTTCCCATGTAGCTTCATCCTCAGTGTGGTTGCTCCACTGAACCCTGAAAAACTTTGTCGTTTTCTGGCGGGTCCTCCGTTCAGACTCTTCTAAATTCTTTACAGGCCTTTCTCTGTAGGTGAGATCTGGTTGTATATCAATGTCCTCATGAGGTACATGTTTCTCCGGGTTACTCACACATTTTCTTAACTGCGAGACGTGGAATACGTCATGGACGTCTGACAGCTCCTTGGGCAGGTCTAGTTGGTAGGCTACCGTGCCTCTTCGTGCCTTCGCACAAAATGGTCCAATAAATCTTGGGGCTAGTTTCCCCTTTATTTTGAACCGTTGCAGACCCCTCATAGGAGATACTCGAAGGTATACGGAATCGCCGGGTTCAAAGCTGACCTCACGATGCTTCTGAGCATAGTAGCTCTTTTGTCGGCTCTGTGCTGTCTTGAGTCTGTCCCTGATTTGTTTAACTTTTTCCTCGGCCTCCTTAAGCATATCTGGGACGAAGATACGGCTGTCACCTGTTTCTGACCAATTCAATGGGGTACGACACCTCCGTCCGTACAATGCTTCAAAGGGTGCCATTTGCAAGCTGGCTTGGTAACTGTTGTTGTACGCAAATTCGGCATAGGGCAAACTCTCTTCCCAACTGGATCCATAGGTGAGTACGCAGGCTCTTAGCATATCCTCTAGGATCTGGTTCACACGTTCCGTCTGTCCATCAGTCTGAGGGTGGTATGCTGTACTGAAAGCTAGTTGCGTGCCCAGAGCTTGTTGTAGGTGATCCCAAAATTTGGAGACGAATTGGGTGCCTCGGTCTGATATTATAGTCTTTGGGACTCCGTGCAAGCAAACTATACGGGAGAGATAGAGTTTTGCCAGTCTTTGTGTGGAGTAGGTAGTCTGCACGGGGATGAAGTGAGCAACCTTGGTTAGTCGGTCTGTGATGACCCATATGGCGTCATTTCCACGCTATGATCGGGGTAATCCGACAATGAAGTCCATTCCGATTTCATCCCATTTCCACTCCGGTATCCTGTTAGGCTGGAGTAGCCCTGCTGGCTTTTGGTGCTCGGCCTTGATACACTGACATGAATCGCAACAAGCAATAAATGTGGCTATATCTCTTTTCATACCGTGCCACCAAAATCTTTCCTGGATGTCCTTGTACATTTTGGTTCCTCCAGGATGGATCGAGTATGGGGCGGTGTGGCTTTCCATCAAGATCTGTTGCTTGAGTTCCTCAATGTTAGGTATGCAGAGCCTGTCCCGGTACCATAATGTTCCTTCACTGTCCGTGACGAACTCTGAAGTCTTACCATTATTCATTTTCTTCTTTATGCCCTCGATGCTGGGATGTCCCTGTTGGGCCTTCTTAATTCGTTCCATCAAGGTGGGTTGTATCTCCAGGTTTGATATGGTGCCCTCAGAGACTAACATCATGTTGAGCCGAGTGAACTCTCGCTGAAACTCAGCCCTCAAACTTTGCTGACCGTCACTGTCCGAGCTGGGGTTTCGACTAAGGGCATCGGCCACTACATTTGCTTTCCCTGGGTGGTAGTGAATACCGACGTCATAGTCCTTGACCAGTTCCAACCAGCGTCGTTGGCGTAAATTCAGCTCTGGCTGTGTGAAGATATATTTGAGGCTCTTATGGTCCGTATATATTTCGCAACGATTTCCCAACAGAAAGTGCCTCCACTCCTTGAGTGCATGTATAACTGCTGCTAGCTCCAGGTCATGTGTTGCGTAATTTTCCTCATGTTTTCGCAGTTGCCTGGAGGCATATGCGACAACTTTGCCATCCTGCATTAGCACACATCCGAGACCTTTTCGGGACGCGTCACAATATACTTCAAAACTCTTGTGTATGTCTGGCACAGTTAAGACTGGTGCGGTTGTCAGCTTCTTCTTGAGTTCTTGGAAGCTCTGCACGCATGCTTCTGTCCATACAAATTTCTTGTCCTTCTTGAGTAACTGTGTTATAGGTTTTGCCACAATGGAGAATCCTTCAATAAACCTCCTGTAATATCCGGCCATTCTTAGGAAACTCCGCACATCTGTAACATTCGCGGGTGGCTTCCAGTCCAGTATGGCTTTGACTTTTTCTGGGTCTACGGCCACGCCTTCTTGGTTCAATATATGGCCCAAGAAACCAACTTGTCTTAGCCAAAATTCGCATTTGCTAAATTTGGCGTACAGCTGATGTTTCCTCAATTCTCCCAAAACAATTCTGAGGTGCTCAGCATGCTCTTCGGGTGTCCTTGAGTAAACCAGAATGTCGTCAATGAATACCACCACAAATTTGTCCATGAATTTCATGAATACTTTGTTCATGAGGTGGACGAAATATGCGGGGGCGTTCGTTAGTCCAAAAGGCATTACTGTAAACTCGTATAACCCATATCTGGAAGTGAAAGCTGTCTTGGGGATATCTTTCCATACCTTCAGCTGGTGATATCCCGATCTCAAATCAATTTTTGAGAATACCTTGGCCTGTGCGAGCTGTTCAAACAAATCATTTATTCGTGGCATCGGATATTTGTTTTTGATGGTGACCATATTGATAGTCTATGCACAGCCTTAAAGTCCCATCCTTCTTCTTGGCGAATAACACTGGCGAACCCCAAGGTGAGGAGCTGGCTCGAATAAATCCTTTGTCCAATAATTCTTTTATCTGCTTCTTCAACTCCACCAATTCTGAGGGTGCCATTCTATACGGCTTCTTATAAATGGGAGCGGTGCCAGGTGCTAGTTCGATGCTGAATTCGATCTCTCCGTCTGGTGGCATGCCTGGTAGTTCTTCCGGGAACACATCGGGAAACTCGCATACCACTGGCACTTTTCTTAATTCTGCGATGTCCATCTTGTTCAGTTTTGGTTTCTGTGATCGAGGCCTTTCTTGAGCGGAAACCCTTATAGTCTTGCCGTGATGGTGAGTGAGAATCACTGTCCGATTGAAACAGTCGATGAATCCTTTGTTGGTAGTCAACCAGTCCATTCCTAAAATGACATCCAGTCCTTTACTTTCCAACACGATGAGATTCGCGTGGAATGGTAGTCCTTCGAACTCAATGACCACTCCTTGGCAGTAACCCTGAGCAATTTGCTTATTTCCGGGGGATTTGATGATCATAGATTTTTCCAAGGGGAGTATCGGAAAACCATGTTGCGAAACAAAACTCTTCGAAACGAACGAATGGGAAGCTCCAGAATCAAACAAAACCGTGGCAGGTACTGTGTTGACAGGGAACGTACCGAGCACGATGTCTGGGGCATTCTGCGCTTCTTCCCTGGTCACATGGTTCAGGTGACCCTTCCTGTGGTTGTTGCTGGGATTGAAGTTGTTGCGCTTGGGGGCTGGATTGTTTCCACCATTGTTCGGCTTGGGTGCCGAGTCTCTTGGCTTCGGGCACTGTTTAGCATAATGCCCTTGCTGACCACAAGCATAGCAGGTGACCCCTGGACGGTATGTGAACTCCTTGTCTCTGGCATGAAATTGTCCGACGGGTCTTGGCTCAGTAGTCGTGGATCTCCTCGTGTCTGTCCTTGGGACCTCAGTCTTGCCTCGGTTGCTGCGGGCAAGAGTCGTCTTGTCCCTCTTCCGCTTGCGGATATCTTCCAGACTACGGCACTCATTCTCCAGGGTGATGGCCCTGTCCACCAGTGTCTTAAAATCCGGAAAGGTGTGTACAATCAGTTGGCATCTTAATGCTGGTGCCAGGCCGTCCAGGAATTTTTCCATCTTCTTGTTTTCTGTCATGTGCTCGTCGTAGGCATAACGAGACAGTTCGGTAAACTGGCCGTTGTATTCTGTGACGGACATGCCTCTTTGCTTCAGGTCATCAAACTCTCTCTTCTTGATCTTTAGGATGCTCCTGGGAATGTGTGCCCCACGGAAGCCTTCCTTGAATTCTTCCCAGGTGATGTTGTGTTCCCTGGGGTGCATGTGTAGGAAGTTTTCCCACCATGCTGCTGCTGCTCCAGTAAGGTAGTGTGGTGCATAAAGCACCTTCTCATGATCTGAGCACTGAGCGATAATCAGTTTCCTTTCAATCTCGCGAAGCCAATCATCGGCTTCCAGTGGCCTGTCGGTGTGAGCAAAAGTTGAGGGGCGAGTCTTCTGTAACTCAGATAACTTGGAATGTGGTTGATAGGGTTCACGGTGGTTTCCCATATTGATGACATGGTTCATCATCTCCTGGTGCTGTTGCTGGCTTTGCTCGAAGAGACGGCATACTTGAGATAGTGCCGCTTCGCTGTCCTGTTGGCTAGACTGACCCTGAGTGAAATTGTTGCTGGTCTGTGTTCCGTAAACCTCTTCTGGCTGATTGGTCATAGAGCGAGTCCAAGGGCGAGACATTTTTCCAGTCTGGGTATCGTTTGCAAAACCCATGAGAAAAACTGTGTGGCGCAGGAAAACTCTTGCAAAGGTAATAATCAAAAAGGCTTCTAGGTTTTCAAAGATACACAAATGATTTTCACGGAGAAGAAGTGCTTAACACAAATCTTACATGCGAAAGAAAACACAAGATACAGCACTCAGGTTGTGCGTACACAATCCTGACATGTTATTAAAAACTAGCGTACTACTCCGGAAGGCAGCAAACACACCAATACAAACTAGCGTACAGATAAAAACAACACATCATACAAGCAGGCATAACACGCGGCTACTCGGTGCTCTCAGTCGGAGATGGTGAATATCTCTTCCCCTTGCCGATGGCAAGGCTCAGCGGTCCAGGAGAATCAACCTCCTCCTCTCTAGCTGGCTCCTGGCGTGCGACGCTGCGCTGCGGTGATGGTGCGGGGGCGACTGGTGGTAGAGGGCGTGCGGCAGGCGGTGCGGCTCTGACTGGAGTAGGAGCGATGACTCGGTCGAACTCCTCAGTGGTAGGCAGACGGCGAGCGGTGGCCAAAACGGCCGGTGCATACGAGGCTGAAGACGAGACGAATGTCAGAGGCGGCGCCGTGTGGAGAAGCTCCTTCCTGCTGGCTGGACCGCCCCGGACTAAGTCCATGTGGGCAGCCACAAGATCATCTACGAGGTTGTCGAAGGACTCCTCCAGAGCCTTGAGATACTGCACAACCATCTCGATGGCTTCATCTCGCTCTCCCCGATGGCAGGCGAACGCATAGTGGCTGGTGTAAGGCACATGGCATGGGAGGTAGCGGTAGCGACGAGTCTTCATCGTAGGAAGGATGTCCCGAAGGCGAGCTATCGCCTCACGGGCAGCCATCTGCATGGCATGCCTCTCCGTAGGCATGGCCCTTCCCGTAAAATGGAAATGGCGAGCAGCAGATCGTCCTCCCCTGAACTGCACCACGGCTTGTTGCATAGACACGTCGTCACTGAGCTTGTGCTGATAGAGGGTGAACTCCGGGCGAGCTGCTGGCCCGATCGCGAGCTTGGTGATGGAGACGAGGAGCTTGACAAACCCCTCGGGCACGTTGGTGAACACTCGATTCTCACAGCTGCTACCAGCCATCTACAAAAGTAGGCAAAGATTCTGAGTAGTCATGTCATAAATTTTATGATGACCAACAGAAAATAGCTACAATTGCAAAATGCTGAGAAAGCACAAAAGATGCTAATAACCGATTAGCGGTCGCACCTAGTGGCTTCCTACAGTCAGCCTGGCTCTGATACCAAGCTTGTCACGACAGGTTTTTCAATAAAATAATTATTGAGAAACCAATCCCTGTTACGGACCAGCGAGGAAGAATTCCTTCTCACTGATAGACAATACATTGGTCACAGAAGAAAAATACCAGGAGTACTAAATATAATACAAAGTTGAGCAGAGATTGCCCAACAATTTATTACATGCACGCCGATAAAACAATACGGCGGATAGGGTGGCAAACTACTAACTCACGATAATGACGATGGTGGAGATATCACCGCGAGACGAGTGATATGACTCCAGAAGACTACAGCTCTTCGAGCGTCGGAGTGAGGCTCGAGAAGGCTTATTGCGGGTGGCGGAAGCGTAAACAACATAAGTGACCAATATCCGGGATCGCGCAGGACTGACTGGGACTCCTCTAGGCATCAGACGCGCTATCAAACTCTTCAACCAAGAGATCGCCTTCGTCAACATCCGGCCAAATCAACAAGCCAGGTGAGTACTATGAAAGTACTCGCAAGACAGTTCGGACATAAGGTATAACAAATGCAAACATGAAACACATGAACAAGTTAACCAGTGCGATCAGACATAGAGATAATAAATACTGGGTACCAAGCGAGGGTCTGAATGACGCCTCGAGCGGAAACTGCAGAATAGTAAGACTGGTGCCAAACGAGTGTCTCCAAGACTCCTCGAGCGGAAAAATGCGGAATAATAATACAGGTGCCAAACGAGTGTCTGAAAGACTCCTCGAGAGGAAAATGCGGAATAATAATACAGGTGCCAAACGAGTGTCTGAAAGACTCCTCGAGAGGAAAATGCGGAATAATAATACAGGTGCCAAACGAGTGTCTGAAAGACTCCTCGAGAGGAAAATGCGGAATAATAATACAGGTGCCAAACGAGTGTCTGAAAGACTCCTCGAGAGGTAAATGCAGAATAATAATACAGGTGCCAAACGAGTGTCTGAAAGACTCCTCGAGAGGTAAATGCAGAATAATAATGCCACAGTCGGGCGTCGGGGCGACACCACATAAAGGGCTTATAACAGAAAGTAAAGACAGTGCATGCCGCAGTCGGACGTCTGAGCGACATCGCATAAAGGGCTTATATTTAAAGTGAGAAACGAGTACACGCCACAGTCGGACGTCTGCGCGACGTCTCATAAAGGGCTTATATTGTAACACAACAATACAATAGTTCGGGGATATAACTTATCACAAGCACGAGACAAATATGATGTTCGTCCATCCACAGGAATAACAATGAAATTGAATTTACCACTTGAGCTTGTTCACCGGGGCAAGTTTTTCACACAGATAGATTTGGATATAAAGTCTACATTACTGATCATGGATACGATGATTTGGAAAGAATTGACTCTGCAGAGTTTGTACTTATCCACAGCCAACGGATTTCAGTAGTCACGGGGACTAGTTCCGTCTACGGTGTTTTGGAAGGAACACGTCTAACCAGTACACATCCAATTTAACCATCCGAAGCCAGGGATCACCCTCGGCAACATTCAAGAAAAACCTTGAGTCGGGGAGGCTACAACCTCGCGTAGCATGGGATCAAATTTCTGTACGCGCGCTATAAGGGGGTGCCCCCCTCTCGGTCCCAACCGGAAACACCCATGCCCCCTGACCGAATGACTGGCTTTAATCCTGGGCCAAGGTACCATCATCCCGGCCTCTCTGTTTGGTGTGTACACGAAAAGAGGTTACCAACTTACTAAACCGTATCCTGGCAATGAGACATGTGGTAGCACGGAAAGGGGGAGGGACGATAACACGGCTCCAACCATGTTAACGTCGGAAAAGTCGGATGACACAAGGCTGGCATGCTACAACAGTACCACCTTGCTGCCCTTCATGTCACCACATGATTAGGCCACCTCTCATCAGAGGTCATCGCAACTTTGGAACATGCGGGAAAAGATCGATAACGTGGCTCCAACCACGTTAACGTCGAAGAAAGTCCGATGACGCAAGGCTGGCATGCTACAACAGTACCCCCTTGCTGCCCTTCATGTCACTACATGATTAGGCCACCTCTCATCAGAGGTCATCGCAACTTTGGAACCAGAAGGTCGTTGCCTTACAAGCCACGAGGCATTTTACCGATACTCATATGCCACGCACAAACTTTCACATGAACATGCAAAACATCTGCCATATCAAATGTTCAAACATGCTTGCCTGGTTTGGAGAAGTCGGAGTCTAGCTCGGCGAAGTTCGCGGCTCCGTCACCTCTCCCGGAACATACGGCAATCACGAAACGGGTTCTAACGTGAAAACCAATACATGCACAGAAACTTTGCCAAATATTTTCCAAATAAATCCCATAAAAAACTAGACAAAATTTTAAGAATGTCAGAAAAAGAATCACTCAAAAATACCTTTTTATTAAAAAGTTATAAAGGTTTCTGTCCAGGGACCTTTCTGTAATGAAACAGAAAAGTTCCAGGGTTTTAACTGAGAAAACAGAAAACGGTTCGTTTGGAAATGCGCAAGCGCACGAGAGGAGACGTATTTTGCCCGAAGGCGTCAACAGAAAACGGTTCGGGGAAATAAAACAGAGGCTGACACGCGGGGCCCGCGTGTCAGGTTTGAAAGCTCGCCGGCGCCCGAAGACGGCGGTGGACGCCGGCGTCGAACCACGGCGAGTTAGGAGAAACGGAGGGTACCAAGAGCTTCAGTGTCTTCTTCCGCGTCGGTGGGTGGTGGACTCGTCCAACGGGGAGCACCACGTCGACGGCGACACTATCTCCGGCGGACGGCGGTTCGGGTGAGGTTGGGGAACTCCGGTGGAGGGCTGCAAGCTTCATATTGAAGTGCGGGTCAGAACGAGAGGTGCGTGGTGAAGCTACTGGCAAGAGAATGGAGGCGGAGGAGCATACACGGGGGCGAATCGGGCTGGATACCGTGGCGGGTCGCGGCGGCCGGAGTCGAGGGAGGAGACCTCCTCGCGGCTGTTCCAGTGGCTAGGCGTGCTCTAGGGGAAGTGTAGGGCTGGTGAGTGCTCGAGTTGAAGCTCGGGGCCCCTATTTATAGGCAGATCGACGGGGTGGCCGTGAACGGTGAATCTCCGGCGAGCGATTACGGCGGAGCAGTGGGTTGGCAGAGGGTTTGAGCGGTCGGGCAGCATCAGTGGATGTTACGGGACTCGTTTTGAAGCTAAACAGAGCTGGCCCTGGCGTAATGGCGTCTGCCCACGGTGAGGTGACCGCACGGGCTCAACGGCGGCAGAGAGCGCCCTCCGCGCCCTGCGGTTCACGACGAGAGCGGCAGCGCACTCGAGGGAGTGGACGGCCACGCGGCGGGCTCCGGTGGTTTGGGCGGCGCTGGGTGGAGTCGTCGGCGCCGTGTCTCCCGCTGGCGTCCGCAAAGCCGCCGCCGGCGTTGGTCACGGGGCGGCGCACCTTCTGCTGCTCGTCGCCGACGCCCGCAAGGTGCCAGGCACTCGTGCGGTGCAGGACCAAGTGGGTGAGGACGAGGAGCAAGGCGACGCGGCGGTACTGGCGAGATCGATGCCCTCCTCTGAAGAAAACGACAGCAGCCACTTGACTGAATCTCTGAACTTACTGAATTTGACAATGACCATGCACTGCAGGTGTTCGACAGTAGGTTTTGGTAAAGAGATGAATTTTTCTGGAGCTGTAACTTGGTGAGATGATCACTCAAAGCACCCAGGGGCTGCCTGAATTTACTTGGAATTTTTGGAGAAGGTTTTGAATGAATTTCACCAAATTTGGCAAATCTGGTCCAAACTTGCAGCTGATGTAGTTTGAAAATTTTGAACTGGAGACCAGTGGATCTTCATGGTTCTAGGTTGAGGGTTCAAAGGACTAGGAGGGGAAAGAAGTTTGGAGGTAAAAGTCCAAACAGAAAATGGAGTTCCTTTGTAAATCTCAAATAGGTAGAATAGAACAGAAAATATTTGAATAGAATTTGAATGGAAAATAAATACATGGGGAGGTTCAACTTGCTGGATTTGATGTAAATCATGATCCAGAGGTGAGGGAGTGTTTAGGAGAGAGGATTTGCACTTAGTTTCTTGCTTTTTGGTTCTGTTTAGTAATAAACAATCCATCTAGATTCTGTTTAGATGTGGTTTTATGTTTTAATTAGTGTTTGTGCCAAGTAGAACCTTTGGGAAGACTTGGGTGATGTCTTTATGATCATGCTGTAAAAACAGAAACTTTAGCGCTCACGAGATTAGCTAAAATTTTTTACTGGAGAGTGATATTTAGTTGATTCTTTTTGCAGATGATTACTAGACAAATTTCTCAGGTCCACCAATTGATTTTGGAATTTTTTAGTTCCAGAAGTTTGCGTTAGTTACAGATTACTACAGACTGTTCTGTTTTTGACAGATTCTGTTTTCATTGTGTTGCTTGCTTATTTTGATGAATCTATGGCTAGTAAAATAGTTTATAAACCATAGAGAAGTTGGAATAAAGTAGGTTTAACACCAATATAAATAAAGAATGAGTTCATTACAGTACATTGAAGTGGTGTTTTGTTTTCTTTCGCTAACGGAGCTTACGAGTTTTCTCTTAAGTTTTGTGTTGTGAAGTTGTCAAGTTTTGGGTAAAGATTCGATGGACTATGGAATAAGGAGTGGCAAGAGCCCAAGGCACCCCAAGGTAATATTCAAGGACATCCGAGAGCCTAAGCTTGGGGATGCCCCGGATGGCATCCCCTCTTTCGTCTTCGTTCATCGGCAACTTTACTTGGAGCTATATTTTTATTCACCACATGATATGTGTTTTGCTTGGAGCGTCATTTTATTTTCTTTAGCTTTGCTTGCTGTTTGAATAAAATACCAAGATCTGAAACTCTTAAATGAGAGAGAGTCTTCACATAGCTACATAATTATTTAACTACTCATTGATCTTCACTCATATATTTTTGGAGTAGTTTGTCATTTACTTGTGTGCTTCACCTATATCCTATGAGTAAATGGTTGAATGATTTGAATGTCATAAATCTGAAATTATATATGTTTCATATGCTTTTCCCATGGGGAGTAATGCCTTTACATATAATAAGTAGAGGTGGTAAATTTTTTGAAGGTTAGCAAACATTGTATTGGTCAGTTGGACAATTCATGAAAGAATATTTAAGGAAGAGAGATTTCACATATAAATATAATATCTTGGACATCTTATATGATTGTGAGCCCCATTAATTATTTTCAAACCTTAGCAAATTAGTTGAAGTTGGACAAGGAAGACAACATAATGAGTTATGCTTGGGTATATTTGTATAAGTTATATTGTTTTGGATCCTCTAACATGTGGTGCTTGCTATTTAGAATCCTTTGCTAGCCAAAATCTCTGTACTAAGCGGGAATACTGCTTGTGCATCCAAACTCCTTGAACCAAGTTTCTTCCATGAGTGTCCACCATATCTACCTATATGCAGTATTTACCTGCCGTTCCAAGTAAATCTGCATGTGCCAAACTCTAAACCTTCAAATAATAATCTGTTTTGTATGCCCGAATCGCTCATGTAGCGACTAGGGGCTAGCAGTATCTTCCATGCTAGGTGGGTTATTCTCACGATGAGTGGACTCCGCTCATCATTCATGAGAAAATGGCCGGTAACTGGGATGCCCAGTCCCATGATCAAAGATCGAAATAAAATCAAAAATAATTGCAAACAAAACTCCCCCAGGTTTGATGTTAGTTGGAGGCACCCGTTGTTTCGGGCAAGCCATGGATTGATGATTGTTGGTGGAGGGGGAGTAAAAATCTTTACCTTTCTGTTTGGGAACCGCCTATAATGTATGTAGTATGGAAGATATTGGGAACTCTTGGTCGTCATGTTGACAATGAAAGCATACCTCTCAAAATTATTTTCATCTCTGTTTTTGCTTCGAGCTCTGGCACCTCTGCAAATCCCTGCTTCCCTCTGCGAAGGGTCTATCTTTTAGTTTTATGCAAGAGTCAGTAGTATTCCTTCTCATTCCAACCTACTCTTTAGTTGCCAAGCATCATATGATGGAAAGATCAAAGCATATATGGCCATTCAAATATATTTGAGCATCAATTATTATTGTTGACATTACCCTTGAGGTAAAAGGTTCGGAGGCGAAACATTAAGCCCCTATCTTTCTCTGTGTTCGATGAATACTATTTGTTCTAAAAATATGCTTTGAGTGGTAGCAATCATGGAAGATTATATGATAGTTGAGTATGTGGGATTTGCTAAATCAAAGCTCTGACATAGACTCTTCCTGAAAATAAGATGAATTGCAATTGTTTGATGACTGAGAACATAGTTTGTTAGTTTTCAAGAAAGCTTATGATCTATGCTTTAACATGTGAATAGTTTGTTAGTTGATCATGCAAAGTTTTATGAGTTAAGCTATTGTTATAACATATAATGATGCTAGAAAAGGTGATTGAAATTATCATTGATCAAACTTATGCACCTGCTAGCATTCACACTTCATAAATTATTTCTTTTATGATTTACCTACTCGAGGACGAGCAGGAATTAAGCTTGGGGATGCTGACGCGTCTCCAACGTATCTGTAATTTATGAAGTATTCATGCTATTATATTATCCATCTTCGATGCTTTATGGGCTTCACTATGCACTTTTATATTATTTTTGGGACTAACCTATTAACCCAGAGCCCAGTGCCAGTTCTTGTTTTTTCCCTTGTTTTAGTGTTTCGAAGAAAACGAATATCAAACAGTGTCGAAATGGAATGAAACCTTCTGGAGAAGTTATTATTGGAAGGAAAGCAACCTGATAGACTTGGACTGCTCGTCAGGAAAGAAATGAGGGAGCCACGAGGTAGGGGGGGTGCCCACCCCCCTAGGGCGCGCCCTCCACCCTCGTGGGCCCCTCGTGGCTCCCCTGACGTATTTCTTCCGCCTCTATATATCCATATACCCTAAAACCTTCGGGGAACAGAATAGATATGGAGTTCCACCGCCGCAAGCCTCTGTAGCAACCAAAAACCTCTCGGGACCCTGTTCCAGCACCCTGCCGGAGGGGGGAACCCTCACCGGTGGCCATATTCATCATCCCGGCGCTCTCCATGACGAGGAGGGAGTAGTTCACCCTCGGGGCTGAGGGTATGTACCAGTAGCTATGTGTTTGATCTCTCTCTCGTGTTCTTGATTTGGCTCGATCTTGATGTATCGCGAGCTTTGCTATCATAATTGGATCTTATGTTGCTTCTCCCCCTCTACTCTCTTGTAATGGATTGAGTTTTCCCCTTGAAGTAATCTTATCGGATTGAGTCTTTAATGACTTGGGAACAGTTGATGTATGTCTTGCCGTGCGTATCTGTGGTGACAATGGGATATCACGTGATTCACTTGATGTATGTTTTGGTGATCAACTTGCGGGTCCCGCCCATGAACCTATGCATAGGGGTTGGCACACTTTTTCGTCTTGATTCTCCGGTAGAAACTTTGGGGCACTCTTTGAGGTTCTATGTGTTGGTTGAATAGATGAATCTGAGATTGTGTGATGCATATCGTATAATCATACCCACGGATACTTGAGGTGACATTGGAGTATCTAGGTGACATTAGGGTTTTGGTTGATTTGTGTCTTAAGGTGTTGTTCTAGTACGAACTCTAGGGCTGTTTGTGACACTTATAGGAATAGCCCAACGGATTGATTGGAAAGAATAACTTTGAGGGGGTTTTGTACCCTACCATAATCTCTTCGTTTGTTCTCCGCTATTAGTGACTTTGGAGTGACTCTTTGTTGCATGTTGAGGGATAGTTATATGCTCCAATTATGTTATTATTGTTGAGAGAACTTGCACTAGTGAAAGTATGAACCCTAGGCCTTGTTTCCTAGCATTGCAATACCGTTTATGCTCACTTTTATTGCGTGCTACCTTACTGTTTTTATATTTTCAGATTACAAAAACCTATATCTATCATCCATATTGCACTTGTATCACCATCTCTTCGCCGAACTAGTGCACCTACACAATTTACCATTGTATTGGGTGTGTTGGGGACACAAGAGACTCTTTGTTATTTGGTTGTAGGGTTGCTTGAGAGAGACCATCTTCATCCTACGCCTCCCACAGATTGATAAACCTTAGGTCATCCACTTGAGGGAAACTTGCTACTGTCCTACAAACCTCTGCACTTGGAGGCCCAACAACGTCTACAAGAAGAAGGTTGTGTAGTAGACATCATCTACCCGTGTCCGGATGGGCCTCTCCTTGGCGTGGAAGGCAAGCTTGGCGACCAAATATGAAGATTCCTTTCTCTGTAACCGACCTTGTGTAACCCTAGATTCCTCCGGTGTCTATATAAACCGGAGGCCTTAATCTGGAAACAGGGACAATCATAATCATACAGGCTAGACTTCTAGGGTTTAGCCATTACGATCTCGTGGTAGACCAACTCTTGTAATACTCATATTCACCAAGATCAATCAAGCAGGAAGTAGGGTATTACCTCCATAGAGAGGGCCCGAACCTGGGTAAACATTGTGTCCCCCGTCTCCTATTACCATCATCCTTAGACGCACAGTTCGGGGCCCCCTACCCGAGATCCACCGGTTTTAACACCGACATTGGTGCTTTCATTGAGAGTTCCACTATGACGTCCTCAAAAGGTTTAATGGATCCTTCAATCGTTAGCCACGATGCTGTCCAAGGGGAAACCTTCCTCCCCGAGCAGATCTTCGTGTTCGGCGGCTTCGCACTGCGGGCCAACTCGCTTGGCCATCTGGAGCAGATCAATAGCTATGCCCCTGGCCATCAGGTCAGATTTGGGAGCTTGAACTACGTCGCAGATATCCGTGGAGACTTGATCTTCGACGACTTTGAGACCACGGCAGCCGCTCCCTGTCCCTATGGTGAACATGACGTAAATGTTGTCACCGGTCCATACTCAGGAAATTGCACCTGTAACTACTCTGGCCCTAGATCCGGAGCAGATCATGACATCCGAGTACGGGAAGCTCAACCCCGCCACGGAAGCCGCAAACCCCGCGGCGTTGGAGCCGCACACAGACCTAACCCCGGATGATATCCGTGTCTCCGGAGCTTCGGACTCGTTCCCGGCCTTAATTTCGAAACTATGTGTGACCGCACACGTCGAGCTGGTTCGGCCATTGATTGCCGAATTCGGCGCCGTGGATATCTTCTGGCACTCGCCTTTAGGCGACGTGCTGAACTCGTTAAAAATTATATCCCTAGCGGGGGACTCTAAGCCGAATTACATCTGGTTTGAGCTGGAGGCTGATGACGGAGGATTTCGTTTCCCACCCACCGCCCACTTCATAGCCACTGTCGAAGACTTAACCGACACGCTTGACTATGACTCCGAAGACATCGACGGTATGGACGACGATGCCGGAGAAGAGGATGCCCAAAACCCGCCGTTCACCGTACGATGGACAGTCACTTCCTCATATGACGTATACAAGGTGGATGCACCAAAAGATAATAGCGGCGATGACAAGGAGAACCCAGCGAAGGATGACCCTCCTAAAACACAACCAAAGCGCCGTCGTCAACGGCGCTGCTTTAAATCGCGCCGCAGCAAGGACAGTGACACCGACACAGGAGACGATAACACTCCGGATGGTGCCGAAGACACAGAAGACCCCGACGAACAAACTGCCGAACAAGACAATCGGGAAGATGGGCAAGTTAGCCCTGATGAACAGGCCATAGAAGAAGACTCGGAGGACGGTAGTTATCATCCGCTCTCCGAGGAGGAGGTGAGCCTCGGCAACGAAGATTTCATCGTCCCTGAGGAACCCCTCGAGAAGGAGCGCTTTAAGCTTTAGCTAATAGCCACTGCGAGGAGCCTGAAAAGGAAGCAGCATCAGCTTCAAGCTGATCAAGACCTGCTCAATGACAGATGGACGGATGTCCCGGCAGCCGAGGAATACGGCCTTAAACGCCCAGCCAAAAGTTACCTGAAGCGCAAATTGCTACCTCAGTTCGATGATGAGGTGCCAGAGCCCGCACCAGCATCGCGCAATGCGGTTGACCGACCACCGCGTGGTCGGGATAAAACGGCAACTCGAGCCGAAAACCAGACTGTCCCACCTCGCCGTAAAGGCAGGGATAAGATAGCTCGGGGTTATACATATGACCTCCGTCAAGACCTGGACAGTAGAGCGGGACATAAAAGATCGATCTACGGATCGCGAGGACGTGCCCTGACACGCGAGGACGGCTATCTATTCGGACGTGACAAACCGAGTCACGCCCGGGCTGAAAACCGCAGACGGACTCCATCGGAGCTACCTCCCGACGCAGCCCGATATAGAGGCGCCGCACACCCCTTTGCTTCACTGACGAAGTAATGGATCATGAATTCCCAGAAGGGTTCAAACCCGTAAACATCAAATCATACGATGGAACAACCGACCCCGCAGTATGGATCGAGGATTTTATTCTCCACATCCACATGGCCCGCGGGGATGATCTTCACGCCATCAAATACCTCCCACTAAAACTCAAAGGGCCAGCTCGGCACTGGCTAAACAGTCTACCTGAAAATTCTATTGGCAGCTGGGAGGACTTGGAAGAAGCTTTCCTTGACAACTTCAAAGGTACTTATGACCGGCCACGAGACGCCGATGACTGAAGTCACATAGTCCAACAGCTTGGAGAGTCAGCCAGGAAATTCTGGCCTAGGTTCCTAACTAAAAAGAACCAGATCGTCGATTGTCCGGATGCCGAAGCCCTAGCAGCCTTTAAACATAGCATCCGTGACGAATGGCTCGCCCGCCACCTCAGCCAGGAAAAGCCGAAATCCATGGCAGCCATCACGGCACTCATGGCCCGCTTCTGTGCGGGTGAGGATAGTTGGCTGGCCCATAAAAAAACACAGCAAGTGAAATAGGCAACTCTGAGGGAAAAAATAGCAACGGCAAGCTCCGGCGCAGCAGACACAAACGCCGAAGTAATGGCGACAACACCGATGACACGACGGTCAACGCCGGATTTAGTGGCTCCAAGTCCGGTCAGCGGAAGAAGCCATATAAAAGGAACAATCAGGGACCATCCATCTTGGACCGCATACTTGATCATCCGTGCCAAATCCATGGCACCCCGGACAAACCTCCCAATCACACCAACAGAGATTGTTGGGTTTTTAAACAGGCCGGCAAGTTAAATGCAAAGAACAAGGAAAAAGGATCGCAAAGTGAAGACGAAGACGGGGAGCCCCGGCAACTGAACACAGGGGGACAAAAGAAGTTTCCCCCCAGGTCAAAACGATGAACATGATATATGCTACACACATCCCCAAGAGGGAGCGCAAGCGCGCGCTCAGGGACGTCTATGCGATAGAGCCAGTCGACCCAAAATTTAATCCATGGTCATCATGCCCGATCACTTTTGATCGACGGGATCATCCGACCAGTATCCGTCATGGTGGTTCAGCCGCATTGGTCCTTGACCCAATAATTGACAGATTCCACCTGACGCGAGTTCTTATGGACGGCGGCAGCTGCCTAAACCTGCTCTATCAGGATACAGCGCGCAAAATGGGCATTAACCCATCACGGATCAAGCCCACAAAGACTACCTTCAAAGGAGTCATACCAGGCGTAGAGGCCCACTACACGGGCTCAATTACACTAGAGGTTCTCTTCGGATCTCCGGACAACTTCCGAAGCGAAGATTTGATCTTCGATATCGTCCCTTTTCGCAGTGGCTACCACGCACTGCTTGGACGAACTGCATTTTCTCGGTTCAATGCGGTGCCACACTATGCTTATCTCAAGCTCAAGATGCCCGGTCCACATGGCGTCATAACAGTCAATGGAAACACGGAACGCTCCCTCCATACAGAAGAGCACACCACCGCCTTAGCGGCAGAAGTACTGAGCGGCCTTCTCAAGCAGAACCTTAATTCGGCTGCCGAGCCCCCGGACACCATTAAGAGGATCCGAACCATTCTACAGCAGGACAGCTCAGCTCGTCAAGAGCTTGACTAGCAATTCGGCCTCCGTCCCAGCCCCAATCAAGTGACGGCATTCGTACCGCGCGTACATAACTACGCACTCAAAATACCGTGGGCATAGACGGAGGCATACCTACCTTGTGATCCATAGTACGGCTCGACCGCTCTCGGACCCATATACTTTCACTGTTTATCTTTCCCTTTTTAGGTCTCTTTTCCACAGGCTTTCCCTGATGGATTGATCACCGGTCCTGTCAAAGGATAAACACACCAAGCTGGCAAGAAGCACAAGCGTACCGGGGAATTTCTAGGTGTTTTCTTTAACGATCACTCTACCTATTTTCAGGACCCACACGCTGCTCTCCATTGTTTTTGGCATGTTGAATAGCTTGTTGCTTATCACACCATTTGTATCAACGCGCCTTGGCGTATTAATAAAATTTTAAATGGAAACAATTTTGCGGCCCAAATTTTAGGGCCCCAGCTAATTACCTTTGCTCCTTTTTTGTTTTCCTCTTTCTATTGATAACCTTATCAGATAGGACCCGTACACTCTGGTACGTTTCACATTTGCTAGGGGCTTTATAGTGCCCCACAATACGGTAACAAAGTCCGAACACTTTTTACAGTATCGTTCGGCACCCCGAATTTAGCACTATATGCATTGGCTCCGAATCATGTCTTTGGTCAATAGTTGGGTTGCCCGGCTCCTGTGCTTACTACCTTACGTTCTGCTATATCGGCTAGGGTAGTAAAGGGAGAACTACTGCGATTGTGCCCTGATTCATCCGGCTGAGCAACTCAGTAGAGAAAGCCGAAAACTGACTGTCATGATGCGGCGAGAGCCGGTCAGCTCTTCGGAGGTTTCAAATCGCTAGAGGTTTTTTCTGCGTTACGCGATGTATCGGTTTTTATCCGATCAGGTGTTTACAGAATCCCCCAGTTCGGACTTCCGAATACCATGGGCTGCCCCTAAAATTTTATTATCGAACTCCTATGGCTAAATGAGGGTGATAAATCATTATAGTCCGATTGCCTTGTTCGTTGTGCTAAACACCTCCTTCAAGGACCAAATAATTGGATCAAGAGTGTTTGGATTCCATCCCGAACACCCCCGTATTACCTACATGGGGGCTGAAGCCGACGACTGGCCAACTCTTAAATTTAATAAAAACGGCCGCACAGGAGGTAAAAATCTAACACAAAGCATTAAATTACACAAATTGTCTTTGTTTCATAATACAGGGCGAGACAAAAATATGAATGTATTCATTCAAAGATCACGTCTTTCGCACAGTGCTCCGCAACAACGCGGGACCCCTCCAAGATGTCTCAAAAGTATCGCTCGGGTGTGCGGTGCTCCTTTGTCACGACCGGTTTTTCAATAAAATAATTATTGAGAAAACCAATCCCTGTTACGGACCAGCGAGGAAGAATTCCATACCAAGCTTGTCACGACCGGTTTTTCAATAAAATAATTATTGAGAAAACCAATCCCTGTTACGGACCAGCGAGGAAGAATTCCTTCTCACTGATAGACAATACATTGGTCACAGAAGAAAAATACCAGGAGTACTAAATATAATACAAAGTTGAGCAGAGACTGCCCAACAATTTATTACATGCACGCCGATAAAACAATACGGCGGATAGGGTGGCAAACTACTAACTCACGATAATAACGGTGGTGGAAATATCATAGCGAAGCGAGTGATATGATTCCAGAATACTACAACTCTTCGAGCGTCGGAGTGAGGCTCGAGAAGACTTATTGCGGGTGGCGGAAGCGTAAACGATAGAAGTGACCAATATCCGGGATCGCGCAGGACTGACTGGGACTCCTCTAGGCGTCGGACGCGCTATCAAACTCTTCATCCAAGAGATCGCCTTCGTCAACATCTGGCCAAATCAACAAGCCAGGTGAGTACTATGAAAGTACTCGCAAGACAGTCCCGACATAAGGTATAACAAATGCAAACATGAAACACATGAACAAGTTAAGACAGTTCGGACATAAGACATAGAGATAATAAATACTGGGTGCCAAGCGAGGGTCTGAATGACGCCTCGAGCGGAAACTGCAGAATAGTAATGCGGGTGCCAAACGAGTGTCTGAAAGACTCCTCGAGAGGAAAATGCGGAATAATAATACAGGTGCCAAACGAGTGTCTGAAAGACTCCTCGAGCGGAAAATGCGGAATAATAATACTGGTGCCAAACGAGTGTCTGAAAGACTCCTCGAGAGGAAAATGCGGAATGATAAATACAGGTGCCAAACGAGTGTCTGAAAGACTCCTCGAGCGGAAAATGCGGAAATATAATACTGGTGCCAAACGAGTGTCTGAAAGACTCCTCGAGCGGAAAATGCGGAATAATAATACAGGTGCCAAACGAGTGTCTGAAAGACTCCTCGAGAGGAAAATGCGGAATAATAATACAGGTGCCAAACGAGTGTCTGAAAGACTCCTCGGGAGGAAAATGCGGAATAACAATGCCACAGTCGGGCGTCGGGGAGACACCACATAGAGGGCTTATAACAGAAAATAAAGACAGTACATGCCACAGTCGGACATCTGAGCGACATCGCATAAAGGGCTTATATTGTAACACAACAATACAATAGTTCGGGAATATAACTTATCACAAGCACGAGACAAATATAATGTTAGTCCATCCACAGGAATAACAATGAAATGGAATTTACCACTTGAGCTTGTTCACCGGGGGCAAGTTTTTCACACGGATAGATTTGGATATAAAGTCTACATGTCTGATCATGGATATGATGATTTGGAAAGAATTGACTCTGCAGAGTTTGTACTTATCCACAGCCAACGGATTTCAGTAGTCACGGGGACTAGTTCCGTCTACGGTGTTTTGGAAGGAACACGTCTAACCAGTACACACCCAATTTAACCATCCGAAGCCAGGGATCACCCTCGGCAACGTTCAAGAAAAACCTTGAGTCGGGGAGGCTACAACCTCGCGTAGCATGGGATCAAATTTCTATACGCGCGCTATAAGGGGGTGCCCCCCCTCTCGGTCCCAACGGGAAACACCCATGCCCCCTGACTGAATGACTGGCTTTAATCCTGGGCCAAGGTACCATCATCCCGGCCTCTCTGTTTGGTGTGTACACGGAAAGAGGTTACCAACTTACTAAACCGCATCCTGGCAATGAGACATGTGGTAGCACGGAAAGGGGAAGGGACGGTAACACGGCTCCAACCATGTTAACGTCGGAAAAGTCGGATGACACAAGGCTGGCATGCTACAACAGTACCACCTTGCTGCCCTTCATATCACCACATGATTAGGCCATCTCTCATCAGAGATCATCGCAACTTTGGAACATGCGGGAAAAGATCGATAACGTGGCTCCAACCACGTTAACGTCGAAGAAAGTCAGATGACGCAAGGCTGGCATGCTACAACAGTACCACCTTGCTGCCCTTCATGTCACTACATGATTAGGCCACCTCTCATCAGAGGTCATCGCAACTTTGGAACAAGAAGGTCGTTGCCTTACAAGCAACGAGGCATTTTACCGATACTCATATGCCACGCACAAACTTTCACATGAACATGCAAAACATCTGCCATATCAAATGTTCAAACATGCTTGCCTGGTTCGGAGAAGTCGGAGTCTAGCTCGGCGAAGTTCGCGGCTCCGTCACCCCTCCCGGAACCTACGGCAAATCACGTAACGAGCACTAACGTGAAAACCAACACATGCACAGAAACTTTGCCAAATATTTTCCAAATAAATCCCATAAAAAACTAGACAAAATTTGGAGATTGTCAGAAAAAGAATCACTCAAAAATATCTTTTCATTAAAAAGTTATAAAGGTTTCTGTCCAGGGACCTTTTTGTAATGAAACAGAAAAGTTCCAGGGTTTTAACTGAGAAAACAGAAAACGGTTCGTTTGGAAATGCGCCAGCGCAGGAGAGAAGACGTATTTTGCCCGAAGGCGCCAAAAGAAAATGGTTCGGGGAAATGAAACAGAGGCTGACACGCGGGGTCCGCATGTCAGGTTTGAAAAGGCTCGCCGGCGCCCGAAGACGGCGGTGGACGCCGGCGTCGAACCACGGCGAGTTAGGAGAAACAAAGGGTACCAAGAGCTTCAGTGTCTTCTTCCGCGTCGGTGGGTGGTGGACTCGTCCAACGGGGAGCACCACGTCGACGGTGACACTTTCTCCGGCGGACGGCGGTTCGGGTGAGGTTGGGGAACTCCGGTGGAGGGCTGCAAGCTTCAAATTGAAGTGCGGGTCAGAACGAGAGGTGCATGGTGAAGCTACTGGCAAGAGAATGGAGGCGGAGGAGCACACACGGGGGCGAATCGGGCTGGATCCCGTGGCGGGTCGCGGCGGCCGGAGTCGAGGAAGGAGACCTCCTCGGGGCTCTTGCAGGGGCTAGGCGTGCTCTAGAGGAAGTGTAGAGCTGGTGGGTGATCGAGTTGAAGCTCGGGGCCCCTATTTATAGGCAGATCGACGGGGTGGCGGTGAACGGAGAATCTCCAGCGAGCGATTACGGCGGAGCAGTGGATTGGCAGGTGGTTTGAGTGGCCGGGCAGCATCAGTGGAGGTTACTGGACTCGTTTTGCAGCTAAACGGGGTCGGTCTTGGCGTAATGGCGTCGGTCCACGGTGAGGTGACCGCACGGGCTCAACGGCGGCAGAGAGCGTGCTCCGCGCCCTGCGGTTCACGACGAGAGCGGCAGCGTGTTTGGGGGAGTGGAAGGCCACGCGGCGAGCTCCGGTGGTTTGGGCGGCGCTGGGTGGCGTCGTCGGCGCCGTGTCTCCCGCTGGCGCCCGCAAAGCCGCCGCCGGCGTTGGTCACGGGGCGGCGCACCTTCTGCTGCTCGTCGCCGACGCCCGCAAGATGCCAGGCACTCGTACGGTGCAGGAACAAGAGGGCGAGGACGAGGAGCAAGGCGACGCGATGGCACTGGCGAGATCGATGCCCGTCTCTGAAGAAAACGACAGTGAGCACTGACTGAACTCTGAAGTTAACTGAACTTGACAGTGACCATGCACTGCAGGTGTTCGATAGTAGGTTTTGGTAAAGAGATGAATTTTTCTGGAGCTGTAACTTGGTGAGGTGACCACTCAATGCACCCAGAGGCTGCATGAATTTACTTGGAATTTTTGGAGAAGGTTTTGAATGAATTTCACCAAATTTGGCAAATCTGGTCCAAGCTTGCAGCTGATGTAGTTTGAAAATTTTGAACTGGAGACCAGTGGATCTTCATGGTTCTAGGTTGAGGGTTCAAAGGACTAGGAGGGGAAAGAAGTTTGGTGGTAAAAGTCCAAACAGAAAATGGAGTTCCTTTGTAAATCTCCAAGTGCCATAAGAGAAGACAGAAATTTATTTGAATAGAATTTGAATGAAAATGATCACATGGGGAGGTTCAACTTGCTGGATTTGATGCAAACCATGATCCAAAGGTGAGGGAAGGGTTAGGAGAGAGGATTTGCACTACTGCCATGGCAAGAAGGAATAGTTGAAAGTGGCAAAGGACTTTCCAAAAGCCATAGTGCATTCTCAAAAAGATTTTCAAAGGTTATTCTCTCAAGTGAAAAACATTTTGTCTTGAGTCCAAATGAAGAGCAAGGACTCCCAAGGTCAAAGGCAGATCTTGGGTGAATCCAAATAAAATTTTTGCCAGAAAAAAATATTTGAGAGTGAGAGTTCTCTTGAAGAAAATTTTTAAATCACTCCCTTCAAGTCAAATAAAATCTTTTGAAAAATCCAAATAAAAACTTGGGTGTCACAACACCTACCCCCTTAGGAAAAATCTCGTCCTCGAGATTTCTGCTGATCCTCAAATAGATATGGATACTCTGCTCGGAGGAAATCCTCCCTTTCCCATGTGGCTTCATCCTCAGTGTGTTTGCTCCACTGGACCCTGAAAAATTTTGTCGTTTTCTGACGGGTCCTCCGTTCAGACTCTTCTAAAATCTTTACTGGCCTTTCTCTGTAGGTGAGATCTGGTTGCATATCAATGTCCTCATGAGGTACATGTTTCTCCGGGTTACTCACACATTTCCTCAACTGCGAGACGTGGAATACGTCATGGACGTCTGACAGCTCCTTGGGCTGGTCTAGTTGGTAGGCTACCGTGCCTCTTCGTGCCTTTACACGAAATGGTCCAATAAATCTTGGGGCTAGCTTCCCCTTGATTTTGAACCGTTGCAGACCCCTCATAGGAGATACTCGGAGGTATACGGAATCACCAGGTTCAAAGCTGACCTCACGGTGCCTCTGATCATAGTAGCTCTTTTGGCGGCTCTGTGCTGTCTTGAGTCTGTCCCTGATTTGCTTAACTTTCTCCTCGGCCTCTTTGAGCATGTCTGGGCCGAAGATACGGCTGTCACCGGTTTCTGACCAATTCAATGGGGTACGACACCTTCGCCCGTACAACGCTTCAAAGGGTGCCATTTTCAAGCTGGCTTGGTAACTGTTGTTGTAAGCAAATTCGGCATACGGCAAACTCTCTTCCCAACTGGATCCATAGGTGAGTACGCAGGCTCTTAGCATATCCTCTAGGATCTGGTTCACACGTTCTGTCTGTCCATCAGTCTGAGGGTGGTATGCTGTACTGAAAGCTAGTTGCGTGCCCAGAGCTTGTTGTAGGTGATCCCAAAATTTGGAGACGAATTGGGTGCCTCGGTCAGATATTATAGTCTTTGGGACTCCGTGCAAGCAAACTATACGGGAGAGATAGAGTTTTGCCAGTCTTTGTGTGGAGTAGGTAGTCTTCACGGGAATGAAGTGAGCAACCTTGGTTAGTCGGTCTGTGATGACCCAGATGGCGTCATTTCCACGCTGTGATCGGGGTAATTCGACAATGAAGTCCATTCCGATTTCATCCCATTTCCACTCCGGTATTCTGTTTGGCTAGAGTAGCCCTGCTGGCTTTTGGTGCTCGGGCTTGATGCGCTGACATGAATCGCAACAAGCAATGAATGTGGCTATATCTCTTTTCATACCGTGCCACCAAAATCTTTCCTGGATGTCCTTGTACATTTTGGTTCCTCCAGGATGGATCGAGTATGGGGCGGTGTGGCTTTCCGTCAAGATCTGTTGCTTGAGTTCCTCAATGTTAGGTACGCAAAGCCTGTCCCGGTACCATAATGTTCCTTCACTGTCCGTGACGAATTCTGAAGTCTTACTACGGTTCATTTTCTTCTTTATGCCTTCGATACTGGGATGTCCCTGTTGAGCCTTCTTGATTTGTTCCACTAGGGTGGGTTGTATCTCCAGGTTCGATATGGTGCCCTCAGAGACTAACATCATGTTGACCCGAGTGAACTCTCGCTGAAACTCAGGCCTCAAACTTTGCTGACTGTCACTGTCCGGCTGGGGTTTCGACTAAGGGCATCGGCCACTACATTTGCTTTCCCTGGGTGGTAGTGAATGCCGATGTCATAGTCCTTGACCAGTTCCAACCAGCGTCGTCGGCGTAAATTCAGCTCTGGCTGTGTGAAAATATATTTGAGGCTCTTATGGTCTGTATATATTTCACAGCGATTTCCCAACAGAAAGTGCCTCCACTCCTTGAGTGCATGTATGACTGCTGCTAGCTCCAAGTCATGTGTTGGGTAATTTTCCTCATGTTTTCGCAGTTGCCTGGAGGCATATGCGACAAATTTGTCGTCTTGCATTAGTACACATCCGAGACCTTTTCGGGACGCGTCACAATATACTTCAAAACTCTTGTGTATGTTTGGCACAGTTAAGTCTGGTGCGGTTGTCAGCTTTTTCTTGAGTTCTTGGAAGCTCTGCTCACATGCTTCCGTCCATACGAATTTCTTGTCTTTCTTGAGTAGTTGGGTCATAGGTTTTGCCACAGTGGAGAATCCTTCAATAAATCTCCTGTAATATCCGGCCATTCCTAGGAAACTCCGCACATCTGTGACATTCGCGGGTGGCTTCCAGTCCAGTATGGCCTTGACTTTTTCTGGGTCTACGGCCACGCCTTCTTGGTTCAATATATGGCCCAAGAAACCAACTTGTCTTAGCCAAAATTCGCATTTGCTAAATTTGGCGTACAACTGATGTTTCCTCAATTCTCCCAAAACAATTCTGAGGTGCTCAGCATGTTCTTCTGGTGTCCTTGAGTAAACCAGAATGTCGTCAATGAATACCACCACAAATTTGTCCATGAATTTCATGAATACTTTGTTCATGAGGTGGACGAAGTATGCGGGGGCGTTTGTTAGACCAAAAGGCATAACTGTGAACTCGTATAACCCATATCTGGAAGTGAAAGCTGTCTTGGGAATATCTTCCGTCCGTACCTTCAATTGGTGATATCCCGATCTCAAATCAATTTTCGAGAATACCTTGGCCTGTGCGAGCTGGTCAAACAAATCATTTATTCGTGGCATCGGATATTTGTTTTTGATGGTGACCATATTGAGGGCTCGATAGTCTATGCACAGCCTTAAAGTCCCATCCTTCTTTTTGGCGAACAACACAGGCGAACCCCAAGGTGAGGAGCTGGCTCGAATAAATCCTTTGTCCAATAATTCTTTTATCTGCTTCTTTAACTCCACCAATTCTGAGGGTGCCATTCTATAAGGCTTCTTATAGATGGGAGCGGTGCTAGGTGCTAGTTCAATGCTGAATTCGATCTCTCGGTCTGGTGGCATGCCTGGTAGTTCTTCCGGGAACACATCAGGGAACTCGCATACCACTGGAACTTTTCTCAGTTCTGCTATGTCCATTTTGTTCAGTTTTGGTTTCTGTGACCGTGGCCTTTCTTGAGCGGAAACTCTTATAGTCTTGCCGTGATGGTGAGTGAGAATCACTGTCCGATTGAAACAGTCGATGAATCCTTTGTTGGTGGTTAACCAGTCCATTCCTAAAATGGCATCCAGTCCTTTACTTTCCAACACGATGAGATTCGCGTGGAATGGTAGTCCCTCGAACTCAATGACCACTCCTTGGCAGTAACCCTGAGCAATTTGCTTATTTCCGGGGGACTTCATGATCATAGATTTTTCCAAGGGAAGTATCGGAAAACCGTGTTGTGAAACAAAACTCTTCGAAACAAACGAATGGGAAGCTCCAGAATCAAACAAAACCGTGGCAGGTACTGTGTTGACAGGGAACGTACCGAGCACGATATCTGGGGCATTCTGCGCTTCTTCCCTGGTTACATGGTTCAGGTGACCCTTCCTGTGGTTGTTGCTGGGATTGAAGTTGTTGCGCTTGGGGGCTGGATTGTTTCCACCATTGTTCGGCTTGGGTGCCGAGTCTCTTGGCTTCGGGCACTGTTTAGCATAATGCCCTTGTTGACCACAAGCATAGCAGGTGACCCCTGGACGGTATGTGAACTCCTTGTCTCTGGCATGAAAATGTCCGACGGGTCTTGGCTCAGTAGTCGTGGATCTCCTCGTGTCTGTCCTTGGGACCTCAGTCTTGCCTCGGTTGCTGCGGGCAAGAGTCGTCTTGTCCCTCTTCCGCTTGCGGATATCTTCCAGACTACGGCGCTCATTCTCCAGGGTGATGGCCTTGTCCACCAGTGTCTTAAAATCCGGAAAGGTGTGTACAATCAGTTGGCATCTTAATGCTGGTGCCAGGCCGTCCAGGAATTTTTCCATCTTCTTGTTTTCTGTCATGTGCTCGTCGTAGGCATAACGAGACAGTGGGGTAAACTCGCCGTTGTATTCTGTGACGGTCATGCCTCTTTGCTTCAGGTCATCAAACTCTCTCTTCTTGATCTTTAGGATGCTCCTGCGAATGTGTGCCCCACGGAAGCCTTCCTTGAAATCTTCCCAGGTGATGTTGTGTTCCCTGGGGTGCATGTGTAGGAAGTTTTCCCACCATGCTGCGGCTGCTCTAGTAAGGTAGTGTGGTGCATAAAGCACCTTCTCATGATCTGAGCATTGAGCAATAATCAGTTTCCTTTCAATCTCACGAAGCCAATCATCGGCTTCCAGTGGCCTGTCGGTGTGAGCATAAGTTGAGGGGCGAGTCTTCTGTAACTCAGATAACTTGGAATGTGGTTGATAGGGTTCACGGTGGTTTCCCAGATTGATGACATGGTTCATCATCTCCTGGTGCTGTTGCTGGCTTTGCTCGAAGAGACGGCATACTTGAGATAGTGCCGCTTCGCTGTCCTGTTGGCTGGACTGACCCTGAGTGAAATTGTTGCTGGTCTGTGTTCCGTAAACCTCTTCTGGCTGATTGGGCATAGAGCGAGTCCAAGGGCGAGACATTTTTCCAGTCTGGGGTATCATTTGAAAAACCCATGAGGAAAACTGTGTAGCGCAGGAAAACTCTTGCAAAGGCAAAAATCAAAAAGGCTTCAAGGTTTTCAAAGAAACACAAATGATTTTTCACGGAGAAGAAGTGCTTAACACAAAAAAGACGCTAATAACCGATTAGCGGTCGCACCTAGTGGCTTCCTACAGTCAGCCTGGCTCTGATACCAAGCTTGTCACGACCGGTTTTTCAATAAAATAATTATTGAGAAAACCAATCCCTGTTACGGACCAGCGAGGAAGAATTCCATACCAAGCTTGTCACGACCGGTTTTTCAATAAAATAATTATTGAGAAAACCAATCCCTGTTACGGACCAGCGAGGAAGAATTCCTTCTCACTGATAGACAATACATTGGTCACAGAAGAAAAATACCAGGAGTACTAAATATAATACAAAGTTGAGCAGAGACTGCCCAACAATTTATTACATGCACGCCGATAAAACAATATGGCGGATAGGGTGGCAAACTACTAACTCACGATAATAACGGTGGTGGAAATATCATCGCGAAGCGAGTGATATGATTCCAGAATACTACAACTCTTCGAGCGTCGGAGTGAGGCTCGAGAAGACTTATTGCGGGTGGCGGAAGCGTAAACGATACAAGTGACCAATATCCGGGATAGCGCAGGACTGACTGGGACTCCTCTAGGCGTCGGACGCGCTATCAAACTCTTCATCCAAGAGATCGCCTTCGTCAACATCTGGCCAAATCAACAAGCCAGGTGAGTACTATGAAAGTACTCGCAAGACAGTTCGGACATAAGGTATAACAAATGCAAACATGAAACACATGAACAAGTTAACCAGTGCGATCAGACATAGAGATAATAAATACTCGGTGCCAAGCGAGGGTCTGAATGACGCCTCGAGCGAAAACTGCAGAATAGTAATGCGGGTGCCAAACGAGTGTCTGAAAGACTCCTCGAGAGGAAAATGCGGAATAATAATACAGGTGCCAAACGAGTGTCTGAAAGACTCCTCGAGCGGAAAATGCGGAATAATAATACTGGTGCCAAACGAGTGTCTGAAAGACTCCTCGAGAGGAAAATGCGGAATGATAAATACAGGTGCCAAACGAGTGTCTGAAATACTCCTCGAGCGGAAAATGCGGAAATATAATACTGGTGCCAAACGAGTGTCTGAAAGACTCCTCGAGCGGAAAATGCGGAATAATAATACAGGTGCCAAACGAGTGTCTGAAAGACTCCTCGAGAGGAAAATGCGGAATAATAATACAGGTGCCAAACGAGTGTCTGAAAGACTCCTCGAGAGGAAAATGCGGAATAACAATGCCACAGTCGGGCGTCGGGGCGACACCACATAAAGGGCTTATAACAGAAAATAAAGACAGTACATGCCACAGTCGGACGTCTGAGCGACATCGCATATAGGGCTTATATTGTAACACAAGAATACAATAGTTCGGGAATATAACTTATCACAAGCACGAGACAAATATAATGTTAGTCCATCCACAGGAATAACAATGAAAAGGAATTTACCACTTGAGCTTGTTCACCGGGGGCAAGTTTTTCACACGGATAGATTTGGATATAAAGTCTACATGTCTGATCATGGATATGATGATTTGGAAAGAATTGACTCTGCAGAGTTTGTACTTATCCACAGCCAACGGATTTCAATAGTCACGGGGACTAGTTCCGTCTACGGTGTTTTGGAAGGAACACGTCTAACTAGTACACACCCAATTTAACCATCCGAAGCCAGGGATCACCCTCGGCAACGTTCAAGAAAAACCTTGAGTCGGGGAGGCTACAACCTTGCGTAGCATGGGATCAAATTTCTATACGCGCGCTATAAGGGGGTGCCCCCCTCTCGGTCCCAACCGGAAACACCCATGCCCGCTGACCGAATGACTGGCTTTAATCCTGGGACAAGGTACCATCATCCCGGCCTCTCTGTTTGGTGTGTACACGGAAAGAGGTTACCAACTTACTAAACCGCATCCTGGCAATGAGATATGTGGTAGCACGGAAAGGGGAAGGGATGGTAACACGGCTCCAACCATGTTAACGTCGGAAAATTCGAATGACACAAGGCTGGCATGCTACAACAGTACCACCTTGCTGCCCTTCTTGTCACCACATGATTAGGCCATCTCTCATCAGAGATCATCGCAACTTTGGAACATGCGGGAAAAGATCGATAACGTGGCTCCAACCACGTTAACGTCGAAGAAAGTCGGATGACGCAAGGCTGGCATGCTACAACAGTACCACCTTGCTGCCCTTCATGTCACTACATGATTAGGCCACCTCTCATCGGAGGTCATCGCAACTTTGGAACAAGAAGGTCGTTGCCTTACAAGCAACGAGGCATTTTACCGATACTCATATGCCACGCACAAACTTTCACATGAACATGCAAAACATCTGCCATATCAAATGTTCAAACATGCTTGCCTGGTTCGGAGAAGTCGGAGTCTAGCTCGGCGAAGTTCGCGGCTCCGTCACCCCTCCCGGAACATACGGCAAATCACGTAACGAGCACTAACGTGAAAACCAACACATGCACAGAAACTTTGCCAAATATTTTCCAAATAAATCCCATAAAAAACTAGACAAAATTTGGAGATTGTCAGAAAAAGAATCACTCAAAAATACCTTTTCATTAAAAAGTTATAAAGGTTTCTGTCCAGGGACCTTTCTGTAATGAAACAGAAAAGTTCCAGGGTTTTAACTGAGAAAACAGAAAACTGTTCGTTTGGAAATGTGCAAGCGCAGGAGAGAAGACGTATTTTGCCCGAAGGCGCCAACAGAAAACGGTTCGGGGAAATGAAACAGAGGCTGACACGCGGGGTCCGCATGTCAGGTTTGAAAAGGCTCGCCGGCGCCCGAAGACGGCGGTGGACGCCGGCATCGAACCACGGCGAGTTAGGAGAAACGGAGGGTACCAAGAGCTTCAGTGTCTTCTTCCGCGTCGGTGGGTGGTGGACTCATCCAACGGGTTGCACCACGTCGACGGTGACACTTTCTCCGGCGGACGGCGGTTCGGGTGAGGTTGGGGAACTCCGGTGGAGGGCTGCAAGCTTCAAATTGAAGTGCGGGTCAGAACGAGAGGTGCATGGTGAAGCTACTGGGAAGAGAATGGAGGCGGAGGAGCACACACGGGGGCGAATCGGGCTGGATCCCGTGGCGGGTCGCGGCGGCCGGAGTCGAGGAAGGAGACCTCCTCGGGGCTCTTCCAGTGGCTAGGCGTGCTCTAGGGGAAGTGTAGGGCTGGTGGGTGCTCGAGTTGAAGCTCGGGGCCCCTATTTATAGGCAGATCGACGGGGTGGCCGTGAACGGAGAATCTCCGGCGAGCGATTACGGCGGAGCAGTGGATTGGCAGGTGGTTTGAGCGGCCGGGCAGCATCAGTGGAGGTTACTGGACTCGTTTTGCAGCTAAACGGGGTCGGTCTTGGCGTAATGGCGTCGGTCCACGGTGAGGTGACCGCACGGGCTCAACGGCGGCAGAGAGCGCGCTCCGCGCCCTGCGGTTCACGACGAGAGCGGCAGCATGTTTGGGGGAGTGGAAGGCCACGCGGCGAGCTCCGGTGGTTTGGGCGGCGCTGGGTGGCGTCGTCGGCGCCGTGTCTCCCGCTGGCGCCCGCAAAGCCGCCGCCGGCGTTGGTCACGGGGCGGCGCACCTTCTGCTGCTCGTCGCCGACGCCCGCAAGATGCCAGGCACTCGTGCGGTGCAGGAACAAGAGGGCGAGGACGAGGAGCAAGGCGACGCGATGGCACTGGCGAGATCGATGCCCGTCTCTGAAGAAAACGACAGTGAGCACTGACTGAACTCTGAAGTTAACTGAACTTGACAGTGACCATGCACTGCAGGTGTTCGACAGTAGGTTTTGGTAAAGAGATGAATTTTTCTGGAGCTGTAACTTGGTGAGGTGACCACTCAATGCACCCAGAGGCTGGATGAATTTACTTGGAATTTTTGGAGAAGGTTTTGAATGAATTTCACCAAATTTGGCAAATCTGGTCCAAGCTTGCAGCTGATGTAGTTTGAAAATTTTGAACTGGAGACCAGTGGATCTTCATGGTTCTAGGTTGAGGGTTCAAAGGACTAGGAGGGGAAAGAAGTTTGGTGGTAAAAGTCCAAACAGAAAATGGAGTTCCTTTGTAAATCTCCAAGTGCCATAAGAGAAGACAGAAATTTATTTGAATAGAATTTGAATGAAAATGATCACATGGGGAGGTTCAACTTGCTGGATTTGATGCAAACCATGATCCAAAGGTGAGGGAAGGGTTAGGAGAGAGGATTTGCACTACTGCCATGGCAAGAAGGAATAGTTGAAAGTGGCAAAGGACTTTCCAAAAGCCATAGTGCATTCTCAAAAAGATTTTCAAAGGTTATTCTCTCAAATGAAAACATTTTGCCTTGAGTCCAAATGAAGAGCAAGGACTCCCAAGGTCAAAGGCAGATCTTGGGTGAATCCAAATAAAATTTTTGCCATAAAAAAAATATTTGAGAGTGAGAGTTCTCTTGAAGAAAATTTTTAAATCACTCCCTTCAAGTCAAATAAAATCTTTTGAAAAATCCAAATAAAAACTTGGGTGTCACATCCTTGCCCTCAGGCGGCCACTCGGTCGCTAACTTGACGGCGTCTATCTTCGCCCACCACACCATGACAAAGGCGAAGGCCAGGCGCGCGCCCTCGATGCAGACCGACCGCTTGACGACGTCCAGCCAAGGACAGGCATTCAGCAGCCACTTCACGAGGCCGAAGTATCTGCAGGGTATAGTTTCGGTAGGCCAGAGCCGGATTATCAAATCCTTCATAGCTAGTTCGGCCACCCTATGCAGCTCGACCAGCTGTTTCAGCTGATCGGTGAAGGGCACTGGATGTTCTGGTGCAAGGTATTGCGACCAGAACAGCTTCTCCGTCGAGCTCCCTTCTTCGGCCCTAAAGAACTCCACATCGTCTGACACGCTGCGCGGCAAGTCCGCAAACGCCCCTGGGGAACACCAAATTCAGGTTAGTAAGAAATACTTCTTCACATACTTGCTTTGCATACTAAACGCCTTACCCACGGCGATCTTCTTGGCCTCCTGGATCTCCTGGAGGGCGCCCTGGGCTTCAACCCGGGCCTCTTCCGCACTTTGGCGAGCCTTGGCGAGTTTGGTCTCTCGAGCCGAAACATCACCCTCCAAGGCATCGCACTTTTTCACCGCGTCCTGGAGCTCTTGCTGGACCTCGTTGAGCTTGGCCTTGAGTTTTTTGCGGGCAGCTTGCTCCTTGGCAGCCTTCTCCTTGGCTTCGGCCAGGGTCTTTTTCAGGGCCTCGACCTCGGTCGTCGCTCCTTCCAGAAATCACGACATTACAGTCAATACACATCATTTATTCTTTTCGAATATATAGCGAGTCATTGCATACCTTGCTGCTCTTCCAGTTGCTTCCTCGCTTGGCCGAGCTCTCCCTCGGCCCGCTCCAGCTTCTGCTTTAGTCCGGAAACTTCGGCAGCTTGTGAGGTCGCGGCCAACAACGACGCCTGCTTATTCGTATAAAGACACATTTAGTTTGTTCCCTGCAAAAATTAATTGATCCTCTGTCCGGCTTTTCTTTCCGAACACCGGATAGTGTCTCAGGGGCTACTGTCTATATTGGGACTTTTCTCTTTTTGCGTCGCTTACCACCAAGCCTGTCAGAAGGCCGCTGCAGGCTTCGCTCAGTCCGCTTTTGACCGACTGAACCTTTTCAATCACCGTACCCATAAGGATACAATGTTCATCCACAATGGAAGCACCTCATAGCGCTTCCAACAGGTTGTCCGGTGCCTCTGGTTGGACAGAGGTCACCAGCGGGATGGGCGCGCCTCCTTCTTTAGAGGGAGGCTGCTTGCCAGATTCCGGAGCCTTGTGGGTCTCTGGAACCGTATTCGGTTGGGGGCCGAATTGAACCTGGCCCCCATCATCAGTCCCCATGGGGATCTGTTCCCCCATGTGTCTGGCGGCCGAGGTCTCGCCCTTTGGCGCTGCCCTGGCGACCTCCGGAACCTCTCCCGGGCCAGGAAGGGTCCTTCGGGATGACACCTCGGCGTCGCCCTTGGCTGGGGGAGAGTGAGCAGCCGGCGGTGACTCGCTGGCCATCGCTTTTGAATCCATCGAACCTCCCGATGAGGTTCGCGGGGAGCTGTCACGGGCCGGACTGCAATAGCATAACTAACCATGTTAATATAATGAAGAGGGGAGGCTGGATATACGAATATGAGTTTATCAGTACTTACGATGCGGCCAGGGGCTTGTCGCGAAGGCGTCGCTCCAGACTGCTGTCGACGTCCCACGCGGTGTTATCCGCAAGGGAGCCTTTCCCCTTCTTGGGCGCCTCCGCCTCCAGATTTGTGGAGGCTGCCCTCTTCTTCCTCCCCCCCCATCAGGGGGAGGGTTGCTTTCCTCCTCCTCGTCGTCATCATCTTCGGCGGCGGAGGAGTGAGTCTTGTCTTCGGACATCACGTCCGAAGCACCCTTGCGGCGGGGTCCACCCCGGCCCCCCTTAGCCTTCATCTTGGCCTTCTTCTCCGGCGGCTGATAGGGCGCCGGAACCAGCATCTTCGCCAGGAGCGAAATGACTGGTTCTTCGGGCAGCGGAGCCGAACTTCGAATCTGCTCCGCTCTCTCTGTCCATACCTAAAAGAACAAATCAGTAAAGTTTAGTTACCCTCCTTGAACAAGTAAGTAGAGGGTACGCTTTGAAGGACTTACCGCATTCGCGGGATGGGCAAGATCGTGCCCACGATCCGAGTCTATGGCCAGCGGCTTCTCGTCGCCCTTGAAGAGCAGCTTCTAGGCATCTTCGTGAGTGGTTCCGAAGAGCCCTGTCAGGGTTTGGTGCTTCTCCGGATCCAATTCCCATAAGGGGGAAGTTCGGCTTTGGCAGGGGAGGATTCGGCGAACTGACATCACCTGAATCACGTCGATGAGCTTGATGTTTTTGTCCACCGTGCTTTGGATGCGCGTTTGCAGTGCAATCAGCTCGTCCGACGAGGACCAATTTGGGCCCTTCTCCATCCAGGAGGTAAGCCGCATTAGAGCTCCAGACTTGAACTCGGGAGCTGCAGCTCAGCTGGTGTCGCGGGGCTCCGTGATATAGAACCACAGCTTCTGCCACTCCTTGACAGTTTCCACAAACGTGCCTTTGGGCCATGTGACATTGGGCATGTTGCTCACCATGGCTCCTCCGCACTCAGCGTGTTGGCCGTCCACCACCTTCGGCTTCACGTTGAAGATCTTGAGCCACAAGCCGAAGTGGGGCTGGATGCGGAGGAAAGCCTCACACACGACAATGAATGTTGAGGTGCTGAGGAAATAGTTCGGGGCTAGATCATGGAAATCTAGCCCATAATAGAACATAAGTCCGCGGACGAAAGGGTGGAGTGGAAACCCTAGCCCGCGGACGAAATGCGGGAGAAACACCAACCTCTCGTTTGGTTTTGGTGTAGGGAAGACTTGTCCCTTGGCCGGAAGCCGGTGGGCGATCTCCTTCGCCAGATACCCGGCCTCCCGAAGCTCGGTGATGTCCTTCGCCGTGACGGAAGAGGCCATCCACTTGCCTTGACCTCCGGATCCGGACATGGTTGAGAGCTTGCTCGGAGTCGAAGGGACGAAAACTTGGGCGCTGGAGCTCGAGAATGGAAGGGCAGAGGAAGAAGGAAGGCGTGGGAGAAGAAGGGAAATCCTTATCCCCTTATAAAGGCAGTGAATATCGAACGCCTCCCCACTCGCCTTAAAACTCGCCTATTCCCATCGGTTGTGTAAACGGCACGGCTGATGAACCGGCTGAGAGAGGCTAGGCACCCGGTGAACTTATGGACGTGACGCAGCCGGGTCGGCTTCTTCATTCGCTCGGTGGCCTTGATCTTCACGGGGTTGCACTTGATCCCACGCTCAGAAACAAGGAAGCCAAGGAGCTGGCCGGCTGGTACTCCGAAGACGCACTTCTCCGGGTTGTGCTTGGTCTGAAAGTGCAGGTTGGCGAAGGTCTCCTTGAGATCCTCCAAAGGGTTACGCGCTTCTCCGTCTTCACCACTATGTCATCCACATAGACGTGGGCGTTTCTGCTGAGTTGCTTCAGGAGGCACTTCTGCATACAGCGTTGAATGGTGGCGCCAGCATTCCAAAAGCCGAATGTCATGGTGATGTAGCAGAAGGCGCCGAAAGGTGTGATGAAGGCGGTCTTCAGTCGGTCGGCCGGGTACAGCTTGATTTGGTGGTAGCCGGAGTAGACGTCCAAGAAGGACAGCAGCTCACAGTCGGCCGTGGAGTCGATCACCTGATCGGTTCGGGGCAAGGCAAAAGGGTCCTTGGGGCAGGCTATGTTGAGGCTAGTGTAGTCGATACACATGCGCCACTTATTGCTTTTCTTCAAAACGAGGATTGGGTTGGCAAGCCAGTCTGGGTAGAACATTTCCATGATGAAGATGGCTGCTAGAAGCCGGGCGATTTCTTCACCAACGATCCTTCTCTTCTCTTCTGATAGGCGGCGGAGGGGTTGCTTTACAGGCTTTGCATCCGATCTCACATGCAGCTTGTGCTCAACGTACTCCCTTGGAACACCCAGCATGTCCTCTGGAGACCATGCGAAGATGTCCCGAGTCTCACAGAGGAAGTCGACGAGCTCGCTTTCCTATTTGCTGTCAAGGTTGGACCCTATGACAGCGTACTTCTCTAGGTGCGCCAGGTCCAAGACGATCTTCTTGGTCTCCTTGGCCGGCTAGAAGGAGGCCCCGGCCTCGGCGTCCTTGGGGTCAGATGGCATGGCTGGCAGCTCACAGGCCATGGCCACAGCCCGGTCAAGGAGACGCTTCTCTTCGGCGATGACGAGGGACTCGGCCAGCCGGCTGCTGGCGGCAGCACACCTGAGCGACTTTTGGTAGTCGCCGGCAATGGTGATGATGCCCTTGGGACCCGGCATCTTCATCATTAGGTAGGCGTAATGAGGAACCACCATGAATTTGGCGAAAGCTGGCCGGCCCAAGGGCGCGTGGTAGGCACTATCCAAGTCAACCACCTTGAACCAGATTGACTCGGGGCAAAAGTGGGTATTGTCGCCGAACAAGGTATCAATCTTGACCTTGCCGATTGGAGAGTAGGAAAGCCTAGGGACAATGCCATGGAACATGGTTCGGTTGGGCTGGAGTTGCTTTTCCTTCATGCCCAGCTTCTCCATGGTGTCGCGGTAGAGGATGTTGATGCTGCTACCGCCGTTTATCAAGATCCGGGAGAAGCCGCAAACCCGTCTCTCCGTTGAGAAGGTGGAGTCCAGCACCATTGCATAAGCACCCGGCGAAGGCATCACAGCCGGCTGGTCATCACGGCTCCAGGTGATGGGTCTCTCGGACCAGTGCATAAATTGGGGGACCTCTGAGGTGACAGCATTCACCTCGCGGTGTTGCTAGCGCCGACTGTGCTTGTTGTCGGATTCACTGGTGAAGATGACGTAAGTGGCGTTCGCGTCGGCGAACTCGTCTTGGAGCATGCCAACTGGTCGGGCCGCCGGCTGCTGGGGCGCCGGAGCCGCCGGACCGGCTGGAGGAGGCGGCAAGCCCTCACCCTTGGCGATTCGGGCGAGCCAGTTGCACTGCCGGGTGGTGTAGTTGGATGGCTTGGTGCCGCTGTGGAACTTGCATGGGGCATCGAGGGTCTTCTCGAAGGAGAAGGCAGGCAGCCAGGCACCCTTGCCGCCCTTCGGACGCTTGGGGCCGGGTTGCCCGACCAGCTGCTGATCCTCAACAGTGGCCACTTGCCGGTTGTTGGAAGCCGGCTGCTGGGCCTTGCGCTTGTTGTCGTTCGGCTGTTGGCACCGGTTGGAGTTACTAGCCGGTGTTTGAGGAGCCGGCGGGAGCACCTTCCCGGACGCGCCAACCCGGATCTCTGAATTCATGGAGGAGTCGGCCATGGCGTACTTGTCCGCCACGACCAGGAGCTCGTCCAAGGTAGCTGGCTCATCGCATAGAAGCTTGTGCTTGAGCTGAGTGCCCTCTCTGCACCTGGCTATGAAGTACTCGATTGTTTGCACCTCATGCACCCCTTCACAGAAGTTGTGCAGCCCAGCCCAGCGCGTCAGGTAGTCACGGGTGGACTCAGTCGGACCCTAAACGCACATGGAGAGCTGGCGAGGCTTGGGGGCGCTTGCACTACAAAAAAATACACTTCCGTGATGATACGTGTTTGTCACAGTAGGTCACGTTTTCTGTCATGCATGTACATCCATGACAATTTTATGACAGAATCAAGATAGTCATACCTGTGCTGTCGTAGAAGTGTTCCATGACATTACCAAAATTATCATCACGGAAGTGTCCACTTCCATGACGATAAATCGCGCGTCACAGAAGTGCTTTCGTCAAGGGTGACCGACACGTGGCATCCACCGTAACGGAACGCCGTTAAGCTATCGGGTCTGGTTTTGGATCCGATAACCCGTTAACAGCCCCGACCAATGGGGATTTTCCACGTGTAAAATCGTCATTGGCTGGAGGAAACACGCGTCGGCTCACCGTTGGGACAGATGTCATCCACTTATTGGACCCAAAGTGCCTATGATACGTCGACACGTGGCACGGCCCAACAGTGGCCCATAAAGTTTAAATGGGCCGGCCCAACTAAAGGCCCACAAGATTTTGCGGCCCATAATGGGACGGCCCAGCTAAAGGCCCACAAGATTTTGTGGGCCATAATGGGCCGGCCTAGGTAAAGGCCCACAAGATTTTTGCGCGCCATAATGGGCCGGCCCAGGTGAAGGCCCACAAGATTTTTGTGGACCATAATGGGCCGACCGAGCTAAAGGCCCACGAGATTTCCCCAACATTAATGGGCCGGCCCAGCTGTAGGCCCACAAGATTTTGAGGACCCTAGTAGGCCGGCCCATTAACTGGCTGCCATGTTTTGGGCCAAATGCCGGCCCATATTTGATCCGGTCCATTAATGGCCTGCCACGTTTCGGGCCTAATAATGGCCCGTATGAGATCCGGCCCATTAAAAGCCTACCACGTTCTGGGCCAAATTACGGCCCAGATCAGGTCCGGCCCTTTAACAAGCTTTGGGCTAAATTATGGTGAATATCAGATTCGGCCCGTCAACTGGACGCTACGCTTTTGCGCCCATTTGCTAAAGGCACATTTAGTAATTCGGCCTGATATTAGTTTCGGCCTGTTAAGGGCCCGTTTAATATTTCGGCCCTATATTAATTTTGGCCTGTTAAAAGCCCGTCATATAGTTGGGCCTAACTACGGCCTGGTTTGCATTCGGCCTGCTCGCAGCCGATAATCTGATTGGGCCAAACAAGGACCGAGACAATTTTGGCCTGTTATAAGCCCATGATTTGATTGGCACATTCATGGGACGGGGTCTATTTCGACCTGCTGCCAGCCCGTGAGCTGTTCGACACGTTTCAGCCCCAACCTACTTTTTAGCCTCCTAAAGGCCCATTGAGTTTTCTTGGGAAAATAGGGCCGTCGGTTTACTCGGCCTATTAAAGGCCCGAATCTACTAGTGGGACAGTTTACATTTAGGCCTGTTAACGGACCAAGATGACTGGGCCCATGATGCGGATCATTCATGGTGATTTTGCATGATGGCCCGATTATGTACCGTAATTTTACGGTTTGGCCGGTTTACTGCGAAGACAGGATATATATACAGTAAAATAACTGCAGCACCGTGAATAAGAAAAAAACCTAGACTATACAATAAATAAATTACGGCATATTACATCCACTGGGCATCAAAGTTTGCCACTATGATAATAAAGCACAAGCAGACAACAGATTACATACACTGGGCATCAAAGATCGCCACTAGTGCAACTAAACACGCCGACAAAATAATATACAAAACCGACAGCACTTCAATAGAGTTCAAGAAAGGTTAGCCCTGCTCGGGAGCTGCAGCGCAAGCAGCTGAGCAAGCTGGTGGGACTGCACTTGTTTCACACTTATATCCTCCTCACTCTGAAAGATAAACAACCAGACAGATGACAGGTTTTGCACATATAAGTATCAGTGCTGACAATTCATCACATTTCTTACTAACGAATAAAGTGACACAGTTTAAAATAGCATTAACACAATATGGTATTGTTCAGGTCAAGACATGGCAGGAAATGACATTGTGAAGGAGTTGGCAGCTTCACGACACCACTGGATTTCAGATCAAGAACTCATAAGTATGAATGGTTAGTGTGCTGTCAATTTATCCCATTTCAGATTGGCAAAATAAGATCACTTGCTCTGTATAGTTTAATTTACATGGTATGAAGAAGGAATTTGGTTGTACAACTGAAAACTTAAATTGAGAAGGACAAACTTTTGTTTATGAATTGGAGTACATAATAAACTTTAAACATGCAATTTGATGCAAACACCAAAAATAAACAGCTGTTGCAGTCATGCCTAACCAAATATACACAACAAAGTTTGAAGGCTTGAGAAGGACAAACTGACATTATTGGTGAAGGCAGGCTCTATAAAGCCCTTGTCCATGCTGATGGGGGGGGGCAATTCAAGAAGTTTACCATAGAATCTTCTTCATAAGCATTGCCTTTATTCCACATTTTGTTAAGAGTAAATATAGATGTGACAATATAAGAAAAAATGGAGAATATTTAAGATAAGATGAAGAGTGATGCTACATAACCAAGTAGCTATAAATGTAAGTACAGCGATACAGGCAAAAGGTACGGCCAAGAGCAATGCAGAGCTAAACTTCTTCAGTACCATCGGTGTTATCCAACCTTATGGTAAGAGTAAATATAGATCTTATGTGTAGAAAATGAAGGGCAAAGGAAAATAAGCTGCAGAGTGATGGTACATGAACAACTACCTATCAATATAAGTACACTGATAAAGGACAACAGGTACTTACAAGAACAATGCAGAGCTAAAAAATTTCATTGGCATTGGATATATTCTACACTAATGTAACCATTCATACAGATCAGATAATTTGGAGCGAACAATTGATAAGCAAGCTATCATGCATACTGCTGTCACATAATGAACCAGGTATGTATGCAAGTACAGTGATACAGGAAAACAGGTAATAACAAGAGAAAAGCAGGGGGCAGCATATTTGCGATATCCTATCGTTCTTTTCAAACCGGAATTCTTTTTCGAGCAGATTTCCTGCAAAAAATATCCGTAAGGCACATGCGGAAAAGTATAAGTTCAAATTGTCATGAGATATCATACACAGTACCTCATCCTCGGAACGAGACCAGTGCATAACAAGGTTTTTCCATTCAATGTCTTCTAAATTTAGCACATGAGACTTCACCAGAAATCCGTTTATAGACTTGCCATCAAAGTGTGATTTCCTCAGGTAACACCGATACTGCTGCAATTCTTCCTTGAAAAGCGCAACCAAGCTTCGCTCGTCATGACTATCCAAATGTACTTTTTGCTGGAGTGGGATTTTTCTGTGGTACGGCTGGTGCTATGGCAACTGAAATCGGCATACCTTTTGCTGGAGTGCAGGTCCTGTATGGTGCGGCTAGTGGTGTGGCCAGTGAAGTATGGGTGCAGTCTGCTGGAGTCGGTCCTACGTTTTGTGTCACTGGTTGTACAGCCAATATAAGTGGGGTGCTGTCTGATTTCTCCGGCACAACCACGTTTTTCAAGGACTTTGCTGGTGCTCCTTCAGGTTCGGCAATCACCCTCTTCCTTTTTGATGTCTGATGCACAAAAACAACATCTGAGTGGAAAAACATGGTATGATGCCAGATGGAATATGTATTGATAATGGATGGGCATGGCATCTCAACATATATGATGAGTAAACTAAGCAGATGGCGGTGCAACAAAGTAGAAGAAATGCAAGACAGCATATGCAAGATACACGCAATCAACAAAACCTTGCCAAATTAGAACAGGCACCTTGATGGGTGAACAGGACAGGCCATCTGCCTTTGACTCCTCGAGGTTAGAATAGTCATTAGGATCATATTCTGAACAAGAATCAACAGGTGGTGAGCGTATGAGTTTCATTGCATCCAGAATGGCACTCAATGCCTTGGTGCCAATTTTGTAAGTCATTGCAGTGTTTAGCTTCTAGAGTGGACTGCTGCTAGTGCGACACAAAGCAGCTACACGATCATAGTGTAGATATAACGGGAAAACCGTAAGCATCAGAGTAAAATCAGCAAAGTGGAACTTACTGGAATATATGTGCTAGTATTGCAGGTACGGCTAGAAAGCCTTCGGATACTAGCTCTCTTCAACTGAAGGTGTCGTACTGTTAATATCAGTGTAACTCTCAAAGGCGACACAGCTCCCCGCATTTCCTTGCTATTCTTATAGGATTCAAGTGGGCAGGCCACTACAAATCCTATTCCCATGTTTACCAAATCCTACGAATCAAAGAGGCCCGACGAGTTCAAAGTGTCCATACAAACCGACCGTATAGACCTTTACATTGCGAATGTCCCTACTCATATTAACTACAAGGAACATAATGTACTACTATCATACTCCCTCCGTTCCAAAATATAAGTCCTGGTAGAGATTTCCACTATGGATCACGATACATTTTAGAGTGTAGATTCACTCATTTTGCTCCATATGTAGTCCATGGTGGAATCTATACAAAGACTAGTATTTAGGAACAGAGAGAATACTTATTAAAGAAGAACGGAAGAGGAACATGGTAAAGATGAGCAAGTAGATTTTGGATAATAAAATGTTCGTTGCGCAGTGCCCACACATGATGAACCAGAGCGCATTAAGAAAGCAACTCCCTGCTGTCTATCTATATGTGGTGCACGTGCTTTTTCGAAAGTAAAGTAGGAACATTAGCTGACCAATTAAATGTTATCTGTTTTAGTAATATCAGCATCATATCAGATTCGTACTTGAGCAACAAGTTTGGAATTATGAGTGGCACGTTGTTTAGCTTGATGGATTCAGGAGCAGTGCTAAGCAAGTACGATGATGGTACTGAATATAAAGGCATGTCTGCATTTGGGTCAGTCGACCATTTCAGGCGGTTGGATGAAGATCCTACGTCTCCTAACCCTTCTTCTTCCTCGTCTCTGATTCTTCCCATACAGAACACCGCACGGGCCGCCGGCCGGATCATCGGCCCCCACCGCCTGTGTTCCTCCGCCACCCCACCCCCACCCCCGCCCCCACCTGCGTCTAGTTTTTCTTCTTTCGGAAAGGCCCCACCACCGCCCCCCAACAACCAAAGTCCCCACCCGAGCCCCTTCATTCGCACCGGCGAACTCCGGCGAGCTCTGAAAAATCGACTGACCCAATTTTGAAATTTAGTCTACTGTGATTTAACTAGTGTGGAATATAAAAGGGGAAAACCATAAGCATTGAGAGTATAGTGTTGAGCGTGCCATGGCGGATCTAAAGGTGCAAACCGGACAAAGGCAACTTCGCAACCAGTGGACAAGAAATCCGAGTAAAGCAGTGGCGATCTATTTTCTTGCTGCGATAAATAAGTTGAGCAGATACAAAAGAGTACCGCCTCTGGTGCAGCGCCGTGTATGCATCTGATGAGAATTTGACGTTGCTGCGGTAGCGATGGCTGTCGGCGGCATGCAAGCAGATCTAGGAGGGTAGACGGTGGCGGCGGGGCGCGGTGGACGAGACGGTCGTAGGAGCGGCGCCGGCAAGGTGGACGACGGCGGGGATGAAGCGAGAGGACGGGATGCAAGGATCCCGGTCCGAAGCCATGGATGAGAGAGGTCGATCTCTTGTAATGGACGGCGGCGTCGGGGTATCAGCTCCGGTATGGTGGAGGAGGATGGCGGTGGATGGGGTGGCGGACGGAGGAGGCTGGGGTGGAGAGGGTGTTTTGGCGCCCACGGAGTACGAATGGGGAAATGATGGTGGAGAGGAAGGGGGGAACCATGTCTTCAGGGCGCGCTTGTCTCAAATGCGATGAAATTTACAAACTTAGCCCCCGTTTCAAATTTCCAACATCACAACAATATTAGTCGGTTGGGGATAGGACGGTAATCTCGCATACACCGAATATTTGCCAACGAGAGTTTGTTTTTGGCGCCCACCGTGTATGAATCGGGAGGGAGTCGATTTTGGCCGAGGACACACTGTGTTTCGGCGCCCACCGTGTATGAATCCGGGTGAGAGGCGGTTATGTCATGTTCGAGTGAAATTACAAACCTACCCCTACACTAGTAGAAAAAGGGTCATCTATCCCGGTTGGTAAGGGCCTTTTGTCCCGATTGTTGAACCGGGACTAAAGGGTCGTTACTAATGCCCTAGCCCTTTAGTCCCGGTTCTTACACGAACAGGGACAGATGGGCCTCCACGTGGCCGGTGGGGCCAGCCCAGGCAGGAGGGCCTTTGGTCCCGGTTGGTGGCACTAACTGGGACCAATAGGCATCCACGCGTCAGCATTTCAGGGGCTGGGGTTTTTGTTTTTTTTGAAAGGGGGGTGGGGGTTTTGGGGGGTTAATTTAGGTGTTTCATATATTGTGTTAGCTAGCTAATTAATAGAGAGAAGTGTCCTCTCTTATCTCCGTGCTTGGTCGACGCTACGTACTATATACGTATAGAGAGGACTAGACACGCTAGCTAGTAAGCAAATGAAGGAAACAGAAGATCGTCATGAACATATGAATACAGAGAGAAGTGATATCGACCACCTCTCCTTCTCCGAGAGATTGGTCGAACAACAAGTTCTCGTATATCTATCCGACACTACCGGCTACATATATACAATAATTATATATGAACACAGGGTCCACATAGTATTCTCCGTTTTCAGCGATCACGTGGTCAAGGAAGAATGCCGCCAATTCCTCTTGAATTGCTCGCATACGATCTGGTGGTAGGAGTTCATCCCGCATCCGAAAGATCTAATTTGAAGAAGGGGGTCAATACATATATATATATATGAATAAATGAAACTCAACACAAATGATGGCAATAAAATAAAATTGTGAATATTATTGCTTACGCACTTCATATTGTTCGTCAGAGTAGCCCCGCTCACAGGTCGTGTGGCGGATGGACTCGCAAATGTAGTATCCACAGAAATCATTCCCTTGTTCCTGCCACAACCACTTTACAAGAAATAGAGGTCAATCAAACTCATAAGCAAGCATGCTAAATGGTATTGATGAAACTAGCGCTTGAATCACTAGGAGATGCGCGGAACATGCTACTATAGTACTTACTTTTGGGTGTCTAAATTGCAGCTTCTTCAGCAGTCTCGGAGCTTTTTTGGTGAATTTTCTCCAAACCCTGCGAGACAAAGAAAACAATTACTTGATATCAGGAAATGAACAAAGTTGCTGATATGGTGGATAATGATCGATTTAACTTACTTCTCGAGCATTTGAGTCATGTCCGCATAGTCCTGCGGATCTTTTCGTCTCGAATCTAAGACGGTTACTACTCCCTACTCAAGCTTAATCTCTAGGAGAATATAGTGGAAGCTGCGCACGCATGCATAAGTCATCAATTACATTACTATAACCTGGACTAATAAGGGAAACCAATATGCACAAGACAGTAACACTCACTTGAAGTTGTAAGGAAAGAGTATTATATCTTTGTTTCATTTATTACCAATAATCGTAGCAAGTTGGCCTCGGTATTTTCGGCATGATATTTAACCTCAGTTGCATCTATGAGATTTGTGTTAATGAACCCAATATCATCGATTTGTCTTTTCTTCAATTCGGCGATCTTCAATTTGCATAATATAGTGAGGATAATTATAAATACATGCAATGAAAGAGCTGACCTATATAGAGAGACTTAATGACAGAAGTAGTACTACTTACAGACAGTAGCAAGTGACCGTTGATTTATCGAGGGCCTTTGGATTGAAAAACTGGAAGAACTCCTCAAATGGAACATTCAACAGTTCAATTCCAACGAGGTCATGCTCCTCTTTAACTCTCAGCGTCAAAGTATTCCTCCCCCCAGACTCTCTGCAGGTTTTCATGTACCAATCATGTAATCTTCGCATCATCGTTGTTAGAGATCTTTCATCTTTGACGAGAGGCTTCCCGTAATGGTATTTGTGTTCGTCCACCACCAAGAAATCATAATGTACATCGTCGGGTAGGTAATCTCCAAGATTGCTATAACCGGGCACCATCCTCGGATCATTAGCGACGATGTCGCTAGACACCTTGAGCGGGGGGCACGATTGGTTCGCTTGTTCACCGAGTTGGGCAATTTTTTTCCCAACTCATCGTTCTATTAACCTTTGATCACTGACAGTACTTCCCGACTGCTCTGCTTCGACAAATGTCTTTGCAATAATGCGCTCATAGTTGCCTTTCGGCGGAGACTTTGGTGGTTTTGTCAGGGTAGCCAGAGTGCGCTTCGCTTTCACCGGATCTACCTTCTCCTCCGGAGGTAGATGTTTCTTTGCTTTCACCCCTTCAAAGAAGTTCGTCACTTCGGCTCGCACGATCTTCATGGTTTCCTCCTCGGTCCTCTCGTATGGTAACTTCTCTGGAGTCATCAGAGAAGGACCGAATCTGTATTGCCTCCCGCCTCTGGCTGTACTGCTAGACGCCGGCAGAGCAGACGGAGCGGCTGCGGCTGTCTTCTTTCCTTGCTTACGAGGTGGAGGAGAAGGACTACGACGCGCCGGAGCAGCCGGAGCGGCGGCGGGTCTCTTCCGCCCTTGCTGACGAGGCGGAGAAGGAGGAGGCTGGCTGCTCGGGCGCGCCGGCGCAGGCGGAGAAGGAGGCGGAGTGCCGCCACGCGCCGGAGAAGGAGGCTGAGTGCCCTGATTTCTTTCTCTTCTTTCGTAAGAGCGTAGCTGGCAGGACCTTCATACTGCTTCGGAGGCATGTCGTCTTTTTCTGCAAACATTGCAGGTCCTCCCGTGCCTCAGGTGTATCTTTTGTCTTCCCATACACGCCCAAGAAGCCTAGCAGGTTCACGCAAAGGTTCTTCGTCACGTGCATCACGTCGATTGAAGAGCGGACCTCTAGGTCTTTCCAGTAGGGTAGGTCCCAAAATATAGATTTCTTCTTCCACATGGGTGCGTGTCCCTCAGCGTCATTCGGAACAGCTAGTCCGCCGGGACCCTTTCCAAATATTACGTGTAAATCATTGACCATAGCGAGTACGTGATCACCGGTACGCATGGCGGGCTTCTTTCGGTGATCTGCCTCACCTTTGAAATGCTTGCCTTTCTTTCGACATTGATGGTTGGTCGGAAGAAATCGACGATGGCCCAGGTACACATTCTTCCTGCATTTGTGCAGGTATATACTTTCAGTGTCATCTAAACAGTGCGTGCATGCATGGTATCCCTTGTTTGTCTGTCCTGAAAGGTTACTGAGAGAGGGCCAATCGTTGATGGTTACAAACAGCAACGCGTGCAGGCTAAATTCCTCCTGTTTGTGCTCATCCCACGTATGTATACCGTTTCCATTCCACAGCTGTAAATGTTCTTCAACTAATGGCCTTAGGTACACATCAATGTCGTTGCCGGATTGCTTAGGGCCTTGGATGAGAACTGGCATCATAATGAACTTCCGCTTCATGCACATCCAAGGAGGAAGTTTATACATACATAGAGTCACGGGCCAGGTGCTGTGATTGCTGCTCTGCTCCCCGAAAGGATTAATGCCACCCGCGCTTAAACCAAACCATACGTTCCTTGGGTCACCTGCAAACTCAGCCCAGTACTTTCTCTCGACTTTTCTCCACTGTGACCCGTCAGCGGGTGCTCTCAACTTCCCGTCTTTCTTACGGTCCTCAATGTGCCATCGCATCAACTTGGCATGCTCTTCGTTTCTGAACAAATGTTTCAACCGTGGTATTATAGGAGCATACCACATCACCTTCGCAGGAACCTGTAACACCCCGCATGTAATTTTCCATATTTGTAACTCTGACTCTTGCCATTTTCGGCTATGTGTTATGATATTCCCTCCGTGGTCGGGTTTTGTCTTTCGTTTTGCTTTTTGTTCATGTCACGCATTTCATATCATGTCATCATGTGCATTGCTTTTGCATACGTGTTCGTCTCATGCATCCGAACATTTTCCCCGTTGTCCGTTTTGCAATCCGGCGCTCCTATCTCCTCCGGCGCACCCCTCTTGTTTTCTTTCGTGTGCGGGTGTCAAACGTTCTCGGAATGGACCGAGGCTTGTCAAGTGGCCTTGGTATACCACCGGGAGACCACCGGTCAAGTTTTGTTCCATTTGGAGGTCGTTTGGTACTCCAACGGTTAACCGGGCATCCGCAAAGTCCATTTGTGTGTTGCAGCAAAAACCCCCTAAAACCCAGCCCAAAACCCCTCCAAGTCATCTCCATGCTCTAGCTCGTTCGATCACGATCGTGTGGGCGAAAACTGCGCCTCATTTGGAGCCTCCTAGCTCCCTCTACCTATTTATATGCATCCCTCCCGAAAAACGAACACAGTCCAAACCCTAACCCTCGTCCCTCTCCGCCGCCGGACACGTCCGGGCGGAGCCGGACGGGTCCACCTCCACCGCCGCTGCCACGTGGCACGCCACCGCGCCCCGCGCCGCCGCGGCCCGCCGGGGTCCGCCGCCGACCCCCGCGGCCCGACGCCTCCCCGCGCCGCCCGCGCTCCTGCCTCGCCGCGCCGCCGCCGCCGACCGCCCGCCGCCGCGCCAGTGCGCCGCCGCCCTCCTGCGCCGCCGCCGCCTCCTCCGCCCGTGCCCCGTCGCCGGCCTCCTTCCCCTCCTGTCGCCGGCGAGCACCACCGGAGCCGAGCCCGAGCTCTCTCCCTCGATCGGATCTGGAAGTCCACTGTAGCAGGTTGACTTTCCCGTTCTCGAAAATCCTCTTAAGTCTTCAGTATTTTTGCATATGTGCCCATGTTCAGTAGTGCATAACTGCTTGCATGTAGCTTCGTTTCGCGCGTGTAATATGTCAAATTGTTCGTCTCGTGATGCTCTACATTTTGTTCAATTGTACCATGTCCATTAGAGGTCATCTTAATGCCCAAATCTCTGTTGCAAGAGGGCTAGTTGCTGTTATCTTCTGGTTCTTATCAGAACTTGGAGATTTGTCATTTTTGTATCATTTAATATGTGCATCTTATGGGCATGAGCACTACATGTGTTTTGTTGTATGCCATGCCATCTTCCAGTGGTGTAGGCCATGTATTTTTGTGATCTCTGTGGTGACTAGCACAAGCATGCAAAGTAGGGTCCGTAATGTTTCTGATTTCAGGGACTAATTTCTCCAAGTCTGCCTGCTGTTATTTTGTTGCCATGTAAACTTGATGCTACAGAGAGATCCATGCATATTTTGGAGATGTTCAGTAAGGATGTTTTGTAGATATTGTTGTAAGTGTTCCATTCCTGCCTTTGTTTGCAATTATGGTGTACCATAGCATGAATCAATCTTGCTCTACTTTTGCTATAAAATATTGCTGGCAGATTCTTAACATGATATGCAATTTGGCCAAGCTTATTGTAGTTGATCCACACATGCTATGCTTTTGCTCTTGCCATGGTTAGCGTCATGAACATGCCATCTTGCTGTAGGTATGCTTGTTTTGTCATGCATTGCTCTGTAGTGAGTGCATCAAGCTCACCAACATGCCTACATATTATTATTTCTGCCATGCTCTGTTTTCTGCAGTCTGAAACCTGATAACGAAACTTTCTATGTTTACATGCTTTCCATCATATTTTATGGTCCTTTTTGGATTATGGTCAGTAAGGGACTTTTGTCATATGCATTTAGTAGAATACTTTCATGCCTTGTTTTGCCATGTTAAGTTCCTGTAGCATGTTGATTTCGTGCTCTGAACATGGCTACCTGATGCTGTTTCAGACATATCCAGTAATTTCAGTCTGTGAACCTGTTATCTTTTGCACTTTTGCCATGCTTGTTTGAGCTTGATATGTTGTGATCTAGCCGTAGCTCAGTGTTCATATTTTGTCAAGCATCTCCTGTAGATTACTGCCATATGCTTTGTTGCTATGTTGGAGTGCTGTAGCATTGTTACTTGTTGCATTCTATGTGCTATCATGCTGTTAATCGCAGATTCGTGTCATTCTTGTTTTGCTTGCCATTTGCAAACCGTGCATCCGTTTCCGGTGATCTTTATATCGATTTCGACCGAAATCATCTCATCTTTCCATTGGCATGCTTGGTTTGCCAAGTTACTGCCTTGTTCATCATTTTCCTCCCGGAGCACGCATATGCATCGCTTTCATATCTTGCATATCATACATGTTTTGCATCATGTTGCTTGTGCATTTCTCGTGGTTGATTGTGGTTCCATTTGTTTGTGTTCTTGTCTTGGGTAGAGCCGGGAGACGAGTTCGTGAACGAGGAACCTGTTGAGTATGCTTACGAGGATCAAGCTTTCGACAACTCTGAGAACCTTGCAGGCAAGATGACCACCTCTCGAAATCACTTCTATCTTTGCTTTGCTAGTTGTTCGCTCTATTGTCATGCTGCGCTACCTATCACTTGCTATATCATGTCTCCCATATTGCCATGTCAGCCCCTGACCATCCTTTCCTAGCAAACCATTGTTTGGCTATGTTACCGCTTTTGCTCAGCCCCTCTTATAGCGTTGCTAGTTCCAGGTGAAGTTGAAGTTTGTTCCATGTTGGAACATGGATATGTTGGGATATCACAATATCTCTTATTTAATTAATGCATCTATATATATTTGGTAAAGGTTGGAAGGCTCGGCCTTATGCCTGGTGTTTTGTTCCACTCTTGCCGCCCTAGTTTCTGTCATACCGGTATTATGTTCCTTGAGTTTGCATTCTTTACATGGTCGGGTGATTTATGGGACCCCCTTGACAGTTCGCCTTGAATAAAACTTCTCCAGCAAGGCCCAACCTTGGTTTTACCATTTGCCACCTAAGCCTTGTCCCCCCGGGTTTTCGCGAGCCCGAGGGTCATCTTTATTTAACCCCCGGACCAGTGCTCCTTCGAGTGCTGGCCCAAACCGAGCGATGTCCGGTGCCCCTGGGCAACTAGGGTCTATGCCAACCTGACGTCTGGCTCATCCATTGTGCCCTGAGAACGAGATATGTGCAGCTCTTATTGGGATTTGTTGGCACATTCGGGGGCTTTGCTGGTCTCGTTTTACCGTTCTCGAAATGTCTTGTAAACCGGGATTCCGAGACTGATCGGGTCTTTCCGGGAGAAGGTTTATCCTTCGTTGACCGTGAGAGCTTATGATGGGCTAAGTTGGGACACCCCTGCAGGGTATTATCTTTCGAAAGCCGTGCCCGCGGTTATGAGGCAGATGGGAATTTGTTAATGTCCAGTTCTAGAGAACCTGTCACTTGACCCAATTAAAATACATCAACTGTGTGTGTAGCCATGATGGTCTCTTCTCGACGGAGTCCGGGAAGTGAACACGGTCTGAGTTATGGATGACGTAAGTAGGAGTTCAGGATCACTTCTTGGTCATTTCTAGATGACGACCGTTTCGTTGCTTCTCTTCTCGCTCTCTTTTGCGTATGTTAGCCACCATATATGCTTATTGCCGCTGCAGCTCCACCTCATTACACCATCCTTTCCTATAAGCTTAAATAGTCTTGATCTCGCGGGTGTGAGATTGCTGAGTCCTCGTGACTCACAGATTCTACCAAAACAGTTGCAGGTGCCGACGATGCCAGTGCAGATGATGGGATCGATCTCAAGTGGGAGTTCGATGAGGAACGTGGTCGTTATTATGTGTCTTTTCCTGATGATCAGTAGTGGAGCCCAGTTGGGACGATCGGGGATCTAGCATTTGGGGTTGTCTTATTTTCATCTGGATTTTGACCGTAGTCGGTCTATATGTTTGTATTTTGGATGATGTATGAATTATATTTATGTATTGTGTGAAGTGGCGATTGTAAGCCAACTCTTTATCCCATTCTTGTTCATTACATGGGATTGTGTGAAGATGACCCTTCTTGCGACAAAACCACAATGCGGTTATGCCTCTAAGTCGTGCCTCGACACGTGGGAGATATAGCCGCATCGTGGGCGTTACAGAACCCTCTTCCTGGGGGGCTCGCCGTCAACATCACCAGGGTCATCTCGTCTGATCTTATACCGCAATGCACTACATATCGGGCATGCGTTCAGATCCTTGTACGCACCGCGGTAGAGGATGCAGTCATTAGGGCATGCATGTATCTTCTGCACCTCCAATCCTAGAGGGCATACAACCTTCTTTGCTGCGTATGTACTGTCGGGCAATTCATTATCCTTTGGAAGCTTCTTCTTCAATATTTTCCATAGCTTCTCAAATCCTTTGTCAGGCACAGCATTCTCTGCCTTCCACTTCAGCAATTCCAGTACGGTACCGAGCTTTGTGTTGCCATCTTCGCAATTGGGGTACAACCCTTTTTGTGATCCTCTAACATGCGATCGAACTTCAGCTTCCCCTTTTGACTCTCGCATTGCGTCCTTGCATCGACAATGACCCGACGGAGATCATCATCATCACACACTGGTTCCTCTTGATCTTCAGCAGCTTCCCCCGTTGCAGCATCATTGGGCACATCGTCTGGTTCCTCTTGATCTTCAGCAGCTTCCCCTGTTGCAGCATCACCGTATTCAGGGGGCACATAGTTTTCATCGTCCTCCTCTTCTTCGCCGTCTTCCATCATAACCCCTATTTCTCCGTGCCTCGTCCAAACATTATAGTGTGGCATGAAACCCTTGTAAAGCAGGTGGGTGTGAAGGATTTTACGGTCAGAGTAAGACTTCGTATTCCCACATTTAGCGCATGGACAACACATAAAACCATTCTGCTTGTTTGCCTCAGCCACTTCGAGAAAATCATGCACGCCCTTATTATACTCGGAGGTGTGTCTGTCACCGTACATCCATTGCCGGTTCATCTGCGTGCATTATATATAATTAACTGTGTCAAAAACCATTACAGAACATCATGAATAGATAATAGAGTGACCAAATTAATAGAAGTTCATCATCACATTAAAACCAAAGTACATACATAGTTCTCATCTAACAACATATAGCTCTCCAGAGCATCTAATTAATTAAACCATACATTGAAATGATGTAAAACATTTCAATGCGAAAACAAATGCGATCATAATCGCAACCAAGGTAACAATTGATCCAACGGCATAATGATACCAAGCCTCGGTATGAATGGCATATTTTCTAATCTTTCTAATCTTCAAGCGCATTGCATCCATCTTGATCTCGTGATCATCGACGACATCCGCAGCATGCAACTCCAATATCATCTTCTCCTCCTCAATTTTTTTTCCTTCAAGAAATTGTTTTCTTCTTCAACTAAATTTAACCTCTTGACAATAGGGTCGGTTGGAATTTCCGGTTCACATACCTCCTAGATAAATAAAATCTATGTCACGTTGGTCGGCATAATTTTCATAAACAATAAATGAACCAATAGTTATAAAGATAATATATACCACATCCGAATCATAGACAGGACGAGGGCCGACGGGGGCGGATACCAAAACCATCGCACTATATAATAACAAGCAATAAAATAGTAAGAAAATTAGACAAGTATCTATCTAAAGTAAGAATTTTTTTTTTAGAAAGAAGATAAGAACAAGAGGCTCACCACAGTGGTGCCGGCGACGAGATCGGCGCGGGCGATCGATGGCGGTGAAGACGGGAATGGGACGTGATGGGCCGCTAAACCTAGACAAATCTCGAGGAAAATGGAGCTTTGAGGTCGAGCTTCGAGATGAGAAAGCTTAACTAGTGTGGCTCGGGCATTTCATCGAACACCTCATTTGCATAGGAGGTGAGGTAGAGCACCACAAAGCCCTCCCCTCGCCGGCCAGAGAAAAACAGAGCACTGGAGTGCTCTGCTCGCGGGCGAGGGGTATATATAGGCACCTCATTTGTCCCGGTTCGTAGAATGAGCCGGGACTAAAGGGCAGCCTATGGTCCCGGTTCAAGCCACCAATCGGGATCAATGGTGGTGGGCCAGGAGCGAGGCCCATTGGTCCCGGTACATCCCACCAACCGGGACCAAAGGAGCTAGACGAACCGGGACCAATGCCCCCACGAGGCCCGACAGGCCCCTGGCCTCAGGAACCGGGACCACTGGCCCCATGGGTCCCGGTTCTGGACTGAACCGGGACTAATGGGCTGACCCAGCCTGAACCAAAGCCCTCTTTTCTACTAGTGCTATCGAAACCTATAGAAATCGAGCAGATAGGCTTTGCGTGGCAGGGATAGGCAGTAGTAATTTCCATCTCGCAGATTTTGGTTTTGGGTGGTTACTGCGACTTTCCCCGCTACGTTCAAATTTTGCAGAGTGCGCGTTTACCATGCCAGCTCAATTTGAATCCCGTTTGTATTCTATTTTTTTCGTGCAGGATCCATTTTCGATTGGAATAAAATTCTATATACATCATTTTTTTATATATACTTTCAAAAGCACAACAAAGAATTCTGCTCCTTTATATGTATAATATGCTTTACAAATACAATGATCTCAAAATCATAAGGTTGAATTCAAAAAATTAAACCAAATTATGTTCCACTAAAAATCTATGGATCAGTAATGTCTACATATGAGTATGCATGTGAATTCATATGAGTATGCTTGTTTGATAGATCAATTTTGGTTCGAGTATGGATTACATGTATCATCATCTCGAATTCAAATGTTTGAATCCCTTTTATGTTCACTCCTTTCACGCCCATCTCTCTCGCATGCATGCTCCTTCATGTAGCTATCACTCTCTTTTCTCCAGCTCACCCGCACGCTCACTTCATGTTTCTCCTATCCTCGCAAACATGGTCTCTCGACGTCTCCCTTGAGAAGTGTCACACTCTCTCTATCATTATACCTTACACGGTTTTCATTATCTCTCACGTCTGTACTGTTCTCTGGTATCACTAGGTGCCTAAGCTTTCTTTTTCACTGCCACACACACAGTCTCCACTCGTCTTTCACTTTGTGTTTCTCTCTATGGGATTCTCTCACACACACCCTATATGTATCTAGATATGAATCATACCACTAAAATTACTCTCTCCCTCTCTCCTGTAGACACAACATTTGTTGCGGTCTCCTTTTCGTCTCCATCCCGGACTGACATTATTCATTTGTTTACCGATCAGACAAACTCCCCCTCTCTCACACACACACACACACAACTCTTGCTTCCACTCCCCTTCCCGACTACCGTCTCTCTCTCTCTGACACACAAAACTCTCGCTTTTGCACCCCCGTCTCGTATTTCTCTCACAAACATTTATCGACTAGCCTCTAGATAGGTTTATACACCCGCACACTCGTGCTTCCACTATCACATACATGTCTCTCTCCCGCTCCTTGTATCTATGTAGATTTTTCTTCCCTTCTTGAGACACGCCCTCTCGATCATGCACACACACACTATCACCTCATTTTAAGATGATACCTCTCGCACACACAGTCTTTGTGTCTTTGTCACACATGCACTCCGTCCTCCTCCTCTCTCCCTCTCTCTCTCACACACATGGGCTTTTTGCAACAACTAGCAAGATGCCCATGCGTTCCACGGAATATGAAGATGCATTTGTATGAGTAGTTTATCTTGTGGGAGAAAAGGATGAACACGGGAAGGCCTTATTTGCAAGTGTGGAGAGGGGTGTGGGTATCTTTTTGCAAAATTGCCATAGTTTCCTTCCTATCCGTCAGATATAGATCGGACGGCCTATATTGCAGGATGGCAGGCACACGATTATCACCGACTATGCTTTTTTATAAGAGTAGGGATAAAAAACAGAGTTGGTGATGATGGTGGGCCTGCCATCCTGCAATATAGGCCGTCCGATTTATATCTGACGGATAGGAACGAAACTATGGCAATTTACCCGCACTCCTCTCCACATTTGCAGATAAGGCCTTCCCTCATTCATCCTTTTCTCCCACAAGATCTTGATGTTCCGTGCAACGCACGGTCATCTTGCTAGTAAGAGTAGAAATTAGACATATACCACTTCTCGAATCTTGTAACCAACAACATTCCTCCCTTATCTCATCAAAACCGCCAAAGGAATATATTTTGAGTGAAACATAACATTTTTTTAGTGATATACGTATTTCAAAACTAGACTTTTTTTCTATCAAATGGGTGAATATGTATTAATCTACTCAGATCGTGTGGCAACGCATTGGCACATTGCTAGTAGTTATTATAATTTTGTGGACACCAGACAAACGGTGGAGTACATATACGAAGAGAAGAGGCGCACGCACGCAGTCAGTCTCTAGCTGTCTCGCACACATGAGTGTTACGTAAAGGCAACGTTAACAAATAAACCCTAAAACCCTAGGTGCACGATTGCTGCATTCGCGGGTAGCGGGTACGTGGTGGAGCGCACCTTTGTAGGAATAGTCAGCTCGTGTGATAATTTGATCCGTAGGAGTTGATGGTCGAGACCACAGGTGAACGACTTGGAGGCGGTGGCTCGCCAGTTGCCAGAGATCGAGTAGCCACGTTTAAAATATCATTTTTTAGCGAGGTTAAGAGTTCCGATTTTCAATGGCGCGTTATAAGTACTAAGTAGTTTTTAGAACGATTGGTATGGAGCAAAAATGGAATTCATAGTACTACCTACTATGTACCTCCTTGGCGTATGGTTGTATGGGTTTATGTTCCGAGATGTTGAACCTGGTAGTTCTAGGGCAAATACTATGTTTAGATTTAGATGTTGGTTTTCAGTAATGAAAATCGGAAGGGGGAAACCCTTCTTTGATTAAAAAAAACTACTACCTCCGTTCTGGTTTATTAGTTGCCATCGTTTTTTGGGTCAAAGTTTGTCCATGAATTTTACTTGTAAAATGTGAATGGAAAATGAGATTTTGTTATACGCAAACAAAAAAGGACTAGAGGGAGTGATTGCTCTGACACGGACGCGACCTCTCATAGCGCAGGCATTGAACCGGTGCGCCGGCCAAGAGGGCCCCACTCGCTGCAGGCCCGGCTGAACACGCCTCCTCGCCGCATGCAACCGGCTTCAGACTGCCCCGCCTGCCTTCATTGAATCCGCGCGTGTGCCGGCAACACGTCCTTCTGCGAGCCGGCCGGCATTTTAGAACACAAAAAGTGACCAAAATATAATTAATTACGCATGCTCTTGACTTGTTGTGCTCGCACTGGTAGCAGGAACTACAGGTTTTTCTTTATTCATAACTCTCCTCAATTTTTTTGGCTTTGAAGTGAATCATGGTTGTGGACATTATGTATGAATGTGGAGATATCTGTGAACATGAGTTTGATGTGGAAGTTGAACTTGGAATGTCGGGCTTGCGCGTGAACTATACCATGTCCAATGCTTCGTTCGTTATTGTTTGAAAAGTAATTGCTGTTATTACATGACATGAAAAAAATATTTTGTGCCACATCAGTAGATCCACGAACATCACAACAGGCATGCTGACTGGATAAACATTTGAATCTAGCTACTATGAAGGAAATTTTGTATGGACAACAGTCTTAGATAGCAGGAGACGCCTAGCCTGCTCTACCTCTGCTAGCTTATTTCTGGCTTCTTACATCTCTTCTTTGGCATGGGTGAAGAGAGCATCTGATTGCTCTTTTCGCTTCTTCAGGAACACAGCTACATTGTCAAGGGCTGCTGCACGCTTTCTTTCAGCCTTTACTAGAGCCACGAGGACACGAACAGCTGACGACTCCACCTGGCTTGTGTGTAATCCAGCATCATCTGGGAATTTGCACCTTGTGTCTAACCCAGCATCATTAGGGAACTGGCACCTTGTGTGTAATCCAGCCTCATTCTAGAAACATGATCTCGAGGTTGACCATACTTCCCTCCCCGCAGGAACTGCATCCTGACATGAAGTTACTTCTTTTTTAGATAATTACTCAGAGCAACCCAGATCCATTTAGTAGAAGCCAGATAAACAGAACTGGGAGAAGTGAATTCAAAAGGAAAAAAAAAATAAAAACAGACTACAAGGTGAGAACACCCACTTCCTACATCAAGCTAAAAACGAAAGCATTAGGACGATTAAGACTCTTCTTATGACACATCGAAGAACACGAGGCTTAAGAGAAACAGAAACTACAACATATACACATCGAAGAACACGAGGCTAAACGAAAGTAATTGAAAGGGTGTTACTTACCAAAGCTCGTTTTACAGGTTTGGTGCAGCTCCTCTTTAACTTGCCACGCTCCTCGAAGATGTCCCCAATATCCCGTGTTTGGTCTTCATTGCTCCTCTGCATGTTCGCACTCGTGGTTTTAAAATCTCAACATGGCTAGAAAAATATACTACTAGTAATACTCGCGCATCTTGTGCGCAAAATTAAAGCACTCGTCTGCCATGTTAGAGCTTCTCCAACTGAATCGCAACGTGTGGCGCTTTAAAAAAGTGTTTATAGTGCTGAGATTGAGAAGTAGAGATAGAGAGTAGAGGATAGTTCTCAGCATAGATAGATAAAAAATAGATTATTCAACTACTCCTCGTTATCCGACTCCTCCTCGGTGATGTCCTGCTCCGACGTCTGACTGTAGGCGTGAAGATACCGATCGTCGTCGGATTCCCAGGGCGACACTGCTCCTAGCCTCATGTTAAGTTGAGCATCCGCTTTTCGCCTACGCTTGTCCTCGCGATAGGCGGCTCGCTCCGCCCTCCTCTTATCCCTCTCCGCCCTCGTTTGCTCGTAGAACTCGCGCTCGTTGATGATGTCCTGCGGGAAGCGTTGGCGCCACAGCGCCATGGCTTCCTTGTCCATCTCGGCAATGCCGAGACGGGGCTCCCGCCTCCTGTTGTCGCGACAATCCTCGTCGGTGATAAGCCGCGACAGAGGCGCGAGCTCCTGTGCCCGCTCCCGCGTCGGCACGTTGGGGAAGATCAATGTTCTATGAGTCCACCGGAGGTGCCACGCCGCCGCGTCATACGCGTGGGCGGCCTCGTTGGCGGTGTCAAAATTGCCGAGGCCAAGGCGCATCCCGCGAAACCGGATCTCAGCGGAGAAGCCACCGGAGGGGCGCACGCGGACGCCGCGGTATCCCCAAGTTTCCCGTCGACGGAGCGGCATGGTGGCGCGGCGGCGGCAAGGCGAGCAAGAGCGGGGAGAAAGCGGTGGTGAGGCACAGAGCGGGGAGAGAGCGGTGGCAAGGCACAGAGCGGTGAGAGGGCGTTGGATTTTATAAAGCGCGGCGGACGCCGTGGGCCAAAAGTAGCGCACGCCCGGCCGCTTTTTCCCGCGCGGGCAATCCTTTCCCGACGTCTCTGCTATCTCTACTCTCTTCTCTACTGTTATATTTATTTTATATTTAATATTTATCTCTACTTCTCTACTGTCTATTTTTTTCTCTACATTTTCCCTACTCTTATAAAAAATAGAGTTGGTGATGATGGTGTTCCTGCCATCCTGCAATATAGGCCATCCGATTTATATCCGACGGATAGGAAGGAAACTGTGGCAATTTTGCAAAAAGATACCCACACCCCTCTCCGCATTTGCAAATAAGGCATTCCCTCGTTCATCCTTTTCTCCCACAAGATAAACTACTCATACAAATGCATCTTGATGCGTGCAACGCATGGGCATCTTGCTAGTACTAAAAAACTATCCATCATTTGCCACACTACTGGTTGCAGATGAAATACCTACCCAAGCACAGCGTGATACAGGAGCGGCGCACATTTACAAACTGATATTCTGTTGGACAATGGAGGCTATAACCAATTACTTTTACGGGAACAATAGCACCCAGGAAATTTGAAGGGTAGGTATGAACAAAATTGGAACTGCACATGTACTGCTATGTGATTCAATACACATTACCAATCGAGAAGGAGAACGATGGTCGCGACGGCCTCTGTGAGTCATGGTCGGCAACGGGAATCAGTTCATTGTCCACGACGGTGGTGCTTCTGCGCTTGGCGTCGGCTTCCAAGAAGCAGATCCGAGACCGTGGAAGACGGTGCCGGGGAAGAGGCTCCGTGTACGACGACGACGGTGGACCGGATCAAGTGCGACATACGAGGTCGTCAATGAGGCAGATGCGCTGCGGTGGACGAGTGCGCTGATGTAGAAGGGGAGGAGCACAAAGGCTGCGGTGCCGTGGAGAAGTCTATTTTGCGGTGGGGATAGAAAATGGGGAGTATCCAGGTGTACTACTCTGGGTGCCGGGGTGGGGTTGGCTGGGTAGGGTGAACCTGAAGTTACGAAAATAACCCCCTACCAACCGTCATCCGTAGGCCTGTTCCGAAGGCTATGATGGTAACTTCCCACTGCTCGAATCAGGGTCGCGGGAGATTTTCCCGCCGACCTCAAAATTTTGTGACACTGAACTCCCCGTGTGGCTGTGGCGACCAGACCTCAAACAGTCTATGCTGCTGTGCACCAGTGTCATCGCTGGATCAGTAATGCTAACACGCACAGTACATATGGAGGATTTATAACAGAGTAGCAATCACACACTTATTACAACAAGTATCTCAAAAGAGAATACGTATGATAAATATGGCTTAAGGCCATCTAAATACGATAGCAGCGAAAGACTTGGAAGAATAGTGAGTCCATCAACTCCAACGGCATCACTGAGTATAAGACCACGACCTAAGGCACCTTACTCGTCGTCTGAAAAGTCTGCAACATGAAACGTTGCAGCCCGAAACGGGTCAGCACATGGAATATGCTGGCAATGTAACACATAGAGAGTAATGAACATAATAATGCTATACTACATGCATATACGGCTGGTAGAAGGCTCTATGGTTACAGTTTTGCGAAAAGCCAATTTTTCCCTACTGCAATGGAATAAATTTTATTTAACTATCATGGTGGTTGTTAAACATTGAGAATGGTTGACAGCATTCTCAATCCCAATTAAGTATCATCATTAACCCAACAAAATTAATTAAAGTAACATGGTGATGAGGTTCACATGATAATCCAAGTACTAGATACCTCGCCGGGCAGCTCCGGCGGGGTCGGGCGAGGGCGGCAAGGGGCGGCGGGGTGCGAGAGAGGGCGGCGAGGGGCGGCGGGGAGCGGGCGTCGTCGGGGCGGCGGGCGGCGGCGTCCGGCGGCATCGGCGGCGGCTTCCGGTGGCGGCGGCGGCTCGGCTCCGGCGTCGGGCTCCTCGGGGTAGGGAACGGGGTGAGGAGAGGGGCGGGGGGAGAGGTATTTAAGGGGGAGGAGGGGGTGCCGTGGGGGAGGGGGCAAGGCGGCGGGCGGCGGTCGTGCTCGAGCGGGACTCGGGCGGCGGCGGCGTTGTCGTGCCCGAGAGGGAGACGAGGCGCGGGGCTGGGCCGCGCGGGGGAGCTGGGCCGTTGGCTGGGCTTCGGCCCAGTCGGCGCGCTCGCGATTTTTTTATTTAAATAATTTCGCCGAATATAAAAAAAACGTAAAAAAATAAAAATCCAAAAATGCTAAAACAAATTTTCACCGTCTAAATAAAATAATTAGAACGAGATGAACATTTTCTTGGCCCAAAAATGCAGTTTTGAAAACGTGCGATTTTTCTAATGCAATTAAAATTGCAAATAAAATCCAAATAAAATCCATTATTTGATTTTAATATCTTTCCTCCAATATTTCAATTATTTTGGAGAAGTCATATTTTCTCCTCTTATATATTTTAATACGAAATATTTTTCGGAGAGAAAAATAATTAAAACCAAAAATCCTCGTTTTATTATTTGATAAAAATCAAATATGAAAACCGGTAAAAATCCCCAACTTTCTCCGAGGGTCCTTGAGTTGCTTAGGATTTGCGAGGATTTGCCAAAATGCAATAAAATATGCGATGCAATGATGATCTAATGTATAACATTCCAAATTGAAAATTTGGGATGTTACAAACCTACCCCCTTAAGATGAATCTCGCCCTCGAGATTCGGGTCGGCTAGAAAATAGGTGAGAGTGGTTCTTCCGTAGATCTTCCTCTCGCTCCCAGGTGGCTTCATCTTTAGTGTGGTGACTCCACTGAACTTTGCAGAACTTGATAACCTTGCTGCGGGTGACTCGGGTGGCATACTCAAGAATCTTAACTGGTTTCTCCTCATAGGTCAAATCACTTTCCAACTGAATCGCTTCTAGTGGCACTGTATCTCTCAGTGGTATCTATGCCATCTCTGCGTGGCACTTCTTCAACTGGGAAACATGAAATACATCATGAACTCCTGACAATCCTTCAGGCAATTCCAGCTTGTAAGCAACTTCTCCCTTACGCTCCAAAACTCTGTATGGGCCTACAAAACGTGGCGCTAACTTTCCCTTGACTCCAAAGCGCTTCACTCCTCGAAGTGGTGATACTCGTAGGTAAACTCTGTCTCCGACTTCGTGAACTGTCTCCTTACGTTTAGAATCCGCATAACTCTTCTGCCTTGACTGGGCTACCTTGAGCCTATCGCGAATCAACTTCACTTTCTGTTCTGATTCCTTAATCAAGTCTGGTCCAAACAACTGGCGGTCTCCAACTTCGTCCCATAACAATGGTGTCCTACACCTCCTTCCGTATAAAGCTTCGAAAGGGGCCATCTTCAAACTGGTTTGATAACTGTTGTTGTAAGAAAACTCTGCATATGGCAAATTGTCGTCCCAACTAGATCCATAATCTAGAGCACAAGCTCTCAGCATATCCTCCAAAATCTGATTGACTCTCTCGGTCTGCCCATCTGTCTGTGGGTGAAAAGTTGTACTGAATTCTAGCCTGGTTCCCAAAGTTTCATGTAACGGATTCCAAAACTTTGAGGTAAACTGGGTTCCTCTATCTAATACAATGGTCCTCGGAACTCCATGCAAACATACAATTCTGGTCATGTATATCTTTGCCAACTTATGACTGGTGTAAGTGGTCTTCACTGGGATGAAATGAGCTACTTTCGTCAAACGACCGACTACAACCCATATTGAGTCATAGCCTGAACGAGTCCTGGGCAATCCCGTGATAAAATCCATGCCTAGTTTATCCCACTTCCATTCGGGTATCGGCAATGGCTGTAGCAATCCTGCTGGCTTCTGATACTCTGCCTTCACTCTCTGACATACATCACAAACTGCTACATACTCCGCAATATCCTTCTTCATTCCGGTCCACCAGAAAGTATCCTTCAAATCCAAATACATCTTGGTATTTCCTGGGTGAATCGAATACGGTGAATCATGGGCCTCTTGGAAGATCAACTTCATGATCTCCGGATCATTAGGCACATAAACGCGGTCCTCAAACCATAAGGTATCGTGCACATCCTCACGAAATCCCTTGGCTTTTCCTTTACTCATTCTTTCCTTTATCTCTGCAATCTCCTTGTCTGTCTTTTGAGCTTCCCTGATCCTTTCCATCAAGGTAGACTGAACCTCCAACGTTGCTACATAACCTCTCGGTACTATCTCCAAACATAGCTCGCGAAGATCCTCGGCTAATACTTTTGGTAACTCTCCGGTCATGAGTGTGTTGACATGACTCTTGCGGCTCAACGCGTCTGCTACTACGTTAGCCTTTCTGGTGTGATAATGCAATCTCATATCATAATCCTTTATGAGTTCCAACCATCTCCTTTTCCTGAGATTCAACTCCTTTTGCGTGAAAATGTACTTCAAACTATTGTGATCCGTGTACACCTCACAGTGATTTCCGATGAGAAAATGTCTCCATGTCTTCAACGCATGCACTACGGCTGCTAACTCCAGATCATGCGTGGCATAATTCTTCTCATGGGGTTTAAGTTGTCGTGAAGCATATGAAACGACTCTTCCTTCCTGCATAAGCACTGCTCCAAGTCCTCGACGAGAGGGGTGGAATAAACTTCATAATCCTTGCGTTGGTCTGGCAGAATCAACACTGGTGATGTAACCAAATGTTTCTTCAACTCCTGAAAACTAGCTTCACAATCCTCAGTCCAATTGAACTTGGTGTCCTTCTTTAACAGCGCTGTCATGGGTTTAGCAATCTTCGAGAAATTCTCAATGAACCTCCGGTAGTATCCTGCAAGTCCAAGAAAACTCCGGATCTCTCCAACTGACGTGGGTGCTTCCCAGCTTGTTACTGTGTCATCTTTGGCGGGGTCTACTGTTATTCCTTCTCCGGATATAACATGTCCAAGGAATCCAACTTCCTTCAGCCAAAACTCACATTTGCTGAACTTGGCGTATAACTGATGTTCTCTGAGCTTCTCATGTACCAAACGCAAATGCTCCTTATGCTCCTCTTCGTTCTTTGAGTAGACCAAAATATCATCAATGAACACCACGACGAACTTATCCAAAAACTCCATAAACACTTTGTTCATCGGGTTCATGAAATAGGCAGGTGCGTTAGTCAGACCAAATGACATAACGGTATACTCATACAGCCCATACCTGGTGGTAAAAGCCGTCTTAGGTATATCCTGCTCTTGAATCTTTAACTGATGGTATCCTGATCGTAGATCGTTCTTGGAAAATACCTTAGCTCCTTGTAAGCGGTCAAACAAATCATTGATCATCGGCCGTGGGTACTTATTTTTGATGGTCACTTCATTCAATCCACGATAATCAACAACCATCCTCAATGATCCATCTTTCTTCTCCACTAGGAGTACGGGTGATCCCCAAGGTGACGAACTTGGGCGAATATAGCCTTTATCCAGTAACTCCTTAATCTGCTTCTTAATTTCCTCCAAATCTTTTGCGGGCATCCTGTATGGTCTCTTAGATATTGGTCCTGTGCCTGGCAAAAGTTCAATCAAAAACTCAATGTCTCTATCCGGTGGCATGCCTGGCAACTCTTCTGGAAATACGTCAGGGAAATCCTTCACTACTGGTAGTTCATCCTGTACAACTCCTGATAAGGAATTCACCTGAGTCCTCTTCGGCATATGCCGGGATACATACTTAATCCTTGTTCCTTCTGGGGTGGTAAGCAAAATCGTCTTACTGGCGCACTCAATGTTCCCTCCATACTTTGATAACCAATCCATGCCTAATATCACATCCAATCCTTGCGATTCCAATACTATTAGGTCCGAGGGAAACACGTAGTTACCAATCCTTAATGGTAACCGATCACACCATAAACTGGCCATACACTCTGCTCCTGGCGAGGTTACTAACATGGGTGACCTAAGGGCATGGGTTGGCAGTTTATACTTATCCACAAAACCCCTTGATATGTATGAATGCGATGCACCAGTATCAAAAGTACGAGTGCAGTAAATGACTTAACCAAAAACTTACCTATTACTGCATCTGGCTGAGCTTCTACCTCCTCCACGCTAACGTGGTTCACATGTCCTTTGTTGAAAGGGTTCGGCTTCTTCCCAGAGCTTCCATTGCCATTTCCATTTTGGGCTTCAGGGCATTCAGTTGCATAATGTCCAGTCTTCTGGCACTTGAAACAAGTAACGTGACTTAGATCCCTCTTGACTGGGGTAGATGGGTTATTACGGTTCTGCCCGTTGCTTCCTCCATTCCCATTACCATTCTTGGGGCCATTATGGTTGTGCGAACTACCTCCTCCATGGGTATGCTGAAACTGTCCTCCCGATTTCGGGGCAAAACGTGGCTTCTGCTGAGCTCCAGAATTGTACTTCCCTTGTCCATACTTCCTCTTACAGTTTTCAATCTGCTGCTGCTTCCCTTCAATCATGAGTGCTCTATCTACCAACTCCTGGTAGTTGTTGAAGGTTGCTACCATCAGCTGCATGCTCAGCTCATCATTCAGTCCTTCCAGACACTTCTCCTGCTTGGCTGCATCTGTAGCAACGACATCTGGAGCATAACGTGCTAACTTACTAAAGTCCTCCACATACTGGCCTACGGTGCGTCCTCCTTGGCATAGGTTGCGGAACTCACGCTTCTTCATACCCATAGCTCCTGCTGAAACATGGGCAGTACGGAAAGCTTGCTGAAATTGGTCCCATGTGACAGTGTCAATAGGGTTTCTGGCTGTGTAATTCTCCCACCATGATGTTGCGGGTCCATCAAGCTGATGTGCGGCAAAACGCACTCTCTCCGCATCTGTGCATCCTGCAGTGGTCAACTCCCTTCCAACTTTGCGGAGCCAATCATCTGCAATAATCGGCTCGGTGCTCCTGGAAAACACCGGCGGATTTAGCCTCAAGAAACGGGCTAAGTGATCAACAGGTGGTGGTGGTGGGTTGTTGTTGTTGCCTTGGTTCTGTACTAACACTTGCATCAGGGCATTCTGCTGTTGAATCAACTGAGTGATCTCCGGTGGGCAAACAAATCTGGTGTCGCGTCTCGGAGGCATCTGATAGGTTTAGAAAAGATGAGATATAGAATAGAATGAGGTATAGGGAGAAAACACTACCCATATGCTCATGAGACAAACACAATCGATATCACTCAATCAAACAAGGCATACAATCGATCTAACTATCGTTACAAAAGTGCTCGAACTATACTATATACATGGGGGAATACTACTACTGATATGGTGGTCTACTAGAAATTTTGATCGGTCGAAGACTCCATGATATCTGCTCCAGCTTCATCAACAAAGTCATCTTCACTGGGGTCTGAGTCGGTGTCATGGATGATGATGTAGTTATCCGGGCAAGTAGAATCGTCGTCTTGTCCTCCAGGTGCTGGGTCTCCCATGAAAACTCCGATCTTTTGTATCAGTTCACCGTTCTTCTCCAACAACGTGGCGATCTCCTCCTCATATCCATCGCGCGTAGACTTGAGTTCTTCCTCCAACTCCATGATCTTGGTCCATGCCTTTTTCAGTTCTATGATGTCTGCGCACATCTGGTTTTCCTGGCGACGAATGTGTTGGTTTTGCTCCTGGATGAAATCTGCAATTGATCCATCCTTGTTGGTGCTAATCATCTCCCATTGCTCATCTTGGCGTCCACAAATCTGATAAATAGTATCCTTAAGCTCCTTGCGGTAGACTTCTCCAATGCGTCCCATAGAGGTGGGCTGCCATGCTCTTCCCTAAACTCCAGGTTGGTGCATCAAAGGAAAACTCTATGGCTCAGTGACTGGCGTAAAAGTCCTTCCTAGAACTTGAACTTGAATCTTCCAGCGCTCCTCTTCTGCTAGTGTGGCGTTGTAGGTTCCGGTGAAGCTTGGTATTCCGATGTTCAGGTACTTAGTGACTTCCTTCAAGTGTCGTCCAAAAGGTGTCTCTTCGTCCGGTTGCATGAACTTGTTCCTTGCGTCCGCCATTCCTAAAAGAGTAGAAAGTGGAGAAGAGTCAGAAATGAGAAGAGAGTAGTGTTCTAGGGTTTAAGCTTAGTGGTTGTGTCCTACAGTCAGCGGGTGCTCTGATACCACCTTTGTAGCGACCAGACCTCAAACAGTCTGTGCACCAGTGTCATCCCTGGATCAGTAATGCTGACACGCACAGTACAAATGGAGGATTTATAACAGAGTAGCAATCACACACTTATTACAACGAGTATCTCAAAAGAGAATAAGTATGATAAATATGGCTTAAGGCCATCTAAATACGTTAACAGCGGAAGACTTGGAAGAATAGTGAGTCCATCAACTCCAACGGCATCACTGAGTATAAGACCACGACCTAAGGCACCTTACTCGTCGTCTGAAAAGTCTGCAACATGAAACGTTGCAGCCCGAAACGGGTCAGCACATGGAATATGTTGGCAATGTAACACATAGAGAGTAATGAACATAATAATGCTATACTACATGCATATATGGCTGGTAGAAGGCTCTATGGTTACAGTTTTGCAAAAAGCCAATTTTTCCCTACTGCAATGGAATAAATTTTATTTAACTATCATGGTGGTTGTTAAACATTGAGATTGGTTGACAGCATTCTCAATCCCAATTAAGTATCATCATTAACCCAACAAAATTAATTAAAGTAACATGGTGATGAGATTCACATGATAATCCAAGTACTAGATACTCAAGATGTCCATAACCGGGGACACGGCTAACCATGATTAGATTGTACACTCTGCAGAGGTTTGTGCACTTTTCCCCACAAGACTCGATCGCCTCCGCTTGATTCTCGCACTACATGATGTTTGAGAAACGGATGCCGAGACACAGTCTTTCAGAAGCGTTAACTCTCTACTCCGGGTAGACAGTACCACCTACATCCCCTACATCTGCTAGTCTACCTCTTCAAGAGCTCACACAACTTAATCAACTATGCTACAGCCCATAACAGCTTGTGGCTGCACACGGAAGTTTCTAGCATGAATAATCTCATGATCCCTTTGAGCCTAGGTGGCGGTCCTTAGAAAAACAGGCAATCCTGGAATACCCAGGTACCTCAATCCACCCAGATGTGAGTTTTAGTTGCCACCTTAAGTTTAACCATATATTAACAATCTCACATCTGTCATGGATACACTCAAACCCAATCCACGTCTACTAGCATAGCATAGCAATATAAGCAAACCTAGAAGTAACTCCCAAGGGTTTGATAATAAAACAGGTAATAGGTACTACCTCAACTACTTCCCAATTCCCACAATCTAATTAGATCCTAACCATGCAATGTTTGAGGATTTGTCTAATGCAATAAAACTGGGTAGAAAAAGAGGTATGAGCAAAGTGTTACTTGCCTTGCAGATGATCCGTGAAACTTAGAGATTCGAAGTAGCAAGCGGCGCACTCCGGGTACTCTATCGCAAACAAACAAGCATACAATAAGCACTCATCAAATGCACAGATAAAACTCAAATAAAAGATCTAACCAGAAAGTTCAACTTAAGAACTCCGGTTTGCAAAAAGAAACAAATCGAACGAAGCAACGAAAGTCAAACGGCGAAAGAAACAAGCTTCGTTTACTAATCTGGATCTAGGTCAAATTTTACAGTAGCAAAAACTTGTTTGAGTAGGTTAAACGGAAAGAGAATTTTGAGACGAAACTCTAGGCGCTTGAATCGCCTGATTCCGATAAACGAGCGAAAAGATATACCACAATGAAGATCTGATCAGAAATCACGATCTAGAATAATTGCGGAAAAACCGACGAAAAAGAAAACTGACGAACAGTTAAACGAACGGACGTTCGTTAGCTGCGACAAACCGACGAACACGTTCGTTAAAACGAACGGATCGGTGAACCGGAAAAAATAAACCGATCTATAAAAAAACTAGGGTTTTGAAAAAAAAGTAAACCGAGCGGTTTTTTTTAAACCGGGCACGTCGGCGGCGTTCGGCTACCTCGCCGGGCAGCTCCGGCGGGGTCGGGTGAGGGCGGCGAGGGGCGGCGGGGTGCGGGCGAGGGCGGCGAGGGGCGGCGGGGTGCGGGCGTCGTCGGGGCGGCGGGCGGCGGCGTCCTGCGGCGTCGGCGGCGGCTTCCCGTGGCGGCGACGGCTCGGCTCCGGCATCGGGCTTCGGCTCGGCATCGGGCTCCTCGGGGTAGGGAACGGGGTGAGGAGAGGGGCGGCGGGCGGCGGCCGTGCTCGAGCGGGACTCGGGCAGCGGCGGCGCTGTCGTGCCCGAGAGGGAGACGAGGCGCGGGGCTGGGCTGGGCCGCGCGGGGGAGCTGGGCCGTCGGCCGGGCTTCGGCCCAGTCGGCGCGCTCGCGATTTTTTTAAATAATTTCGCCGAATCTAAAAAAATCATAGAAAAATAAATAAAAATCCAAAAATGCTAAAACAAATTTTCACCGTCTAATTAAAATAATTAGAGCGAGATGATCATTTTCTTGGCCCAAAAATGCAGTTTTGAAAACGTGCGATTTTTCTAATGCAATTAAAATTGCAAATAAAATCCAAATAAAATCCAATATTTGATTTTAATATCTTTCCTCCAATATTTCAATTATTTTGGAGAAGTCATATTTTCTCCTCTCATATATTTTAATACGAAATATTTTTCGGAGAGAAAAATAATTAAAACAAAAAATCCTCGTTTTATTATTTGATAAAAATCAAATATGAAAACCGGTAAAAATCCCCAACTCTCTCCGAGGGTCCTTGAGTTGCTTAGGATTTGCCAGGATTTGCCAAAATGCAATAAATATGTATAACAATTCCAAAGTGGCGTGTTGGGTGATTCGGCTAAGCAACTAGTGAGTAGTACTAGTAAGCTCTGCATATTAGGTTTGACCGAAGTCAAACTTCCTAAAGTTTGACCAAGTTTATAGAAAAATATAAACATTTACCATAACAGATTTGTATGATGTGAAAGTACATTCAATAATGATTCTAATGGTATTTATTTGTTATTGTATATGTTAATTTTTTTTATAAACTTTCTGAGAGTTTACAAACTTGACTTTGACCAATGCTAATGCGCAGACTTAAATAAAAATGGAGGGTGTACACATTTGTTTTCTTAGTATATAGTGAATTAATCATTGGTTGAAATTGTGAAATAAATACATTAGGATACTGACTTCGAATGTAATGGTCTATACAATTCAATAGTTACAATCATTGTCGAATTCCAAGATGTATACGAGGTCTATAGTACTTCACAACATGCTCAAACTTGCATAATCCCAGTCAAATGACAATAAAAATGCATTTCATAGTTATTACTTTGTAGGATGCAACAAAACCAACAATAACTCTACATCAGCCATTATAAAAGCAACATTTTGAACATATCCCAATGCGTGAATGAAACGTGCAGAGAGAGCTTGCGAAGATGGAGCAGATAGGGCGGGAAAGACTGTATGTATGTGGACGAGAGAGTAGGAGACAAACCTAACGAAACAGAAAGAGGGAGATAGAGAGAGAAAGAGAGAGGAAGAAGTTAGGTCTGTGAGAAAGATGGTGTAACGCCCACGATGCGGCTGTATCTCTCACGTGTCGAGGCACGACTTGGAGGCATAACCGCATTGTAGGTTTTGTCGCAAGAAGGGTCATCTTCACACAATTCCATGTGATGAACAAGAATGGGATAAAGAGAGTTGCCTTACAATCGCCACTTCACACTATTCATAAATAAATTCATACATCATTCAAGATACACACGTAGACCGACTACGGTCAAATCCAAATGAAAAGAAGATAACCCCAAATGCTAGATCCCCGATCGTCCCAACTGGGCTCCACTACTGATCAATAGGAAACGGAACAACACGACGAACAAGATCTTCATCGAGCTCCCACTTGAGCTCGGTTGCGTCATCTGCACTGGTATCATCGGCACCTGCAACTGTTTTGGTAGTATCTGTGAGTCACAAGGACTCAGCAATCTCAAAACCCGCGAGATCAAGACTATTTAAGCTTATGGGTAGGAAAGGGGTAATGAGGTGGAGCTGCAGCAAGCACTAAGCAAATATGGTGGCTATCATACGCAAATAAGAGCGAGAAGAGAAGCAACGCAACAGTCGAGCAGCTAGTAGTGATCAAGAAGTGATCCTGAAGCTACTTACGTTCAAACATAACCCTAGAACCGTGTTCACTTCCCGGACTCCGCCGAAAAGAGACCATCACGGCTACACACGCGGTTGATGCATTTTAATTAAGTCAAGTGTCAAGTTCTCTACAACCGGACATTAACAAATTCCCATCTGCCACATAACCGCGGGCACGGCTCTCGATAGTTTATACCCTGCAGGGTTGTCCCAACTTAGCCCATCACAAACTCTCACGGTCAACGAAGGATATTCCTTCTCCCGGGAAGACCCGATCAGGCTCAGAATCCTGGTTACAAGACGTTTCGACAATGGTAAAACAAGACCAGCAAGACCACTCGACTGTGCCGACAAATCCCGATAGGAGCTGCACATATCTCGTTCTCAGGGCACACCGGATGAGCGAAGCGTACAGGTACGAACGTAACCCAAGTTGCCAAGGGACGGTCCCGCACGGTGCTCTAGTTTGGACCAACACTCAGAGGAGCACTTGACCGGGGGTTAAAGTAAAGATGACCCTCGGGCTCGCGAAAACCCAAGGGAAAAGGCTTAGGTAGGGAAATGTAAAACCAAGGTTGGGCCTTGCTGGAGGAGTTTTATTCAAAGCGAACCGTCAAGGGGGTCCCATAAATCCTCAACCGCGTAAGGAACGCAAAATCAAGGAACATAACACCGGTATGGCGGAAACTAGGGCGGCAAGAGTGGAACAAAACACCAGGCGTAAGGCCGAGCCTTCCACCCTTTACCTAGTATATAGATGCATTAATTAAATAAAAGATATTGTGATATCCCAAAATATCCATGTTCCAACATGGAACCAACTTGATCTTCACCTGCAACTAGCAACGCTATAATAAGGGCTGAGCAAAAGCGGTAACTAGGCAAACAACGGTTTGCTAGGAAAGGATGGTTAGAGGCTTGACATGGCAATATGGGAGGCATGATATAGCAAGTGGTAGGTAGAGCGGGCATAGCAATAGAGCGAACAACTAGCAAGCAAAGATAGAAGTGATTTCGAGGGTATGGTCATCTTGCCTGAGAACCCACAAGGAAGAAGAACGAGTGCATGAAGAAGACAAACAGACATAGTCGAACGAATCCTCACAACTCCGGAACGAAACCGAAGCTAACAAGAGAAGCAAACCGGAAATAAGCAAACAACATGGTAAACAACCATCACATCAACATGGCATGATGCACAATCAAGTATGATGCAAGTCCGATTTAATGAGCATGGCATGGCAAAGTGCAACAAACAATACTACAAATTAAGTGGAGCTCAATATGCAACGAGTTGCATATTGATGAAACACCACATTTATTTATTTAGTTCTCTCCCGTTTATATACCCAACAATATTAAATGTTATTAAACATGGCAAGGGGTGAGGCGTAAGTAAACTAACTATTTAGGCAAGTTTAAAAGAGGCCGGAACAACAAACAAAAATTCCGGAAAATCCTCATATGCATATTTCGAATTTTCTACTGTTCTGCCCTAAACACAATTTTAATATTTTTAAACAGCAAAATAAAGTGCACCATGTTAAACTAGGCATTTTTCTACCCCATTTACATATAAAGTTTATTAAATTCGGAGCTACAGTTATTTAGTTATGGAATAAATCATTTTAACATGCTATTTATGCAAATTTAAACAATCAGCAAGTTCAACATTTTAAACATGGATGAAAGCTGCATATTATGAAACTAGATGAAATTCTAAGCACTTAATACGATGCATGGTTCTGGAATTATTATATGCATGCTGTTGAGGGTTTTTCTGTAAATCTGCAAACTCTGGATAAAAGCTAAAATCGTAGATCTGGGAAAAAACATGATACGGACCGAAACTGCTGGGCTGGACAGAGAGGAGGGGCTGGATTTGGTGCTCACCATGGGCCTAGCCCAGCGTCGGTGAGGAGGCCCAGTGGGGCGGATCTGACGGCCCACGTGGAAGGCGAAGCGGAGGAGGGCGCGGGGGCGACGCGGCACTCGTCCACGCTGGCGCTGGACCGGTCAACGGGTAGGGGCGGCTGGATCGGACGAGGTGGAAGGGGCGCAGTCAACAGTGAATCGGGACTTGGCGCGGGGTCAACGCAGGAAGGAGAGGGCCAGCAGGGGAGGTCGACGCGGTCCTGCGCGGCTGCGATGCAGAGGACACAGGAGTCAAGCTCGTTCCTGAGCAGAGGACGACGGTGGCAGGCTTGACGCGATCCCGGTGACGCGGACGAGGTGAGGAGGAGCGGAGGCGGCCTGCACTGGGTCTTGGCGTTCGATCTGGTGCGTGGAAGCAGATGCGGGGCAAGGGACTTGGTGGGGCGGCGGAGAGGCGCAGGGCTTGATGCACGACGGTGGCGCGGGGACTAGCTTGTGGCCCGAGACGCGGATCCGGGCCAGTTCGGGTCGGGAGGCGAGGTAGCAAGCCGGCGTGGAAGAACTCAGGCGGCCATGGCATTTTCCTGTGCAGAGAGAGATGAGAGGGAGTTGAGAACAGACGCGGAGAAGAAAAAGAAGGAAGGAGGAGAAGGGGCGACGCTCATCTGGTTGGCCGTTGGTGCTGCTCCGGCAGGGAGGTGGAGGCGCACGAGAGGCTCGGGCGGCGGACGGAGCTGCTGCTGCTACCGGTGGACGGCGGGGACGGCACGAGGTGGGAGGCGGCAGGGAGCTCCTCTCCCTGGCTCGCGACGAGGGGAACCGGGAGGTCTGCGCGGGTTGTGGTGGTTGGATGGATCAGGAAGGAGGAGACTTCAGCTTGTTGTGGTTTGGCGGCGGCGCAAAACGAGGGAGGTGGTCGGAGGCGGGAGAGGGTCTGGATCGGGTGCGGCTCTGGTTGGTCTGATGCTGAAAACGAGGGTGGGTGAGAGGCTGGCTGCGGGCTTGGATCCCGAGGGAGAGGAGTGGCGGCGGCGCGAGGGTTAGGGTAGGCTAGGGGCTAGGGTTTGCGCTGATTTAGAATGTAGGTGGCTTATATATATCAAAGTGGGTCTAGGTTTGGACCAACTGATTTACATCGGACGGTCGAGATAAAAAGTTTAAGAGAGATCAAATAATAAACCGAAGATATTAGAGGGATGTTTGGAGATGATCCGGACCCATTGGTCATGACTGACCGGACCGGGTCCGGGACAGCTTGACGCGCACCCAAGGGGGTCTATGCATTGTATAGAGAGACTCCGGTTTAGGCAAGAGGGCAAACGAAGAACAAGGTTGGTCTCGGAACGGTCAACGAAAGCAAGGGGGGATGCGGCAACTACGAGCGGGTGCATGTTTTGAAAACATGACGGCAACGGATCGCCGATGCAATGCGAATGATGCGATAATGAATGCAACAAACAAACGAAACACATGACAACAGCGAAAAACATGGAAGCCGTCTGGGGCGTCGGTCTCGGGGCGTCACAACACTCCTCCACTTACAAGAGATCTCGTCCCAAGATCTAGGATGGCACCGGAAAGAAGCGGAAGAGGAAGAGGTAAAACAAAGTTGCTTCTTTGGCAAACGAGTGAAACCACGAACCTGGAGAGGTTGGACAACTTGAAAGAGAGAATACAATGAAGATGAACAAAGTTGAAAACACTCCGATAGAAAAGAGGAACAAGAAACATTATGAGAACCTTGTGGGTTGAAAGACATGAAACAAGGGCTTAACGAACCAAAAGAATATGAAACCACCCCGGTATAACGAGATAGCCAAGGAACAAGAATGCCATAATTTTGACAGCACTCCGGTTGAACATGGAATGAATAGAACAATAACTTGACAAGATGGGAAGATACTTGATGAGAGCAACAACACAATGCCTCCGGAACAAAAGAACGAATGGAATGAAAAGAACGGAGAAGGCAATAACATCTTCTACCTCAAATGAATTTGATATAGCATCCTTAAAAAGAAATATAGAACGGAGTTGTTGAAAAATCAACAATTAAATGATATACTCCTCGTGGACTTATGAAAACATCTCAAAACTAGAGGTGAAATTTGCCACTAACAAAAACAATTGATTGTTTAAGTTCAACGAAGAGATGAAAACTTCTGTTGCCGAGAGGATAGGAGAAAACTTGGATCATTGATAAGCACCACAATTAGCAACATTCCTTATGAAAGGCTTTAGATGAAATCTCTACCAAGATAACTCCAACGAAGAGATTGGTGGATTTAAAATACCTCATTCTTAACAACTTGTGAACCTTGAAACACGAAGGAAAATTGTCAAGAATGGCATAACACCACCTCAAAAATAAGATAGAATGAATTACACTTCGGAATGCAAGAACAAGACATGTGTTGAGCACCATGTTTAATTTTGAGAATAGCTTGGCGGATCATAACTCCGAGAGAAATCTTGAAGAACAATTGAAGAATGAAAACAATCCTTGATGAACCACCATGTAGAAACTCTCGAAGAACTCCGGATAGATAAAAGGATGGTCGCAAAGAAAAGAAGCTTGAAAACAATAAGATGGAGCTTCGCGACGAGTTAACTGAGAGAGCTTGGAACTCCCGAAACAAAAGATGAACAACTTAGCACCGACAATTGATATCATGAACGAACTCCGGAAGAAAAGAATTGGATCACCTCAAGGAAACAAGAATAAGATTTACTGTATGTTTATCCTTCATCAACCTGAATTGATGACAAGCAACGGATTTGGTATACTACTTATTCTTCTTGAAAAGGTTGAGAGATATAGGCAAACTTGAGAAAAGTCTTGAACGATTCGCCGGTAGGATTGGAAAGAACGAATGAATTGATATGATAACCATGGAAGAGATCTCTTGAACGAACCACCGTAAGAATCGAAAATGAAAGTAGCAAAGGCACAATTCATCGGGAAGAATTAGAAAACGAATAAAGATACTTGAAACAATTTAGATACATGAGATTTAAGAGATCATGAACTAATTAGCGGATATTTGAACGATGCACCGATAAGATTTGGAGAACGAGAGCAGAAAGCAGGAATAAATAATCATTTTGAGATGATGGCCTCCGGATAATCAAACTGAAAAGACTCTTGAAAGCTTCGGATGGTAAGAAAATAATTGTCACAATCAAAAACAATTATGAGGATGTCATGAAGCTAGAACCATGAATCTACAAGAGAATGGGCCAAGATTTTAGGAGAAATCTCTTCCTCGGTCTTCAAATGTTGAGAATGATGATGGGAACCACCATGAATTGTTGAGGCACTCCAGAATGAAGAATATAAAGGTTGAACCAACGATCAAAAGAATTTGAAAGATCTGGGAGAAAGACATTTGGCTGATGGTAAAGCATTCTTACGTCAAACTTCGAAAAGAATTTGGGAATAGCTCCGGGAAAATTAGAAGAGTCAGGTAAGATCCTGGGAAAAGACCTGTGGGTTAGGGCCCACTCAAAAGATACACCGTTCAACGATTTAAAAGAGAGATTACGCTGGTTGAATTAAATGGCTCAAAAGAGATAACCGCCTCGAGATATCTTGAACGGATTAGGAATGAAAACGCAAATCTCCTGAGATATCTTCAGTACTCCAGAACAAATGAATAGTGAGAGGTGAATGATTAAGAGGCGCACCGGCATGAGAAAACATTTGAAACGAGGAAAAGGATATGATCAACACCGAAAGCTTGCATTGAAACCACCGGAGAAGAAAGAGAATGAAGAATGATGAACTTGAAACTTCTGACCATCTTCATGAAAATCACCGGATAAGAACAAGGAGGAAAAGAATGAAGAGACTTCACATCAATAAAAAGGATACTTGATTAAGAAATCTGAGTCCTTGAAGAAAAGGGTGGGAGGGTGGGAAAACAAAGGCAACTTGGGTCGGATGAAACGAACACCATTGAGAAAAAGCTTAGAATTGATCTTGCGAATGTTGGAATGATCGGATTTACTTGAAGAGAAGCACGCCGGTTGGAAAGGATTGAAAAGACAATCTTGATGATCAAGAAGGATTAGCATCCACATAAAAATATGAGAACACCGCTTAGAATAAGGTATGGAATCAACACTTGGCATTGAAGCAACTCGAATACCACAAAACAAAACAAAAACAAAGGATTTGGCTTGCAGAATAAGCCAGAAACAAACATATGATAGATCCCATATCGTATCATGTGTGTGTTGGAAAGATATCCTACGAGATACTTGAATTCCCACTTATAAACTCCCGAAACTTTCTGGTTATGTGATCTGGTGTTGGGGATACAGAGGACCCAATATATCTCACCCAAACTAACAATCCCTAGATCCAGCTGTATCCATCCGTCAACACATAACCAAGAAAACTCCGGAAACCGTGTACCTCAACCTTTGAAAAGCATCCGTTATACAAGTTATGGCAATACTCCTGAACTCCCGCCCCAGTACTGGGTGGCGTCGAGGTGATCTCACCAACAACTGCATAAAAGAGATTTTCGATGTCGGCGAAACTCAGGTATTCCAGAACTGCAACGATAAAATTGTGACGACAACACCTCGGAGCTCAACTCCCCGGGACACTGCCACAACCCCTAAATGTCCGGAGGCACCAAGAACAATGTTCTCGTCACAAAACCATCGAAACGATTCCAAGATACCCACGTGACCCTAAAAAACTTTTTAGTGAAATTTGAGGAGAGGAAAGTCAAAACATCTACGTCAGGAGGCATCACCAGAGCGATGAAGGGACTGAGGCGTAAAAAGAATCCTACTCTCCGATATATATAATCCTAAGACTCAAAACATTTTTTTCTAGACTCAACAACGTCAGCGATTCAATCAAGCAGGGTGCTCCTAACTCGGGGATGGCTCTGATTACCAACTTGTAACGCCCACGATGCGGCTATATCTCTCACGTGTCGAGGCACGACTTGGAGGCATAACCGCATTGTAGGTTTTGTCGCAAGAAGGGTCATCTTCACACAATCCCACGTAATGAACAAGAATGGGATAAAGAGAGTTGGCTTACAATCGCCACTTCACACTATTCATAAATAAATTCATACATCATTCAAGATACACACATAGACCGACTACGGTCAAATCCAAATGAAAAGAAGATAACCCCAAATGCTAGATCACCAATCGTCCAAACTGGGCTCCACTACTGATCAACAGGAAACAAAACAACACGATGAACAAGATCTTCATCGAGCTCCCACTTGAGCTCGGTTGCGTCATCTGCACTGGTATCATCGGCACCTGCAACTGTTTTGGTAGTATCTGTGAGTCACGAGGACTCAGCAATCTCAAAACCCGCGAGATCAAGACTATTTAAGCTTATGGGTAGGAAAGGGGTAATGAGGTGGAGCTGCAGCAAGCACTAAGCAAATATGGTGGCTATCATACGCAAATAAGAGCGAGAAGAGAAGCAACGCAACGGTCGAGAAGCTAGTAGTGATCAAGAAGTGATCCTGAAGCTGCTTACGTTCAAACATAACCCAAGAACCGTGTTCACTTCCCGGACTCCGCCGAAAAGAGACCATCACGGCTACACACGCGTTTGATGCATTTTAATTAAGTCAAGTGTCACGTTCTCTAGAACCGGACATTAACAAATTCCCATCTGCCACATAACCGCGAGCACGGCTCAAGAAAGTTTATGCCCTGCAGGGGTGTCCGAACTTAGCCCATCACAAGGTCTCACGGTCAATGAAGGATATTCCTTCTCCCGGGAAGAACCGATCAGGCTCGGAATCCCGGTTACAAGACGTTTCGACAATGGTAAAACAAGACCAGCAAGACCACCCGACTGTACTGACAAATCCCGATAGGAGCTGCACATATCTCGTTCTCAGGGCACACCGGATGAGCGAAGCGTACAGGTACCAACGTAACCCAAGTTGCCAAGGGACGGTCCCGCACGGTGCTCTAGTTTGGACCAACACTCAGAGGAGCACTTGACCGGGGGGGTTAAAATAAAGATGACCCTCGGGCTCGCGAAAACCCAAGGGAAAAGGCTTAGGTTGGCAAATGTAAAACCAAGGTTGGGCCTTGCTGGAGGATTTTTATTCAAAGTGAACCGTCAAGGGGGTCCCATAAATCTCCAACCGCGTAAGGATCGCAAAATCAAGGAACATAACACCGGTATGACGGAAACTAGGGCGGCAAGAGTGGAGCAAAACACCAGGCGTAAGGCCGAGCCTTCCACCTTTACCAAGTATATAGATGCATTAATTAAATAAGAGATATTGTGATATCCCAAAATATCCATGTTCCAACATGGAACCAACTTCATCTTCACCTGCAACTAGCAACGCTATAAGAAGGGCTGAGCAAAAGCGGTAACTTAGCCAAACAACGGTTTGCTAGGAAAGGATGGTTAGAGGCTTGACATGGCAATATGGGAGGCATGATATAGCAAGTGGTAGGTAGCGCGGCATAGCAATAGAGCGAACAACTAGCAAGCAAAGATAGAAGAGATTTCGAGGGTATGGTCCTCTTGCCTGAGATCCCGCAAGGAAGAAGAACGAGTCCATGAAGAAGACAAACTGACGTAGTCGAACGAATCCTCACAACTCCGGAACGAAACCGAAGCTAACGAGACAAGCAAACCGGAAAGAAGCAAACAACATGGTAAACAACCATCACATCAACATGGCATGATGCACAATCAAGTATGATGCAAGTCCGATTTAATGAGCATGGCATGGCAAAGTGCAACAAACAATACTACAAATTAAGTGGAGCTCAATATGCAACGAGTTGCATATTGACGAAACACCACATTTATTTATTTAGTTATCTCCCATTTATATACCCAACAATATTAAATGTTATTAAACATGGCAAGGGGTGAAGCATAAGTAAACTAACTATTTTGGCAAGTTTAAAAGAGGCCGGAACAACAAACAACAATTCCGGAAAATCCTCATATGCATATTTCGAATTTGCTACTGTTCTGCCCTAAACACAATATTAATGTTGTTAAACAGCAAAATAAAGTGCACCATGTTAAACTAGGCATTTTTCTACCCCATTTACATATAAAGTTTATTAAATTCGGAGCTACGGTTATTTAGTTATGGAATAAATCATTTTAACATGCTATTTATGCAAATTTAAACAAACAGCAAGTTAAACATTTTAAACATGGATGAAAGCTGCATCTTATGAAACTAGATGAAATTCTAAGCACTTTACATGTGGAAAACATTTTAATATGATGCATGGTTCTGGAATTATTATATGCATGTTGTTGAGGGTTTTTCTGTAAATCTGCAAACTCTGGATAAAAGCTAAAATCGTAGATCTGGGAAAAACATGATACGGGCCGAAACTGCTGGGCTAGACATAGAGGAGAGGTTGGATTTGGTGCTCACCATGGGCCTAGCCAAGTGTCGGTGAGGAGGCCCAGCGGGGCGGATCTGGCGGCCCATGGCGAAGGCGAAGCAGAGGAGGGCGCGCGGGCGACGCGGCACTCGTCCACGCTGGCGCTGGACCGGTCAACAAGCAGCGGCGGCTGGATCAGACGAGGTGGAAGGGGCGCAGTTAACGGTGAAGCGGGACTTGGCGCGGGGTCAACGCAGGAAGCAGAGGGCGAGCAGGGGAGGTCGACGCGGTCCTGCGCGGCTGCAATGCAGAGGACGCAGGGGTCCAGCTCGTTCCCGAGCAGAGGACGACGGTGGCGGACTTGACGCGATCCCGGCAATGCGGACGAGGTAAGGAGGAGCGGAGGCGGCCTGCACTAGGTCTTGGCGTTCGATCTGGAGCATGGAAGCAGAGGCGGGGCGAGGGACTTGGCGGGGCGGCGGAGAGGCGCAGGGCTTGATGCACGATGGTGGCGTGGGGACTAGCTTGTGGCCGGAGACACGGATCCGGGCCAGTTCGGGTCGGGGAGGCGAGGTAGCAGGCCGGCGTGGAAGAACTCAGGCGGCCATGGCGTTTTCCTGTGCAGAGAGAGATGAGAGGGAGTTGAGAACGGACGTAGAGAAGAAAAAGAAGGAAGGAGGAGAAGGGGCGACGCTCATCTGGTTGGCCGCTGGTGCTGTTCCGGCGGGGAGGTGGAGGCGCACGAGAGGCTCGGGTGGCGGACGGAGCTGCTGCTAGCGGTGGACGGCGGGGACGGCACCAGGTGGGAGGCGGCAGGGAGCTCCTCTCCCTGGCTCACGACGAGGGGAACGGGGAGGTCTGCGTGGGCTGTGGCGGTTGGATGGATCGGGGAGGAGGAGACTTCAGCTTGCTGTGGTTGGGCAGCAGCGCAAAACGAGGGAGGTGGTCGGAGGCGGGAGAGGATCTGGTTCGGGTGCGGCTCTGGTTGGTCGGATGCTGAAAACGAGGGAGGCTGAGAGGCTGGCTGCGGGCTTGGATCCCGAGGGAGAGGAGTGGCGGCAGCGCGAGGGTTAGGGTAGGCTAGGGGCTAGGGTTTGCGCTGATTTAGAATGTAGGTGGCTTATATATAGCAAAGTGGGTCTAGGTTTGGACCAACTGATTTACATCGGACGGTTGAGATAAAAATTTTAAGAGAGATCAAATAATAAACCGAAGATATTAGAGGGATGTTTGGAGATGATCCGGACCCATTGGTCATGACTGAGCGGACCGGGTCCGGGACAGCTTGACGCGCACCCAAGGGGGACTATGCATTGTACAGAGAGACTTCGGTCTAGGCAAGAGGACAAACGAAGAACAAGGTAGGTCTCGGAACGGTCAACGAAAGCAAGGGGGGATGCAGCAACTACGAGCGGGTGCAAGTTTTATAAACATGACGGCAACGGAGTGCCGATGCAATGCGAATGATGCGATAACACATGACAACAGCGAAAAACATGGAAGCCGTTTGGAGCGTCGGTCTCGGGGCGTCACAGATGGAGACATGTAATATACGTGAGATGCGTGTGCATACGGATTCTGTACATGTGGAAGGAGAGGAGACAACAGGTTTGATGAGAGAGCTGGAAAAACATGGACGAGAGGGGAAGGATCTCGTGGGTTGAGGGATTGATATATTTGTGCGGGGGAGAGAGGGATTGTTAATTTTCTGCGAGAGAGAGAGGGTGGGGGGAGGAGTCAGTCAGCCGTCGTCACATCATCCTGCTTCCAAATGGCCCCACATTCTCTAGTGCAGTGTGGTCGCCGTCTTCGATCTCCTCGATGCCCTCTTTGAAGATTGAGGTGTTGTGCTTGCTGGGGTGCGAAGAAGCACAAGAAAGAGTGGTCGCCATATAACCTTGGATGGGGATGAATTGTGTGCTCGGGGGAGGGGGTGTGTGTCTGATGTGTGATGTGTGTGTGTGTGTGTGTGTGTGTGTGTGTGAGTGTCTGATATTGAGAGAAAACAAACCTAAGGAGAGAAATGTGTGTGTATGTGACGGAAAGCTACTTGCTAAACAGGGTATTCACGAAGAAATTGTGCGTGTGAGATAGAGAGCGATGTGCGGGCCTTGAGGTGGGCAGGGGCCGGGTGAGGGTGTCAAATTGTGCGCGTTGATGCATGTGTTACATGCGATCGTGCGAGGGACGGACGAATCAAGAGAGATGGTTGTTGTGTTACGGATGCTCCTCTCTCTCTCTCTCTTTCTCTCTCTCTTTCTCACATACACACACACAAGTAAAATAGAAGACCGTTCTCTCATGTATACACAACATATCGGCATCTGTCTATGTCTCACTCATGCATGATCATTTACACATTCACACCTCTCTATGTCTCTGTCACACGCACACCGTGTCCACATTGCCCTTCCGCCACAACACACATATGGACACATACACATGTTCTCTCTCAGTCACACACACAGGGGCTGTTTGGTTTGAGACTAGGGGCTGTTTGGTTTGTGACTGTGGTTGCCACATCTTGCCACACCTAAGGTTAGGCAACTTTGACCAATTTAGGAGGGTGTTTGGTTCAAGCCTTCCCTTAGGCAATATACTTTTTGCCACACTAGGGCCCCGCATGACATACACTCATAAGGGGCTGTTTGGTTCTAGGCCTAGGAGTGCCACACTTTGCCATACATTGTTGCCAAATTTTCCTAAGGTTAGTTCTTCAAAATGAGAGCCACAAGTTGGCAAGCCTAAGGGAATCTTGCCACACTTTTTGTGTGTATGTGATGTGGGACCATAGTGTGGCTTGCCTAAGGTGTGGCTTGAACCAAACACTCACCTAAGTTAGTCAAACTTGCCTAACCTTAGGTGTGGCAACCTTGGGCAAAGTTAGTCACAAACTGAACAGCCCCAAAGTGTGGCAAGATTCCCTTAGGCTTGCCAACTTGTGGCTCACTTTAAAGAACAAACCTTAGGCAAGTCTGGCAAAAATTGTGTGGCAAAATGTGGCATTCCTAGGCCTAAAACCAAACAGCCCGTAAGTTTGCCTAAGGTTGCCACACCTAAGGTTAGGCAAGTTTGACCAACTTAGGTGGGTGTTTGGTTCAAGCCACACCTTAGGCAAGCCACATTAGGGTCCCACATTACATACACTCAAAAAGTGTGGCAAGATTTGTCAGGACCGATTTTCCAATAAAACATTTATTGAGAAACTGACCCTTATATCAAACCAGTATAGAAGAATCCTTCTTACTGGTGGACAAATCCTTGATACAGAAATCCAGAAGTACTAAATATTATACAAGGTTGAGCTGAGGTCGCTCAACAGTTTATTACAAGCACGCCGATATAATACATAAGGGCGGATATGACACAAGGAGTATGGTGTCATAACTACTGACTCGTAATAAAAGTGGTGGTGGATATGTCACAGCGAAATGGGTGACAAGACTCCTAAATTTTACAGCTCATCGAGCGCCGGAGTGAGGCTCGATGATTTTATTGGTGTAGCGGAAGCGTATATAACACAAGTGACCAATTCCAGGATCGCACAGAACTGACTGGGACTCCTCTAGGCGTCGGACTCGCTATCAAACTCTTCATCCATAAGATCGCCTTCGTCAACATCTGGCCAAATCAACAAGCCAGGTGAGTACTTTGAATGTACTCGCAAGACAGTTTGGACATAAGATATGACAAATGCAAACATGATGCACATGAGCAGATTAGTAATGCGCACTCAGATAATAAATTGCACTGCACGATAAATAAAAAGGAAGTCAGGCGGTAGTCCTCCCGAAATCCCAATAAAATAGCTGAAGACCGATCGGGTGTCTGAAGCGACGCCTCGAAAGGTAAAATAAATTAACAATGCCGCAGTCGGGCGTCAGAGCGACACCACATAAAGGGCTCATATTGAAATATAAACGACAGTGCGTGCCACAGTCAGACGTCTAAGAGACATCTCGAAAAGGGCTTATATCAAAAGTAAGTAGCAAGAGAGCCACAGTCGGACGTCTGAGCGACATCACATAAAGGGCTTATATCAAAAGTAAATAACAAGAGTGCCACAGTCGGACGTCTGAGTGACATTACATAAAGGGCTTATATCAAAAGTAAATAACAAGAGTGCCACAGTCGGACGTCTGAGCGACATCACATAAAGGGCTTATATCAAAAGTAAATAACAAGAGTGCCACAGTCGGACGTCTGAGCGACATCACATAAAGGGCTTATATCAAAAGGAAATAACAAGAGTGCCACAGTCGGACGTCTGAGCGACATCACATAAAGGGCTTATATCAAAAGTAAATAACAAGAGTGCCACAGTCGGACGTCTGAGCGACATCACATAAAGGGCTTATATCAAAAGGAAATAACAAGAGTGCCACAGTCGGACGTCTGAGCGACATCACATAAAGGGCTTATATCAAAAGTAAATAACAAGAGTGCCACAGTCGGACGTCTGAGCGACATCACATAAAGGGCTTATATTTCATTATTCGAATTCAAGTAGCTCATGAATTTAAATCAACTCAAAGGAATACTCATGTCTGTAATAATAAACTGGTTAGTCCATCCACAGGAATAACATTTAGCCGGGTTTACCATTCATGTTTATTCACCGGGGATTTTCACTGAGACTGACACAGAGACTGACGCTGAGACGGACATTGAGAATGATACTGATACTGATATGGATATGTTGACCAAGATCCTTGACCATGGACACGGTTACTCGGATGGGTTTTGACTCTGCAGAGTTTGTACTCTTTAACCACATCCAACGGATTTCAGTAGTCACAAAGGACTAGTTCCGTTTACGGTATTTTAGGAGAAACACATCTAACCAGTACACACCCATTCCACATTCCGCTGCCAGGGATCACCCTAGGAAACGTTCAAGAAAAACTTTAAGACGGGGAGGCCACAACCTTGAGTAGCATGGGATCAAATTTATATCGCGCGCTCTAAGGGGTGCCCTCCTCTCGGTCCCAACCGGAAACACCCATGCCCCCTGACCGGATGACGGGCTTTAATCCAGGGCCATGGAACCCTCATCACGTCCCCTCTATTTGGTGTGTACGAGGAAAGAGGTTTGCAACTTACTAAACTGTATTGTTTGCAGAAAACATGTGGCAGCACCAAAAGGGGACGGACGGTAACGTGGCTTGATCCACGTTAACACTGGAGTTTAACGGTTGACATAAGACTGGCATGCTTCAACAATACCATCTTACCACCTTTCATGTCACCACATGATCATGTTATCTCCCATCAAATGATCACATCAAGTTTCGAAGCATACTGGTAGTTGCCTTGCATGCAATATAACACTCACTGATGCTCATATAAACATGCCATGAACTAACTATTCAAGCAAACATGCAAAAAATAATCATATCAAAGGTTCAAACATGCTTGCCTGGTTCGGAGCAGTCGGTGTCTAGCTCGGTGAAGTTTGCGGCTCCGTCACCTCCTCCGGTATCTACGGTATAAAGAGAACGCGTACTAACGTAAATACCGAGTGTGCATAAAAGTTGTTCCAAATATTTTTCAAATAAATATGATAAAAAAGTCTGGACAGAAAAATAAAGATGACAGAAAAAGAATCAACTCAAAATCATCTTTTGTTTAAAAGTTATTAAGGTTTTAGTCCAGGGACCCATTTGTAATGAAACAGAAAATTTCCAGGGGCTAGTTCATAAAAAGGACAGAAAACGCCTCAGTTAGAAAACGTATTTTGCCCGAAGGCGTTTTCAGAAAACGTTTTGAAAAAGAGAAAAAGCTGACGAGGGGGTCCCACCCGTCAGGTTTGAATTTCAAACAGAGCACACCGGTGCCCGAGGACCGCGGTGGCCGCCGGCGTGGATCCCCGGCGAGGTAGGGGAAGTGGTTGGTACCTACGGACTCACGGTGCTCTTCCGCACCTGTGGGTGGTGGAGTTGGTCGTCGGCGAGCACCACGTCGACGGCGGCCTCTACTCCGGCGGACGGTGGTTCGGGTGGTGATGGATCTCGCCGAGGAGGGCTGCAACCATCAAATTGGGGCTCGGGTTAGAAGAGTGGGTGCATGATGAGGCTGCTGGCAAGGTTTGGGAGGCGGGGGTGGTCACACCAGAGGGAATCGTGCCGGAGCCCAAAGCGGATCAGGGCGGCCGGAGTCGGGGAAGAAGGCCTCCCCGAGGTCTCCCTAGTAGCTAGGCGTGGCTCTGGTGAGCTGTAGGAGTGGTGCTGGGTCGAAGGCGAGCTCGAGGCTCCCTTTTATAGCCGGTCCGAGGCGGTTGCCGAGAATGGGATAACTCCGGTGATGATTACGGCGAGGCAGCGGTCGAACGGGGGTTTTAGGCGACTGGGCAGCTACGGATTGATCTACTGGTCCCATCCAGAGGCTAATCTTGGTACAACTTGGGCGATACTCCAGGCCTTTGACGGAATGGCCTCACGGGCTCGTCGGAGGTAGAGAGCGCGCTCTGCGTATCTCAGGCCACGGCGACGGTGCTGCAGCGCGTCCAGAGAAGAGGACGGCCACGCGGAGGCTCCTGGTGGTGTGGGCAGTGCTGGACGGCGCCGTACCTCGCTGAGCTTCTCTGGCGGCCGCAGCGAGCATTGCTGTCGCCGCTCACGGGGGCGGTGTACCTCTGCCAGCTCACCGCCGACGCTCGCAACCATCCAGACGACCGTGCGGCGCGATGGATAAGAAGAAGGAGCAGTGAGCAAGAGGCCAGAGCGAGCACTGGTGAGATTGACACCGAGGCTCTGAAGAAAACGACGCTGTCGACTGAACCCAACACTGAAACTCTGAATTTTCTGAATTTGAATAGAAACAGTGCATGCAACTGTTCGATGAAATGATTCTGGCATGTGGAAAAAATTTCTGGAGCTGATCTTTGGTGAGGTGGTCTCTCAAAGCATCTGGTGGCTGCCTGATTTATCTCAGAATTTTTGGAGAAGAAAAATAATGAATTTCACCCAAAATGGAAAATCTGGTCCAAACTTGCAGCAAGCAAAATTTGAAAATTTTGAATTGTGGACAAGTGGATCTTGAGGGATCTAGGTTGGGGGTACTAAGGACTAGTCAGAGGAGTTTGTTTGGAACCAATACTCAAAAGGGATCTGGTGGTTCTTTTGTAAATCACTAAGGTTCAAAATAAATGACAGAAATAGTTTTGAGGATAAAATAAATAGAGTCAAAATCAAAATGGGTTGAACTTGCTGGGATTGGATATTTGACTTGACTCAAAGTGGAGGGAGGGGTTTTGGAAGAAAATTTTCAACCTAGGTCGTGGCAAGAAAAAATTTGAATGAGGAAGAATCAATTCATAAGTCATATGGTTATTTTTAAAAGAAAGGATTTCAAAGACTTTCCCAAAGAAAATATTTGTGTTGACAAGGAACGTACCGAGTACGATATCCGGGGCATTCTGTGCTTCCTCCTTGGTCACATGGTTCAAGTGACCCTTCTTGTGATTGTTATTGGGGTTGAAGTTGTTACGCTTGGGAGCTGGATTATTTCCACCGTTGTTCGGCTTGGGGGCCGAGTTCCTTGGTTTTGGGCACTGTTTGGCATAGTGTCCTTCCTCTCCACAAGCATAGCAAGTAACACCTGGGCGATACGTAAAATCCCTGTCCCTTGCATGAAAATTTTTGGTTGGGCTTGGAACATTGGTCGTGGATTTGTTCGCTCCATTTTTTTGAAAATCAGCCTTGTTCCGGTTGTTGCGAGCATGAGTAGTCTTGTCCCTTTTGCGCTTGCGAAAATCCTCCAAGCTGCGGCGCTCATTTTCCAATGTAATAGCCTTGTCCACAAGTGTTTTGAAATCTGGAAAGGTGTGTACGACCAGCTGGCATTTAAGTGCTGGTGCCAGACCGTCCAAAAATTTCTCCATCTTTTTATTTTCAGTCATATGCTCTTCGTTGGCATAACGAGATAATTGAGTAAACTGACTATTGTACTCAGTCACTGTCATGCTTCTCTGCTTGAGGTCATCAAACTCCCTTTTCTTGATCTTCATAATGCTTCTGGGAATATGCGCCCCACGAAAACCTTCTTTAAATTCTTCCCAGGTGATGTTATTTTCATTGTGGTGCATGTGTAGAAAATTTTCCCACCATGATGCAGCCGCTCCAGTGAGGTAGTGAGGTGCATAAAGTACCTTCTCACGGTACGAACATTGTGCAATAATTAATTTCCTTTCAATGTCTCGAAGCCAATCATCGGCCTCGAGAGGTCTATCAGTGTGAGAGAATGTTGGGGGACGTGTCTTTTGTAGTTCAGAAAATTTGGAATGCTGCTGGTATGGTTCACGGTGATTTCCCATATTGATAACATGGTTCATCATTTCTTGATGCTGCTACTGGCTTTGCTCATAAAGGCGGCATACTTGAGAAAATGCTGCTTCACTGCCTTGCTGACTTGACTGCCCCTGTGTGAAATTGTGGCTTGTCTGGGTACCATAATTTTCTTCCGGCGGACTTGGCATGGAACGAGTCCAGGGACGAGGCATTTTCCACTCTGGGGTATTTTTACAACGGCGGAATTTTTAAAGACTCCAAGATTTTTCAAGAAAAATACTTGATTGCGCATGGAGAAGGACTGCTCAGTACATATCTTACACGCGAGTCGTAATTATACAATACATCACTCAGGATGTGCGTACACATTCCTGGCATGTTATTTAGGCTAGTGCACTTCTCCGAGTTCCTACATGATGTGCACACAAACTACTTCTCACCAAACCTATGTACATATAAACATATCACACAAGCTGGCACATCGCACGGCTGCTAGGCGCACTCAGTCGGAGATGGTGAAAACTTCCCTCGGCCTGCCGAGGGTAAGACCCAGTGGTGCAGGAGACTCAACCTCCTCCTCACTAATAGGCTCCAGGCACGAAGTACTGCGTTGAGGAGTTGGTGCGGGTGCGGTAGGTGGTGCAGCTCTGACTGGAGTAGGAGCAATGACTTGGTCAAACTCCTCAGTGGTAGGCAGGCGGCGAGCGGTGGCTAGGATGGCAGGTGCATAGGATGCTGAGGACGAGACGTAAGTCAGTGGTGGTGCTGTATGGAGGAGCTCCCTCCTGTTGGCGGAACAACCCTGCACGAAGTCCATACGAGCAGCCACAAAGTCGTCCACGAGGTTATCAAAAGCTGCCTCAAGAGCTTTGAGATACTCAACAAGAATCTCAATAGCCTCATCTCTCTCTCCCCTAGCGCAAGCGAATGCATAGTGACATGTGTAAGGCACGTGGCATGGGAGGTAGCGGTAGCGGTGAGTCTTCATCGAAGGGAGCGCATCCCGGAGACGAGCATCGCCTCACGGGCAGCCATCTGCATGGCATGCCTATCCGTAGGCATGGCCCTTCCCACAAAATGGAAGCGGCGTGACTCAGAATGTCCTCCCTTGAAGTGCACCACGGCCTGGTGCATAGACACGCTGTCGCTGATCTTGTGCTGGTAGAGTGTGAACTCTGGACGAGCCGATGGCCCGATCGCGAGCTTGGTGATGGAGACAAGAAGCTTGATAAACCCCTCAGGAACATTGGCGAACACCTGTGACTCGCAGTCATTGCCAGCCATCTACAGAAGTAGACAAAAATTCTGGATAATCAAATCATAAATTTATGATGACCAACAGAAAATTGCTACGTTTGCAAAATGTTAAACTAGTGCTTATTACGCTAATAACCGATTAGCGATCGCACCTAGTGGCTTCCTACAGTCAGCCTGGCTCTGATACCAAGGTTGTCAGGACCGATTTTCCAATAAAACATTTATTGAGAAACCGACCCTTATATCAAACCAGTATAGAAGAATCCTTCTTACTGGTGGACAAATCCTTGATACAGAAATCCAGAAGTACTAAATATTATACAAGGTTGAGCTGAGGTTGCTCAACAGTTTATTACAAGCACGCCGATATAATACATAAGGGCGGATATGACACAAGGAGTATGGTGGCATAACTACTGACTCGTAATAAAAGTGGTGGTGGATATGTCACAGCGAAATGGGTGACAAGACTCCTAAATTTTACAGCTCATCGAGCGCCGGAGTGAGGCTCGATGATTTTATTGGTGTAGTGGAAGCGTATATAACACAAGTGACCAATTCCAGGATCGCACGGAACTGACTGGGACTCCTCTAGGCGTCGGACTCACTATCGAACTCTTCATCCATAAGATCGCCTTCGTCAACATCTGGCCAAATCAACAAGCCAGGTGAGTACTTTGAATGTAACTCGCAAGACAGTTTGGACATAAGATATGACAAATGCAAACATGATGCACATGAATAGATTAGTAATGCGCACTCAGATAATAAATTGCACTACACGATAAATAAAAAGGAAGTCAGGCGGTAGTCCTCCCGAAATCCCAATAAAATAGCTGAAGACCGATCGGGTGTCTGAAGCGACGCCTCGAAAGGTAAAATAAATTAACAATGCCGCAGTCGGGCGTCAGAGCGACACCACATAAAGGGCTCATATTGAAATATAAACGACAGTGCGTGCCACAGTCGGACGTCTAAGCGACATCTCGAAAAGGGCTTATATCAAAAGTAAGTAGCAAGAGTGCCACAGTCCGACGTCTGAGTGACATCACATAAAGGGCTTATATCAAAAGTAAATAACACGAGTGCCACAGTCGGACGTCTGAGTGACATCACATAAAGGTCTTATATCAAAAGTAAATAACAAGAGTGCCACAGTCGGACGTCTGAGCGACATCACATAAAGGGCTTATGTCAAAAGTAAATAACAAGAGTGCCACAGTCGGACGTCTGAGCGACATCACATAAAGGGCTTATATCAAAAGGTAATAACAAGAGAGCCACAGTCGGACGTCTGAGCGACATCACATAAAGGGCTTATATCAAAAGTAAATAACAAGAGTGCCACAGTCGGACGTCTGAGTGACATCACATAAAGGGCTTATATTTCATTATTCGAATTCAAGTAGCTCCTGAATTTAAATCATCTAAAGGGAATACTCATGTCTGTAATAATAAACTGGTTAGTCCAACCATAGGAATAACATTCAGCCGGGTTTACCATTCATGTTTATTCACCGGGGATTTTCACTGAGACTGACACAGAGACTGACGCTGAGACGAACGTTGAGACTGATACTGATACTGATATGGATATGTTGACCAAGATCCTTGACCATTGACACGGTTACTCGGATGGGTTTTGACTCTGCAGAGTTTGTACTCTTTAACCACAGCTAACGGATTTTAGTAGTCACAAAGGACTAGTTCCGTTTATGGTATTTTAGGAGAAACACATCTAACCAGTACACACCCATTCCACATTCCGCTGCTAGGGATCACCCTAGGCAACGTTCAAGAAAAACTTTAAGACGGGGAGGCCACAACCTCGAGTAGCATGGGATCAAATTTATATCACGCGCTCTAAGGGGTGCCCCCCTCTCGGTCCCAACCGGAAACACCCATGCCCCCTGACCGGATGACGGGCTTTAATCCAGGGCCAGGGAACCCTCATCACGGCCCCTCTATTTGGTGTGTACGAGGAAAGAGGTTTGCAACTTACTAAACTGTATTCTTTGCAGAAAACATGTGGCAGCACCAAAAGGGGACGGACGGTAACGTGGCTTGATCCACGTTAACACTAGAGTTTAACGGTTGACATAAGACTGGCATGCTTCAACAATACCATCTTACCACCTTTCATGTCACCACATGATCATGTTATCTCCCATCAAATGATCACATCAAGTTTCGAAGCATACTGGTAGTTGCCTTGCATGCAATATAACACTCACTGATGCTTATATAAACATGCCATGAACTAACTATTCAAGCAAACATGCAAAACACTAATCATATCAAAGGTTCAAACATGCTTGCCTGGTTCGGAGCAGTCGGTGTCTAGCTCGGTGAAGTTTGCGGCTCCGTCACCTCCTCCGGTATCTACGGTATAAAGAGAACGCGTACTAACGTAAATACCGAGTGTGCATAAAAGTTGTTCCAAATATTTTTCAAATAAATATGATAAAAAGTCTGTACAGAAAAATAAAGATGACAGAAAAAGAATCAACTCAAAATCATCTTTTGTTTAAAAGTTATTAAGGTTTTAGTCCAGGGACCCATTTGTAATGAAACAGAAAATTTCCAGGGGCTAGTTCATAAAAAGGACAGAAAACGCCTCAGTTAGAAAACATATTTTTCCCGAAGGAGTTTTCAGAAAACGTTTTGAAAAAGAGAAAAAGCTGACGAGGGGGTCCCACCCGTCAGGTTTGAATTTCAAACAGAGCACACCGGTGCCCGAGGACCACGGTGGCCGCCAGCGTGGATCCCCGACGAGGTAGGGGAAGTGGTTGGTACCTACGGACTCACGGTGCTCTTCCGCACCTGTGGGTGGTGGAGTTGGTCGTCGGCGAGTACCACGTCGACGGCGGCCTCTACTCCGGCGGACGGTGGTTCGGGTGGTGATGGATCTCGCCGAGGAGGGCTGCAACCATCAAATTGGGGCTCGGGTTAGAAGAGTGGGTGCATGATGAGGCTGGTGGCAAGGTTTGGGAGGCGGGGGTGGTCTCACCAGAGGGAATCGTGCCAGAGCCCAAAGCGGATCGGGGCGGCCGGAGTCGGGGAAGAAGGCCTCCCCGAGGTATCCCTAGTAGCTAGGCGTGGCTCTGGTGAGGTGTAGGAGTGGTGCTGGGTCGAAGGCGAGCTCGAGGCTCCCTTTTATAGCCTGTCCGAGGCGGTTGCCGAGAACGGGATAACTCCGGCGATGATTACGGCGAGGCAGCGGTCGAACGGGGGTTTTAGGCGACTGGGCAGCTACGGATTGGTCTACTGGTCCCATCTAGAGGCTAATCTTGGTACAACTTGGGCGATACTCCAGGCCTTCGACGGAACGGCCTCACGGGCTCGTCGACGGCAGAGAGCGCACTCTACGCATCTCAGGCCACGGCGACGGTGCTGCAGCGCGTCCAGAGAAGAGGACGGCCACGCGGAGGCTCCTGGTGGTGTGGGCGGTGCTGGACGGCGCCGTACCTCGCTGAGCTTCTCTGGCGGCCGCAGCGAGCGTTGCTGTCGCCGCTCACGGGGGCGGTGTACCTCTGCCAGCTCACCGCCGACGCTCGCAACCGTCCAGACGACCGTGCGGCGCGATGGATAAGAAGAAGGAGTAGTGAGCAAGAGGCCAGAGCGAGCACTGGTGAGATTGACGCCGAGGCTCTGAAGAAAACGACGCTGTCGACTGAACCCAACACTGAAACTCTGAGTTTTCTGAATTTGAATAGAAACAGTGCATGCCAACTATTCGATGAAATGATTCTGGCATGTGGAAAATTTTTCTGGAGCTGATCTTTGGTGAGGTGGTCTCTCAATGCATCTGGGGGCTGCCTGATTTATCTCAGAATTTTTGGAGAAGAAAAATAATGAATTTCACCCAAAATGGCAAATCTGGTCCAAACTTGCAGCAAGCAAAATTTGAAAATTTTGAATTGTGGACAAGTGGATCATGAGGGGTCTAGGTTGGGGGTACTAAGGACTAGTCAGAGGAGTTTGTTTGGAACCAATACTCAAAAGGGATCTGGTGGTTCCTTTGTAAATCACTAAGGTTCAAAATAAATGACAGAAATAGTTTTGAGCATAAAATAAATAGAGTCAAAATCAAAATGGGTTGAACTTGCTGGGATTGGATATTTGACTTGACTCAAAGTGGAGGGAGGGGTTTTGGAAGAAAATTTTCAACCTAGGTCATGGCAAGAAAAAAAATTTGAATGAGGAAGAATCAATTCATAAGTCATATGGTTATTTTTAAAAGAAAGGATTTCAAAGACTTCCATAAAGAAAATATTTGTGTTGAGTCAACACTAAATGAAAAGCCCTCAAGACCAAAGTAAATGTTGGGAAGAACACATAAAATACTTGCCTTAAAGGTTTTTGAGAAGGAGAGGTTTTAAAAAAAAGTTTAAATAACCTCCTTCCCCTAAAAAGGAAATTAATAAAACCAAATAAATTTTTTTGGGGTGTTACAACACCTACCCCCTTAGGAAAAATCTCGTCCCCGAGATTTTAGCTGATCCTTAAATAGGTGTGGGTACTCTGTCCGAAGAAAATCCTCTCTTTCCCATGTTGCTTCATCCGCGGTGTGATTGCTCCACTGAACCTTGAAAAACTTAATTGTTTTCTGAGGGGTCCTCCTTTCAGACTCCTCCAGTATTTTTATTGGACGTTACATGTAGGTGAGGTCTGGTTGCACGTTAATGTTCTCATGAGACACCTGCTTCTCGGGGTTGCTTACACATTTCCTTAACAGTGAGACGTGGAACACGTCGTGGACGTCTGACAGCTCTTTGGGTAGGTCTAGCTGGTAGGCTACTGTGCCTCTTCGTGCAAATACACAGAAGGGTCCAATAAATCTTGGGGCTAGCTTTCCTTTAACTTTGAACCATTGCAGGCCCCTCATAGGAGATACTCGTAGATACACATATTCACCGGGTTCAAAGCTGACTTCACGATGCTTTCGATCGTAATAACTCTTTTGTCGGCTTTGAGCTGTCTTGAGTCGGTCCCTGATTAGTCTAACTTTCCCCACGGCTTCCTTGAGCATGTCTGGGCCGAAGATACGACTGTCTCCTGTTTCTGACCAATTTAATGGAGTACGACATCTCCGCCCGTACAAGGCTTCAAAAGGTGCCATTTGTAGACTGGCTTGGTAACTGTTGTTGTATGCGAACTCGGCATATGGCAAGCTTTCTTCCCAACTGGTTCCATAGGTGAGAACACATACTCTCAGCATGTCCTCTAGAATTTGGTTCACGCGTTCAGTTTGTCCATCAGACTGGGGGTGGTATGCTGTACTGAATGCTAGTCGAGTCCCCAGAGCTTGTTGTAAATGATCCCAAAATCTAGAGACGAATTGAGTGCCTCTGTCGGATATTATATTCTTTGGAACTCCATGCAGGCAAACTATACGGGAGAGGTAAATCTTGGCAAGCTTCTGAGTGGTGTGGGTTGTCTTTACCGGGATGAAATGTGCCACTTTAGTTAATCTATCGGTGATGACCCATATGGCATCATTTCTGTGTTGTGACCGAGGTAGTCCGACAATAAAATCCATTCCAATTTCGTCCCATTTCCACTCAGTTATCTTGTTTGGCTGTAATAGCCCTGCTGGTTTTTGGTGCTCGGCTTTAATGCGTTGCCATGAATCACAACATGCAATGAATGTGGCTATATCCCTCTTCATACCGTGCCACCAAAAATTTTCCTGGATGTCCTTGTACATTTTGGTCCCTCCAGGGTGGATTGAATATGGAGCGGTGTGGCCTTCGGTTAGAATTTGCTGTTTGAGGCCCTCTATGTTTGGTACGCAAAGTCTGTCCTCGTACCATAATATTCCCTCATCGTCTACGACGAATTCTGAAGCTTTGCCCAGACTCACTTTTTTCTTTATGCCTTCAATGCTGGGATGTCCATGCTGAGCTTTCTTAATCTGTTCCATTAGGGTGGGCTGTATTTCTAGATTTGACACGTTGCCCTCAGTGACCATCACCAAGTTGAGTTTGGCGAACTCCTGCTGAAATTCAGGCCTCAAGTTCTGTAGACTGTCATTGCCCGAGCTGGGGTTTCGACTAAGAGCGTCTGCCACTACATTCGCTTTTCCTGGATGGTAGTGAATGCCCATCATAATCTTTGACTAATTCCAACCAGCGTCGTTGCCGTAAATTGAGTTCTGGTTGTGTGAAAATATATTTGAGGCTTTTATGATCCGTATATATTTCACAGCGATTCCCAAGCAAAAAGTGCCTCCACTCTTTGAGTGCATGGATGACTGCTGCCAACTCCAAGTCATGAGTAGGATAATTTTCTTCATGCTTTCGTAGTTGCCTAGAAGCATATGCGACAACTTTGCCGTCTTGCATCAATACGCACCCGAGGCCCTTCCGGGATGCGTCACAATACACTTCAAAACTTTTGTCTATGTCTGGCACAACCAATACCGGTGCTGTTGTTAATTTCTTTTTGAGTTCTTGGAAACTTCTCTCGCACGCTTCAGTCCATACAAATTTCTTATCCTTCTTGAGTAACTGTGTCATTGGTTTTGCTATGGTGGAGAATCCCTCAATAAACCTTCGGTAATATCCAGCCATTCCTAGGAAACTTCGTACATCTGTTACGTTGGCTGGTGGTTTCCAGCCAAGTACGGCCTTGACTTTTTTTGGGTCTACGGCAACACCTTCTTGGGTCAATACATGGCCTAGAAAACCAACCTGTCTTAACCAAAATTCACAGTTGCTGAACTTGGCGTATAATTGATGTTTCCTCAATTCTCCCAGTACAATTCTAAGATGTTCAGCATGTTTTTCCGGTGTCTGAGTATACCAGAATATCATCAATGAACACCACAACAAATTTGTCCATAAATGTCATAAACACTTTGTTCATGAGGTGGACAAAATATGCGGGGGCGTTTGTTAGTCCAAACGGCATTACTGTAAATTCATACAATCCATATCTGGAGGTGAATGATGTCTTGGGGATATCTTCTATCCGTACCTTTAATTGATGATACCCCGATATTAAATCAATTTTCGAGAAAACCTTGGCTTGTGCGAGCTGGTCAAATAAATCATTTATCCGTGGCATCGGATATTTGTTTTTGATGGTGACCATGTTGAGTGCTCGATAGTCTATACATAACCTCAGTGTCCCATCTTTTTTCTTTGCAAATAATACCGGTGAACCCCAAGGTGAGGAGCTGGCTCGTATAAATCCTTTGTCCAGTAATTCTTTTATTTGCTTCTTTAATTCTACCAACTCGGAGGGTGCCATTCTGTAAGGTTTCTTGTAAATGGGGGTGGTTCCAGGTGCTAGTTCAATGATGAACTCTATTTCCCGGTCTGGTGGCATGCCTGGTAGTTCTTCGGGAAATACGTTAGGGAACTCACACACCACTGGAACTTTTCTTAACTCTGAAATGTCCACCTTGTTCAACTTTGGTTGTCGTGACATTGGTCTTTCTTGAGCTGCAACTTTTATCGTCTTGCCGTGATGATGAGTAAGAATTGCCGTCCGATTGAAGCAGTCGATAAATCCCTTGTTGGTGGTTAACCAGTCCATTCCTAGGATAACATCCAGTCCTTTATTTTCCAATACAATGAGTTTTGCCTGAAACTATAGTCCTTCAAACTCAATAACCACACCTTGGCAGTAACTCTGAGTGATTTGCTTATTCCCAGGGGACTTGATGATCATGGATTTTTCCAAAGGAAGCATAGAAAAATCATGTTGCACAACAAAACTCTTTGAAATGAACGAGTGAGAAGCTCCAGAATCAAACAAAACCATGGCAGGTATTGTGTTGACAAGGAACGTACCGAGTACGATATCCGGGGCATTCTGTGCTTCCTCCTTGGTCACATGGTTCAAGTGACCCTTCTTGTGATTGTTATTGGGGTTGAAGTTGTTACGCTTGGGAGCTGGATTATTTCCACCGTTGTTCGGCTTGGGGGCCGAGTTCCTTGGTTTTGGGCACTGTTTGGCATAGTGTCCTTCCTCTCCACAAGCATAGCAAGTAACACCTGGGCGATACATAAAATCCCTGTCCCTTGCATGAAAATTTTTGGTTGGTCTTGGAACATTGGTCGTGGATTTGTTCGCTCCATTTTTTTGAAAATCAGCCTTGTTCCGGTTGTTGCGAGCATGAGTAGTCTTGTCCCTTTTGCGCTTGCGAAAATCCTCCAAGCTGCGGTGCTCATTTTCCAATGTAATAGCCTTGTCCACAAGTGTTTTGAAATCTGGAAAGGTGTGTACGACCAGCTGGCATTTAAGTGCTGGTGCCAGACCGTCCAAAAATTTCTCCATCTTTTTATTTTCAGTCATATGCTCTTCGTTGGCATAACGAGATAATTGAGTAAACTGACTATTGTACTCAGTCATTGTCATGCTTCTCTGCTTGAGGTCATCAAACTCCCTTTTCTTGATCTTCATAATGCTTCTGGGAATATGCGCCCCACGAAAACCTTCTTTAAATTCTTCCCAGGTGATGTTATTTTCATTGTGGTGCATGTGTAGAAATTTTTCCCACCATGATGCAGCTGCTCCAGTGAGGTAGTGAGGTGCATAAAGTACCTTCTCACGGTACGAACATTGTGCAATAATTAATTTCCTTTCAATGTCTCGAAGCCAATCATCGGCCTCGAGAGGTCTATCAGTGTGAGAGAATGTTGGGGGACGTGTCTTTTGTAGTTCAGAAAATTTGGAATGCTGCTGGTATGGTTCACGGTGATTTCCCATATTGATAACATGGTTCATCATTTCTTGATGCTGCTACTGGCTTTGCTCATAAAGGCGGCATACTTGAGAAAATGCTGCTTCACTGCCTGCTGACTTGACTGCCCCTGTGTGAAATTGTGGCTTGTCTGGGTACCATAATTTTCTTCCGGCGGACTTGGCATGGAACGAGTCCAGGGACGAGGCATTTTCCACTCTGGGGTATTTTTGCAACGGCGGAATTTTTAAAGACTCCAAGATTTTTCAAGAAAAATACTTGATTGCGCATGGAGAAGGACTGCTTAGTACATATCTTACACGCGAGTCGTAATTATACAATACATCACTCAGGATGTGCGTACACATTCCTGGCATGTTATTTAGGCTAGTGCACTTCTCCGAGTTCCTACATGATGCGCACACAAACTACTTCTCACCAAACCTATGTACATATAAACATATCACACAAGCTGGCACATCGCACGGCTGCTAGGCGCACTCAGTCGGAGATGGTGAAAACTTCCCTCGGCCTGCCGAGGGTAAGACCCAGTGGTGCAGGAGACTCAACCTCCTCCTCACTAATAGGCTCCAGGCACGAAGTACTGCGTTGAGGAGTTGGTGCGGGTGCGGTAGGTGGTGCAGCTCTGACTGGAGTAGGAGCAATGACTTGGTCAAACTCCTCAGTGGTAGGCAGGCGGCGAGCGGTGGCTAGGATGGCAGGTGCATAGGATGCTGAGGACGAGACGTAAGTCAGTGGTGGTGCTGTATGGAGGAGCTCCCTCCTGTTGGCGGAACAACCCTGCACGAAGTCCATACGAGCAGCCACAAAGTCGTCCACGAGGTTATCAAAAGCTGCCTCAAGATCTTTGAGATACTCAACAAGAATCTCAATAGCCTCATCTCTCTCTCCCCTAGCGCAAGCGAATGCATAGTGACATGTGTAAGGCACGTGGCATGGGAGGTAGCGGTAGCGGTGAGTCTTCATCGAAGGGAGCGCATCCCGGAGACGAGCATCGCCTCACGGGCAGCCATCTGCATGGCATGCCTCTCCGTAGGCATGGCCCTTCCCACAAAATGGAAGCGGCGTGACTCAGAATGTCCTCCCTTGAAGTGCACCACGGCCTGGTGCATAGACACGCTGTCGCTGATCTTGTGCTGGTAGAGTGTGAACTCTGGACGAGCCGATGGCCCGATCGCGAGCTTGGTGATGGAGACAAGAAGCTTGATAAACCCCTCAGGAACATTGGCGAACACCTGTGACTCGCAGTCATTGCCAGCCATCTACAGAAGTAGACAAAAATTCTGGATAATCAAATCATAAATTTATGATGACCAACAGAAAATTGCTACGTTTGCAAAATGTTAAACTAGTGCTTATTACGCTAATAACCGATTAGCGATCGCACCTAGTGGCTTCCTACAGTCAGCCTGGCTCTGATACCAAGGTTGTCAGGACCGATTTTCCAATAAAACATTTACTGAGAAACCGACCCTTATATCAAACCAGTATAGAAGAATCCTTCTTACTGGTGGACAAATCCTTGATACAGAACTCCAGAAGTATTAAATATTATACAAGGTTGAGCTAAGGTTGCTCAACAGTTTATTACAAGCACGCCGATATAATACATAAGGGCGGATATGACACAAGGAGTATGGTGGCATAACTACTGACTCGTAATAAAAGTGGTGGTGGATATGTCACAGCGAAATGGGTGACAAGACTCCTAAATTTTACAGCTCATCGAGCGCCGGAGTGAGGCTCGATGATTTTATTGGTGTAGTGGAAGCGTATATAACACAAGTGACCAATTCCAGGATCGCACGGAACTGACTGGGACTCCTCTAGGCGTCGGACTCACTATCGAACTCTTCATCCATAAGATCGCCTTCATCAACATCTGGCCAAATCAACAAGCCAGGTGAGTACTTTGAATGTACTCGCAAGACAGTTTGGACATAAGATATGACAAATGCAAACATGATGCACATGAGTAGATTAGTAATGCGCACTCAGATAATAAATTGCACTACACGATAAATAAAAAGGAAGTCAGGCGGTAGTCCTCCTGAAATCCCAATAAAATAGCTGAAGACCGATCGGGTGTCTGAAGCGACGCCTCGAAAGGTAAAATAAATTAACAATGCCGCAGTCGGGCGTCAGAGCGACACCACATAAAGGGCTCATATTGAAATATAAACGACAGTGCGTGCCACAGTCGGACGTCTAAGCGACATCTCGAAAAGGGCTTATATCAAAAGTAAGTAGCAAGAGTGCCACAGTCCGACGTCTGAGTGACATCACATAAAGGGCTTATATCAAAAGTAAATAACACGAGTGCCACAGTCGGACGTCTGAGTGACATCACATAAAGGGCTTATATCAAAAGTAAATAACAAGAGTGCCACAGTCGGACGTCTGAGCGACATCACATAAAGGGCTTATATCAAAAGTAAATAACAAGAGTGCCACAGTCGGACGTCTGAGCGACATCACATAAAGGGCTTATATCAAAAGGTAATAACAAGAGAGCCACAGTCGGACGTCTGAGCGACATCACATAAAGAGCTTATATCAAAAGTAAATAACAAGAGTGCCACAGTCGGACGTCTGAGTGACATCACATAAAGGGCTTATATTTCATTATTCGAATTCAAGTAGCTCCTGAATTTAAATCATCTAAAGGGAATACTCATGTCTGTAATAATAAACTGGTTAGTCCAACCATAGGAATAACATTCAGCCGGGTTTACCATTCATGTTTATTCACCGGAGATTTTCACTGAGACTGACACAGAGACTGACGCTGAGACTGACGCTGAGACGAACGTTGAGACTGATACTGATACTGATATGGATATGTTGACCAAGATCCTTGACCATGGACACGGTTACTCGGATGGGTTTTGACTCTGCAGAGTTTGTACTCTTTAACCACAGCTAACGGATTTCAGTAGTCACAAAGGACTAGTTCCGTTTACGGTATTTTAGGAGAAACACATCTAACCAGTACACACCCATTCCACATTCCGCTGCCAGGGATCACCCTAGGCAACGTTCAAGAAAAACTTTAAGACGGGGAGGCCACAACCTCGAGTAGCATGGGATCAAATTTATATCACGCGCTCTAAGGGGTGCCCCCCTCTCGGTCCCAACCGGAAACACCCATGCCCCCTGACCGGATGACGGGCTTTAATCCAGGGCCAGGGAACCCTCATCACGGCCCCTCTATTTGGTGTGTACGAGGAAAGAGGTTTGCAACTTACTAAACTGTATTCTTTGCAGAAAACATGTGGTAGCACGAAAAGGGCACGGACGGTAACGTGGCTTGATCCACGTTAACACTGGAGTTTAACGGTTGACATAAGACTGGCATGCTTCAACAATACCATCTTACCACATTTCATGTCACCACATGATCATGATATCTCCCATCAAATGATCACATCAAGTTTCGAAGCATACTGGTAGTTGCCTTGCATGCAATATAACACTCACTGATGCTCATATAAACATGCCATGAACTAACTATTCAAGCAAACATGCAAAAGACTAATCATATCAAAGGTTCAAACATGCTTGCCTGGTTCGGAGTAGTCGGTGTCTAGCTCGGTGAAGTTTGCGGCTCCGTCACCTCCTCCGGTATCTACGGTATAAAGAGAACGCGTACTAACGTAAATACCGAGTGTGCATAAAAGTTGTTCCAAATATTTTTCAAATAAATATGATAAAAAGTCTGGACAGAAAAATAAAGATGACAGAAAAAGAATCAACTCAAAATCATCTTTTGTTTAAAAGTTATTAAGGTTTTAGTCCAGGGACCCATTTGTAATGAAACAGAAAATTTCCAGGGGCTAGTTCATAAAAAGGACAGAAAACGCCTCAGTTAGAAAACGTATTTTGCCCGAAGGCGTTTTCAGAAAACGTTTTGAAAAAGAGAAAAAGCTGACGAGGGGGTCCCACCCGTCAGGTTTGAATTTCAAACAGAGCACACCGGTGCCCGAGGACCGCGGTGGCCGCCGGCGTGGATCCCCGGCGAGGTAGGGGAAGTGGTTGGTACCTACGGACTCACGGTGCTCTTCTGCACCTGTGGGTGGTGGAGTTGGTCGTCGGCGAGCACCACGTCAACGGCGGCCTCTACTCCGGCGGACGGTGGTTCGGGTGGTGATGGATCTCGCCGAGGAGGGCTGCAACCATCAAATTGGGGCTCGGGTTAGAAGAGTGGGTGCATGATGAGGCTGCTGGCAAGGTTTGGGAGGCGGGGGTGGTCACACCAGAGGGAATCGTGCCGGAGCCCAAAGCGGATCAGGGCGGCCGGAGTCGGGGAAGAAGGCCTCCCCGAGGTCTCCCTAGTAGCTAGGCGTGGCTCTGGTGAGCTGTAGGAGTGGTGCTGGGTCGAAGGCGAGCTCGAGGCTCCCTTTTATAGCCGGTCCGAGGCGGTTGCCGAGAATGGGATAACTCCGGCGATGATTACGGCGAGGCAGCGGTCGAACGGGGGTTTTAGGCGACTGGGCAGCTACGGATTGATCTACTGGTCCCATCCAGAGGCTAATCTTGGTACAACTTGGGCGATACTCCAGGCCTTTGACGGAACGGCCTCACGGGCTCGTCGGAGGTAGAGAGCGCGCTCTGCGCATCTCAAGCCACGGCGACGGTGCTGCAGCGCGTCCAGAGAAGAGGACGGCCACGCGGAGGCTCCTGGTGGTGTGGGCAGTGCTGGACGGCGCCGTACCTCGCTGAGCTTCTCTGGCGGCCGCAGCGAGCATTGCTGTCGCCGCTCACGGGGGCGGTGTACCTCTCCCAGCTCACCGCCGATGCTCGCAACCGTCCAGACGACCGTGCGGCGCGATGGATAAGAAGAAGGAGCAGTGAGCAAGAGGCCAGAGCGAGCACTGGTGAGATTGACGCCGAGGCTCTGAAGAAAGCGACGCTGTCGACTGAACCCAACACTGAAACTCTGAATTTTCTGAATTTGAATAGAAACAGTGCATGCAACTGTTCGATGAAATGATTCTGGCATGTGGAAAAATTTTCTGGAGCTGATCTTTGGTGAGGTGGACTCTCAATGCATCTGGGGGCTGCTTGATTTATCTCAGAATTTTTGGAGAAGAAAAATAATGAATTTCACCCAAAATGGAAAATCTGGTCCAAACTTGCAGCAAGCAAAATTTGAAAAATTTGAATTGTGGACAAGTGGATCTTGAGGGATCTAGGTTGGGGGTACTAAGGACTAGTCAGAGGAGTTTGTTTGGAACCAATACTCAAAAGGGATCTGGTGGTTCTTTTGTAAATCACTAAGGTTCAAAATAAATGACAGAAATAGTTTTGAGGATAAAATAAATAGAGTCAAAATCAAAATGGGTTGAACTTGCTGGGATTGGATATTTGACTTGACTCAAAGTGGAGGGAGGGGTTTTGGAAGAAAATTTTCAACCTAGGTCGTGGCAAGAAAAAAATTGAATGAGGAAGAATCAATTCATAAGTCATATGGTTATTTTTAAAAGAAAGGATTTCAAAGACTTTCCCAAAGAAAATATTTGTGTTGAGTCAACACTAATTGAAAAGCCCTCAAGACCAAAGTAAATGTTGGGAAGAACACATAAAATACTTGCCTTAAAGGTTTTTGAGAAGGAGAGGTTTTAAAAAAAAAGTTTAAATAACCTCCTTCCCCTAAAAAGGAACTTAATAAAACCAAATAAAATTTTTTGGGGTGTTACAAGATTCCTTTAGGCTTGCCAACTTGTGGCTCTCATTTTGAAGAACTAACCTTAGGCAAGTGTGGCAACATTGTCTCTATGACAAGTGGGCCATAGGGGCAATAAATTGTGGCAAGCCAAAGTGTGGCAAAAACCAAAAACATGCCAACTAAACTGTGGCTGCCAAATTTTGGCACGGAAAACGGTGGCTGGGAACCAAACAGCCCCAAAATCAGTACTAAAAAAACTAGGGCGCACCTAAAACGTCCAAATCCAAATAAACATGAACAGGAGCTAAATTAAAATATATAGAAATATTGTAGCGTCAAGAACTTTTCCCGGAAAAAAAGTTGAGTAATATTCGGGGATGTCCTTCGAGCGCGACACGGTGACGCACCGTTCGATCGACCGCGCGGCCGTGGTTCACGCGCTTGCAAAGGATTCCGTATCGTGGCTGTGGTAACTAATAAAAGCGCTGCCTAAGTCTAATGTTTACGTGTACTAGTATGGTTTTCTTTTAAGTTTGACCAACCCTATATAAAACTAAACTAAGCTCCCATACGCGCACTCATCAATATGCTGCCGCCGCTGTTGCGCATGCCGGCACCCGCCTGCTCTGGCCAACAATTTCTCGCCCATCACCGCCGTGTCGCCGCCATGCCGAAGGCTCGCCCGCTCACGTCGTCTGCAGTCCCTCCTCGCGATGCCGCCGCGCTGCCAAGCATGCGAGCAGCTGGTGGAGCCGCGTCTATGCACGCAGCGTACGAAGAGGAGGATGAGCGCGTGCTCCAGCACGCCGGCGAGGAGGAACTAGTGTGTCATTGTCGTCTCCGCCCACGTGGAGGAGGCGCGCATGGTGGCTGTCGCGGCGGAAGCCGGTCGCGCGCGCGTCGAGCCTGCAAACCGGGTGCGGACGCGGAATCTACCTTCGAGACCTTGAATGCCACGTGGATCCTGCAATCTGAAGGAGCAATTTGGGTCAGTCGACTCTTGTGAGCCGTTTGATGCAACATGGATGGCAAGAAGGGCTTCTTCAACCTCCAAAATAGATGCACGGTTCATCTTATCAGCCCGCCACACGTCTAACCGCCTGCCGCCACCGCCGCGCCCTCCCCTGAACCGCCTGCCACCGCTATGCTCCCCCCACCCCCACCATCCGTTTAACCCCGGGCACGATCCATTTTTTCCGGCGAACTGCATTCCACACCCAACACTCATAAGATAGATCATGGGCACCCTGCCGTCTTCTTCCTTCACTCCGTCGAACTTCTTTCACATATCGACTGACCCAAATTATACTACTAGTATGAACGTATTAACTACAGTAGGAACACGAAGATACGAGCAGTAGTACCAACTGCAATAAGAACAGTACTAAGACATAGTACTAGTACTATTGTAAGTACTAAGGAGTTCAAATAACGAGAAAGAACATAAACATAGTTCTGCTGGGGCCTCAGCACAACACACCCTTGAAAATAAACTAAGCAACTAGTCCGCTTGACATTGCAGTAGAACCAGCATGAGCGACGGCACTGCCACCTACTCGGAGTCCGAGTCACGTCCTCGACTTCGTCCTCATCCCTCTTCCCCTTCGCCGACGCTTCTTTGCTTGAACCGGACACTGGGCTCTGCTTCTTCATACAACCCTTGTAGATATTTAAACAAAGGTAGGCATCCATTGTTGCGTACAGGATGTGATCTTCATCTAATGTCTTCGACTCCCATGCATGATGAAACTCGTGATGAGGTTTCTTCAGTTTACCGTACGAAGGATGAACGATGGCTCCTGCCAGGGTCAGCATTGAAGGCTGATCAAGGGAGGGCACCAGCCCTTCCTTCTGGAGGTCGAAGGGGTCTCCTACAACCAGGCCTATCCGACCCAGGATTTCCTTGTCGTTCCTAAAGTCTACAGTAACGAATTTGACTCGACTGCCCTTGAGGAACTTCTTAAATTCCTCGCACTCAACGTCAGCATGGCATATGTGGTAGACCAAGCATAAGTCATGCACGCAAACCTGGATCACGGCGGGCTTCTTCTTCTCTGCCTCCTTTAGTTTCTTCTCGCTTCCCAGGACTGTGGTGTACTCAACATCTAGCCCAGCGACCCACTCATCATTTGAGTTTTCGAACATGCGTTTGAAGCGAGCAAGGCATTCTTTCACCTTTGCGGAAGAATGGGTGTAGATGATGTCGAACTCATTGCCGGTGATGGTTCTAACGTTGTACTCACCGCCGATCATGGAGATTTGGGACGCCATGGATTTGGGAGGAGTGTTAGGATTAGTGGAACTGCCGTAATGTGGAAGGACGGGACGACTGGGAGCGAACTTTTGTAAGGTATACTGTACTAGTAGAAGAAGCGGACGAGTAGGGCGTGCGAACTGCGTGGGGTTGCTGGCTTGCCCGGTGGATAAACGGCTGCAAGCCCCCAAAGAGTTCTCGAGAACTATGCGGGACCGACTAGATGTCATGTCTACTAGACCCATATCGTAGGCCTGACGGTACAGCTTCTGCCTATTCGCATGCCATGCCGGCTTGTGTGTAACTTCAATTAATTCCGTCAACCATCGCGCCTCCCACGACCTTTGCCTCCCTCGCGCGGTCGCGCCCTTTGAGACTTCGACCGGCTATAAATGAGAAATTTTTTTGTGTACTCCGCATGCATGATACTCCCTCTGGTCCTTTTTACTTCCGTCAACCGTTTATACTAAAAATATCAATATCTACAATACTGATTATAATGAGTAGTATAAAGCACCTCTTGGGTGGGTTAGATTTTTTTGGGTTAGTTGAGTTCAAACTAACCCAAACTAACTCTAACACATGGATCCAAACAGGGCCAAGGTTAGCTATTAGAGTACTACTACCTCCCTTCTAGTTTAAAGGGCTCGATTCAAAAATTTGAGCTACTCATAGCAAGATAGAGGCGGTGGAATAGTTTTTGTAGTTCTTCACAAAAAAATGTGTTTACCAATGCATGCATGAACACTAGTTACTCTAACCCTCCTCTCTTCTTTAATTCTTTTCCACATCAGCATGTTTGCTATTCCCGTGTGCATGATACCAGCTAAGATACCACCATTATGGCCAGCCTTAATCATCGCATGCAATAATTTAGTGCACCTTGAAATATGAACATGTGTGGGGCGTGTATGTTTTTAATGACTTGAGACTATACCTAGCCCGGCATGCAAGATGAGATTTATTATGCACCGTTCCCCATACCTGCAGGAAGCCCGTTCGTCTCCAAATCTTTTCCTCTCCATGTGTGGAAACAATATGCCTGCCAGACTCTCCTTCTCCCTTCGGCGGTCCCACCACTCCACCCCGTGTGGAAAAAATCTGCATGCATGACTCTCCTCCCCCCGCACTCGTCCAATCCGTTGTGACTAGCAATATTTCCACCCCTTCCCTCCCCCGTAATTTACTCCAACAAATATGCCCACGTAGCTGTTACTTAACTGCAGGTGCATTGGTTCACTGACATATGGGCCCAACAGGGGTCTGGCCCACATGTCAGTAACGCAACTAGACCTGCAGTTAAGTCAGTGCAGCTCAGTCCATATCTTACGTAGGTGTGCCATTGCTCGCTATAAATACTGCGCCTCCCACGACATCACTATCGCCTCCCCCTCGTGTTCACGTTCATCGCTATCTCCTTCCCCTCCCTCTCACGTCGACCACCATGGCATCGCCCCTCCCAAGCCCTAGGCGCCCCTCGCTGCACCGCGTGGACGGTCACGCGACGCCATTTCGTTCCTCGCCGCCACTAGTCGATGAGGACGCGTCGGCATTCCGCTCCTCGCCACGACGCGACGCGTCGCCGTTCCGTTCCTCGCCCCCAATAGTCGAGGAGGACGCGTCGGCTTTCCGCTCCTCACCGCGACGCAATGCGTCGCCGTTCTGTTCCTCGCCGCCACTAGTTGAGGAGGACGCGGCGGCGTTCCGCTCCTTGCCATGACGCGTGGAGGTGGACGTGTCGGCGTTCCCAATCTCGCCAGCACGCGCGTCAGAGGACGCGTCGGCTCCCCGCTACGAGGAGAACGCCGAACAGCCCGCCGAGCCCCCCAGCCTTGAGGAGCTTTGGAAAGGAATGGATGTCGCCTTGTGGGAGGCTTTGCCTCCAGCAGAGCGCGCCAAAATAGAGGCGGAGAAGAAGGCTGAGGAAGAGAAGCGCACCGTGGAACAAGCTACCTGGGAGGCCTATGTCATGTCCGAGAGAGTCAGGCAATTGGCTCTTTGGCAGAAGGCTCGTGCGAGGGCCGTGAGGGTGGCGGAGGACGACCGTGCCGAAGCCCTGAGTGCAGTCGGGCCCAAGTGCCTCATCTACGCTTGGCGGTACGTGGACCGGGTGCACGCTTCCAGCGAGGAGGAGTACCTGTTGGCGCCGAATCACCACACCGGTGAGATCGCGCTCGCCCGCCGGCAAGCCGCCAATCAGCACCTCGCGAGTTGCGAGGCTGAGGAAGAGGTGTTGTGTCGGCGTGCTGGGAAACGGCTGCGCACTAGGGCACTTGTGGCGCGCCGCAAGCGCTCCTGCGAGCGCCGTGGCTTTTAGGAGGAGTATAATTTTTGTTTCCTAAGGCGTTCTCATTAGTTTTGGGACTCTAATGATAAATCCCGAACGTTCAGGAATTTTTAGCGTCCTTAATTAAGTATGTAAAAGGGAAAATTTAGAAACCTTGTGTATTCGTATGCATTTTGTAAGTACGTGCATATAGCACAAACTTTACCATATACTATCGCACTGCACGTCTCTCTCTATATATCCTTGCAGACTGTGCTACTCCCTCCGTCCAGGTCAATAAGTCATCTTTGGTTCTGCACCGTGACCAAGAAGGAGGGAACACTTATACACCTAGACGGAGGGAGTACTACTATTACTTATGTACGTGCAAATGCACGTTTTAACACTACGACGCGGTTTTTGTAAAAGTAGAAAAACATCACTAGTCAAGCTTGTGAAACGATTCAATGCAAAACAAATGCAAAAATGCTCATTTGATTGTTTACTTTTAGCTTCCTTCTCTGTGGTTATTTCTCTGTCGTACTTTGTACGGAGTATCTCACTGGCCGGAAAGGCATGCAAATTCCCAAACCGCTTCCTACACCCTGTATCGAATTTTTCCCCTAACAAGTTGTGTCGTGCAATTGGAATTCCAACTTGAGTACTACTACTAGTAGGAGTACCAGGGGCCAGTTCTTTTAGGCTTCTAGATTAGTAATCCCATAACTACTACCTCCGTCCTGGTTTATTGGTCCCCATTGTAATTTGTGACAAATTTTGATCATAAATTTAACTAATGAAATGTTAGTGCATGTCACATGCACTAACATTTTATCAGTTAAATCTTTGGTCAAAATTTAGCACAAATTACAATGGTGAGGAATAAACCAGGACGGAGGTACTACTAGTAGTAGTTTAGAAGCCCAAATAAATGGGTGAGGCGCCTTAATGTTACTCTGCACTGTGACTAGTCTTATGGGAAAAGCTGGGGAAGCCGCCAAAAGAACTGGCCCTAGGAGTAGTAGCTAGGGATACTAGGAGTAGTAGCTAGGGATCGAGTGCGCGAGATGAACCGAAGAAAGTAAATGCAAACAGATGAAATGCAAAAGAGACGGAGGGATGTGATGGTATCTCGTCCGTTTATTTTACCAGGCCACTTATTACTGGGAGTGGTTGGGTTTTGTGATATGACGGCTTTACTGCCGCGCCACGAGCGGGGTGAGACTCCCGTGCAGCGCCGCCCTCTACACTAGTACGACTACATCGGTCATGGTTTATCCCCCATTGAATTTGACTGAAGATTTAACTGACAAAATGTTAGTGCATGTCAACAAAAACAATATCATTGGATTCGTATTTGAACATAGTTTTCAATGATACTCCTATAATTTTAGGTGACATGCATCATCATTTATCGTACTATATATAATGTTAGTACAATTTTTGGTCGTACTAATCTATAGTAAGGTGCCCGTGCGTTGCACGGAAGAGTGAAATGCATTGATTGGGGAGTTGTTTATTTTGACAAAGGATGTGGGGGTCATCTCATGTGTAACAGGTATCTATAGGTTTGTTCGGATATTATTTCATCACTAGAGCTCACAAACATCCGTGTGAAATAGATAAAAAAGTATCTTTTGCAAACTAAAGCGTTCAACTGTTCAACCTGCATCCAAAACTTGAGAAGAAATAACTCTTATTGTGCTTTGCATGAAATGATCTTCAAGAATTAGTTTTTGAGTATCCATTGTTATACATGTTGGCTACAGATGACATGGCACTTTCTTATAGTCAACAGTTGGCTATACTATTTAAGTATTAACCATGCCCTTATACACCTAGACGGAGGGATTAAATCAGGATGAGTTGGAAGGGGGCAGAGGATATGTAAGAAATGGTTCATCATAAGTCTTTCACCAGTACTGTAGTAAAAATTCATACATGGAAGATTCTAGACTAAACCATAAATGGATACACTTTTATTCATGCGCGATACTCCAATAGAGCAAGATCATGCATGGAAGTCTCCACATGCTTAGACAGCGGATTACATTGAGCGAAGACTAATGATCAACATTTAACTTGATAATGCGGATGTCCAGGTGAACCTCCTTGGAGTCCCTGTGCACATCGTTGGGGTTTGAATAACACCGTGCGCTTTCCATGTCCACATTAGCGGGAAAGTCCCAGCTCGGCAGAGTCCAAGTATGCTTGGCGTAGCCAGTGTCGCCGCCCACGTACCTCCGAGGGGTAGTAATAGTGAGCACGCACCCGTACATCGGCCTCGTGTCAGTGTCAGCATCAGCGGCGTCGCCCCTGACGCACACTACAGAGATGTGGCGGTGGTCTGCGCGGGTCTCGCCGGTCGCCACGATCAAGAGGAAGACGCTGCCATCCTCCTCCGAGACTAGCAGGCGGCGCTAATCCTCCAGCGACTCCGGCATGGTAAACGGGTAGCACGTCTCGTACTTGATGTTCTTCGCCAAGGGCCAGTAGTGAACGCCGCATGCCTGCGTCAGGTGATGCACGATGTCCGCCGGTGAGCCCCAAAATGGCGCCGGCACTCATAGCAGTAGACGAAGGGCTCCTTGGAGGCATCGACCAGGCCGTCCATGAAACGGGAGTGGCTGTAGGGGACGTTCCGCCATTTGAATGAATGAGCAAGTTACTACGAGATTTACTACAAAATAAATCATGACGGCTATAACAAAGATTAAACTAATCATGCGGACTAGCATAGTAGATGAACAGATCGAATCTAGGACACAGACTAGAAACATGAATTGTACCACGATTTCGAACAGGAAGGACAGAAACACATACGGTGCAACAGGAGCAGCACCATTGGCGTTGAGGTTGTCGCCCATGTCGTTGAGGAAGAGGTTGCCGAGGTCGGGGAAGAAGTCGTCGTCGGTGAAGTCGTCGCTGCTAGCAGCCACGAGAGTGCGCTCCCCAAATTTCAACAGCGCCCGCCGAATGGAGCGCGGGAGGGAGTGGCTGTAGGGGACGTTGTGGCCGCCGAATGGAGCGCAGGAGTAGCCCATGAAGCAGTAGATGGTGCCCCTCCCTAGTCTCTATTCTTATCTCTATCTCTACTACTCTTCTTTGTTTTTTATAATATACTAGTTGTAGTTGTCAAACCGAATAATACTGCGCCGTCCCTCGCCTCCATCAAACCCCTCCATTAAACCCTCATGCAAACCGAGAAACCTACTCCGGCCCACGGGAGGAAATTTGCCGGTTGCCGTTGGAGAATAATAGAGTCACGTCCATTCCATTTGAGTTAATTGCGTGTATGATTCTCCCTCTATAAAAAGTTAATTGCATACTTAATCTTGTATTCTAAGTACTCTGTGGGTTCCACTGTCAGTACAGTGTACATGACTTGTAGGCTGGCTATAGATTCGTACAGAAAGTGAAAAAGAAACAAATCCATGACTTGCAGGATTGGAGTTAGCACCGATGGTGGTTCATAGTCGTTCCACGCTCGGGAATTGAAGTTTGTAACTATTTTAGATTAGAACATACTACTCCTCCGGTGCTAGTAGTAGAGCGGAGTCCTACTCCGCTACTACTCTACTCAAGCAAGTTAGGGCATAGTAGCAGGTACTGTAGGGAGTACCTGTACTGTGATCACTCAAGCAAGTTGTCTGACTTTGATATGACCCTACGCTGCTGCTATGTGTCTTGTAAGTCAAGCGGCGTGCTGTTGTCATCATTACCTGTCCACTTCCCGCAGCACATATTCGCTCCCCCATGTTTGTCCGCTCTTCCATCCCCGCTAAGGCGCCTCTCCCCCCCTCGTCCGAAACCCAATCACTAACAATGGCAGAACCGAGCAGCGTCCGCCGAAAGAGTGGCTGGAATTCGCTCCCCACAGAGGTAATCAAGCTCATTGTTTCGCGTGTGGACAATCTCAGTACCATGCCGCTCGCCGTGTGCTCGTCGGGGCTGTACCGTTTACTCAAAACCCTCAGGCCGGAGCTTTTTAAGCCAGCTCCTTCCTTGCTGATGCCTCCTGATCTTCAGAAACGGTGTGTCACGCAGCATAACGATCGTAGGGTGGCGAGCATCAACCCCCTTGACTGCGATCCGATCCCCGTCACGCTAAACTACATTAACGGTATGTACTGGGTCGGCATGAACACGCCTTGGATGGTGCTCGTCGACGGTCACGGCAGCTGGATGCTTGTGGAGGTCTACACCTGGCGATTGATCCCCCTTCCTTCGATTAACACTGCACTGCTTTGGCACCGCAGCCCAGAATACTCGGAATCTTACAGTAGCGAACATGATACCAAGTTTGATTTACTCAAGGTTGTAATCTGCCAAGTGCCCACAAGATCTGCGAATTATAAAGACTTCAGGCTAATTACGTTCTTCAACCGCGGTCTCGCCTATCTGACAGGTCACTGCGGTAAGTGGATAAATCTGCACGTCCATCATAGGAATATACATCCTCCATGGTTCTCTGATGCCATTGAACATAAGGGCTTCATTTACGCTGTCGACTCCTTCTATGGCTGGACGTATTGCTGGCCTACTCTAGTCATCGCTACAAATGGTTGTTACAGCAGTATGTTACTTTCCTATGATATCATGATGGCTTGCTTATATTACTGTCAACATTTACGGAAAAAATATTCATGCTCATAACATGTTGTTCTTAAGATTGACTACATTAAGAGCCTTTTTTTATTTGACTCCAACTTTTTTTGAGGGTTATTTGACTCCAACTTGATATGATGTTGTACGCCACCTGGTGTCCCTACCCTTCCTAATCCCAGAACCTTTCAAAGATAAGTGGCATGGCACTTGCAGGTGGTTCCTGGCTTGATCAGATGACGGCAAATGATTGATGATCGTTTGCACGTACCGGACGTGTTGTTTCGCGGAATACAATCACAGTCACTGCAAGGTCATTAAGCAGGATCCCAGATTCTCTGGGCCTTCAGGAATTTTTGACTGGAGGTTGGTAAGTAGCCTTGGTACACGCTCTCTGTTTGTCGGACTGAATTGTCCGATTAACCAGGAGATAACCGCCAGCAAGGATCATGATGGCAGCGCGGTTTCATTCATCAGGCAAAACTGTGTGTACACAGCGTACCATGCGTCTCTGCATGCACCATAACCTGATATGTGCTGCCACGCTTTGCAGCCCAAAGTAGGAGAGAGGGTCGCAAGTATCAGACTTCGACCTGCTGGCTGGAGTTTCCCCCGTCATGCACCCATCTGGTTCAAGCCGTCAGCCAATCTCCACAGCTTAATAAATAGTAACATCTAACTGAGCCAGTTAGTTAGATGCGTACACTTTGTGTAGTAGGATCTTTATTTAGTTTGATGCATACACTTGTTCTTTTTTGGTAGCCCTTTTGTAATGATGGCTGATGTTTGGTTTGGAAGAGAGAGATGCGTCTTCAATCTTCTGGCCTGCTTACTGCTTCTGTTGCACCCCCGGCCCTGGTTGGTGCTGTTGCTGTTTTCAATGTACAATCAGTAGTATATTTCATCCGTTGGTTGAGTAAATGTGTTGTTAGAACGACAAACACAATGTTTTGGAAGTCGTTGCATGGTTCGATCCTTTAGTGCCCCATACCGTACGTAGCGCATACTATTTTTCGTACGGAACACATTTTCCACTTGTTTATAGCATGCAGCCCACTGATGAAGGCCCAATAGAGAAGCCCATAATTAACTGGAAGGGAGGCTCTCACATGAATCCGGCCCAGGTACATGCTCATGGTCCCCTAAACATAAGTAAATAAATAAATAAAGCTAAATGCTCATGCACCAGTTCTTTAAATTCACGATTTAATAGGAGGATATTATTTCCTATGATAGTGTTGTTACATTCAGTCGATATTATTCTTCGGCAAAGATAGCGACCAGTCTTCTTTCTCCCAGCATTTTCTTCCTGCAACCAGCGGACCCATGCACATCGTAGTCAACGTCGTAAATAGATCCGGTCCATTTTTATTTTTCAATAAGAATGTCCAACCCAGCCCAGCACATTGGCGAAAACACTTTATCCTCCGCCTTGGTGCGCTCGCCACGGCGCCGCCGTCCGGCCTTGTCAACATAGTTTTTTTCGAAATGGTCCCTGTCAACATAGTGAATCAGGAGAGAACTGTAGTTGTGAGTATGACAGTACGGACCCACCAGGTCCACTCCCGAACACAAGCAAGCGCCTCTTTTACTACTCAGATGAACCCCTCATTTTTTTACTCTAATCCACCCTGTTGATATCTGGGACCCACATCATTTTCAACGTATAGTCAATTAACGACAGAATTGCACAACTTTTTTTAGTAGTAATTCGGAGGAGCAGGCTATAGACTGTGTCAGGACCGGATTTTCGGGATATTAATTCTCCAGAAAATGGCCCTTGTGCTCACCAGCCCCAGGATTACTGTTAGCTGATGAGGCACTAACTTGATACAAAAAAAATCCAAGCAGAGTACAAAATATGAAGTACAAGACCATTGTGGCCTATGAGTACAACACTTGGTTTCTAGTGGTTGATGGCGGAAGCGGTTTGTGGTTCATCTGCGTCTATGGGACTCCATTTCCCACAAGAACAGCTGACCAGGATAACTCCTATCTTCGCGAGGCTGCTGTCAACACTGCGTAGGTTCCGGGGTTGTCGTCGTAACGCTCTTCTCCACGCAAGAAATCTGGCCAAGACAATAGCGAGGGACAAGCCAGTGAGTACTTTTGAATGTACTCGCAAACATTTAGAACACGGGTATAATATAACAAGGGGTAATCATGCTCCGAAATATTCTATGACCATAACGTCAGTCACGAGATAAACAAAATTCATGATGTACGCATGCGGGTAAAGTATGAATATGCAATATAGAAATAGAATGTAGTGATCGAGTGTCTGAATTGACTCCTCGAAAAAGGGGTGCAAATAAATTAACAATGCCGCAGTCGGGCGTCTGAGCGATTCCACATAAAGGGCTTATAAAGAGTAATTAAATAACAAGCATGCCGCAGTCGGGCGTCTGAGCGACACCGCATAAAGGGCTTATAAAGGATAAATAAATAACATGCCGCAGTCAGGCGTCTGAGCGACACCGCATAAAGGGCTTATAATATAAAGAAAATAGCAGGCATGCCACAGTCGGGCGGCTATGCGGCACCACATAAAGGGCTTATAATAGAATAGTTGCAGTGGATATCCAGGAGGTAGAACCGTCCGAGGGATACTCAATAATTCAAATAATGCAAATGGTTAGTCCATAATAATAGTAATCATAATCGTCACAAGTCACAAGTCATGATCCAAGTTCTGGTTTAACAGTTTTTCCTCCGAAGACTGACACTAAGACCGACACTTGACCCATCCCAGATTGTAGTCCTTAACCATGGACACGGCTATTCGAATAGATGTATAATCTCTGCAGAGGGTGTACTCTTTACCCACGGGTAACGGATTTCTTTAGTCCATCGGGACTAATTCCGTTTACGGTCTTTTAATTGAAAACACGCCTGTCCTGCACACACCAGCTTTACTTACCGGTGTCTGGAATCACCCACGACACCTGTCAAGCGAAACACTAAGTGGGGAGGCTACAACCTCGACGTACCATGGGATCACAAAATTTATACCGCGCGCAAACTAGGGGAGCTACCCCTTCGGCTACAACCGAAACACCCATGCCCCCTGACCGGATGATTGGCTTTAATCCATGGCCATGGGACCCTCATCACGGCCTCTCTGTACGGTGTGTGCTAGAAAGGGGTTGACAACTTACTGAACCGTACCCTACCTATGGCAGGGACAAGTGGTAGTACAAAGCAAGTATGGGGGTTACTGGAACAAGACTCGATCTACGGCCGACTCAGGAGGTTCGAGTATTCCCTGTATGATTAACATAACCAAAGATATTTCCATTAAATGATAAACTCACCACTCGTCAAGCCTCACCATGCCATACCGGACATACTCGTCCCGACGAGGAACTAGGGACAAGCTCGTGTCTACCCAAGACCGCGACTTTCCCGGCTTCCTTCCGGTATGCATGAGAAGCTTACGAGGATGATCACTATCACCAGCATATCCATTTATAACAGCAAAGAAAACTCCATTATGCACTCATGCGCATGATTTTATCGTCACGTAAAATAGCGTTTGCTCCAAGTTAAGGTGATGTTGTAACCATATCAACAACATCCAAAAATATTAAGCCAGGGTTCAGAATGGTTGCCTTCAAGTGTATGCATGTGGGGGTGCACTTTTTGAAGGTTGCCTTTTTCTCCAAAAATCCTATTTTGAGAAAATATTCAAATAACACATATTTCAAAAACAGTACAAAAAGTTGTCCCAAATACTTTTGAAATAAATCTTAAAATAAACTAGATGAAATTTGAGAGAGGCAGGAAAAAGAATCAACTCATTTGGAGTTTTATTTTAAAAGATATATCCAGTCAAAGAAGTCAAAGTTCTGTTTTAAAAAAATCAGAAAAAGAAAACGCTTCGGGGGAGAATACGCTTTCGAAGCAGAGGAGACGTACTCGGGATTTTGCGCCATCACTTAACCAGAGTGGACGGGCGAGCGGGTCACTGACAGTGGGTCCAGGGGGCCCACTGGTCAGGTTTGACTGGTCTCCCTCTCCCTCCTTTCTCTCTGCCCGAACGGGGCGGGACTCCGGCGATCGCCGTCGACGAACGGCAGCCCCCCACGGGGCCCCGAGGGCAGGGATGGATCCGCCAGTCTAGGGCGGTCCTCCCGGTGGGCGCTAGGCAGGTGGGGACGGAGGAAGTCACCGGCGGCGAGCTCCGCGGCGGACGGTGGTTCGGGAGCAATGGGGGCTTCGGGCAATGGTGGTCCTTGGTCGAGGCTGAGGCGCTAGGCAGCTCCGCAAGACTATGGGGAGACGGTTGGTGGCGTTGGATGGGCGGGGGAGGGTCCGGTTGCGACGCACTGCACTGGATTGAGGCGGCGACCGAACTGGCCGGAGACGGGGAAGAAAGCTTCCCGACGTCGATTGCTGGGTATGGGGGCACTAGGGGGTTAGAATGAGGTTGCCTGAGTGCTAGGTTGAGCTCGGGGTCCCCTTATATAGGCGCTCGAGGTCGGTCCCGCGGCGGCCGTGGATAGGATCGCCGGCGACCGCTGTCCTGTGGTTGCAGGGCTACGTGGCGGCGACGACCGCGTGCCGACGGCTTGTGGATAGGCTCGGGCTGTTCCCAGGAGGCAGCTGGCGCGCGCGGGTGGTTTGGGCGGCGCCGTCCACGGCAGAGCCCGCTGCCGACGCCAGCGTGCCGCCAAGGGAGCCCTGACGGCGGCGCTGTAGGGCGCCAGGGAGGCTTGGAGGGTTCTGGTGAGTGGGCGAGGGCAGGGCGCGGCTCTGCAGGTGAGCAAGGGCCAGGGGTGCGACGCGGCGACCCGAGCGCACGCACGTGCAAAACGCGCGCTCTGGCCGCGCCCAGAGCACACACACCAGGTGTTCGACGAAAAGCCAGCGCGCTCTAGAGAGCTTGGGTGATGCGGGTAGTTAACAGGCCAGGGTTAGGGATAGCTAGGAGGTTAGTGGACATGCTGGATGGGTCAGGGGCTCAAGTCCACAATGCAAACTAGAAAACATGCCAAAACTCTTCCTGCACACAGGGTGTTCGACAGAATGCCATGGGCATCTAGGCAACTCTTGGGGTGGCCAAAATCTCCAGTTCCTAGTCTCTTTGGGAGCTAAAGAAGGTGGTAAGGTGAGCTTGGCAAAAACAGAAACTTGTTAGTGCAAGTTTTTGAGAAAACCAGTTTTGGGCAGAAACTAAAGGCTAACATTGCATGCACTAAAAATACTCCAATGGGTCCAATCTCCTGGACTTAAGGGTTTGGTAGGGAGGACTATAAGTAGCTAAAAGCTCATGGGTACTAGAGCAAAATAAAATAGGGTTGCAGTACAAATCACCAAACTGGACCAGAATGAAAATGAAGATGATTCACTCAAATCTTTCATAGAACAACATTGGGTTTTTGCATGAAGCTGAGTTATAAGCATCTACTGACATCTCCAAACACTTGGAAGAATTTTTAGAAGAATATTTAAATAGGTTGTAGTGCAAAAATACCTACTGGACCAGATTTGAAAAATTGATGTAGAGCTCAAAATCTCCAATAACCAAAGGATATTTTTGCATAAAAGTGATGTGGAAACCTCACATGACCTCCCTAAATTTTGGTGAAAATTTTAAATGTATTTATCAAAAGGTTGCAGCGAAAAAGGGGCTCCAAATTTATGAAAGATCATTTTAAAAGAATAAAGCTCATAAAAGATAATTATGCAAATAAATCCACTTATAAAGAATTGTTTTTATAAAGAGGGCATACAAGTCCAATAATACTTTTGGAAAGTTTCCACTTGAGGTAAAAACCCACAATATGAAAGAGAAGAGGGGTTCTGAAAACAAAAGAGAAAATCAGAAAAATAAAAATTGAATTTCCTGGCAAAATTTTAATTAATAAAACAAGGTCAAAAATTTTCGGGTGTTACAACACTACCCCCCTTAAGAAAAATCTCGTCCTCGAGATTTGCTAAGGGTTTTTTTAAAAAATAATACTCCCATTAGTTGAAACCAAGAGTTTGCGCATAGCACGAATTTTGGGTACAAACATAAGCCGCAACACACAAATAAACATAGCTATGACGTTTATAATGAAGACGACAAAAGGACCGGGTCCTGAGAAAACGTCTCTGGTACTGGGGCGCACAAGCAAACATCCTTTAATAATGGTGATATAAACTCACACAATTACAAGGCGTAGAAATAATAAGGCTCGTTACTACTCGAGTGACTTAGTCTACTCCGTTAATATCTAAGCGGGCTTGCCTAGTGGACGTCGAAGCTTCTCCACGGTTTTCACCGTCGGGATTAACCGGATGAGCTTGAGGGGTTGCAGGGTCGGGGTAGCGATGATGACCATCGCGGGGGTTGTTGGCCACAACCCCGTGGGAGTGTGTTCCCAAAAGCCGACGAAGCACTTCTGGGGACGCCAAAGCGTTTTGGCCGATGGCTGGGGCAGACCTCAAGGGCTGGATCGGGTGTCCGAACAGCACGACTGGGTTGTCGGCGTCGGGCTCCACTTCTCCTCTCGCCGGGGCTCGGTGAAACAGTTCTCCACGAGTTGCGATCAGATCAAGGGTGATTTGATCGAACAGTTCCTCTAGTGCACTTACATAGCGCACCAGATGCAATAGTGCAGGATCCGTCTCGTGGTCTCCGTTGGCAACCTGGGGCGGCCTACCATACCCGTTACGACTGGGGTAGTAGTAGAACGAGCGACAGTTAACTCTTGGTGACCAGTGCCAGAGCTGAACTGTAGCTTCTCGAGCTGCCAGTTGGATGGCTTGTGGCTCAAAGGAAGTGGTCCTTCCAGTGAACCTGTAGGGGCGTTCTGGCGATAGACCCCTACCATAAATGTGTACAGTGGCCCAGAACTGACGGCTCTCACTGCTCATGAGTTCTTGGTACACAACATATTCTGGGGGCTCTTCTAATGCATAGGCACGGCGGGTGAGGTTTGCGAGCACGGTCACAAAACCTCCAAGGTTGGTTGCTGTGGTCTCATTGTGAACAATGGGGTCGGGCATCGTCACTTGGTTTGGGAAGGAGGTTGTGATGTGCTGGGTTGAGGCAAGCGTGCCCTTTTTATAGACAAGGGGGGCGGAGTCTTCCTTCGCACGCTTGCGAATGAGACATGTTAGGTGTCGGTCACTGGCGCGTGATCGACAGGCTAGGCTGATAGGTTGGGCACCGACTGCCAAAAGCGTCGGGGTCACTGTGTGGCTATCTTACACGAGAAGCTTGGTCGGGGTTAGGTTAAGGTCCGCTGGGTTGGTTAACCTAGGTTTATTGACCTGGCTAAGATAGGGTTAGCCAATGGTCAGCCTGGCTCTGATACCAAGTCTGTCAGGACCGGATTTTCGGGATATTAATTCTCCAGAAAATGGCCCTTGTGCTCACCAGCCCCAGGATTACTGTTAGCTGATGAGGCACTAACTTGATACCAAAAAAATCCAAGCAGAGTACAAAATATGAAGTACAAGACCATTGTGGCCTATGAGTACAACACTTGGTTTCTCGTGGTTGATGGCGGAAGCGGTTTGTGGTTCATCTGCGTCTATGCGACTCCATTTCCCACAAGAACAGCTGACCAGGATAACTCCTATCTTCGCGAGGCTGCTGTCAACACTGCGTAGGTTCCGGGGTTGTCGTCGTAACGCTCTTCTCCACGCAAGAAATCTGGCCAAGACAATAGCGAGGGACAAGCCAGTGAGTACTTTTGAATGTGCTCGCAAACATTTAGAACACGGGTATAATATAACAAGGGGTAATCATGCTCCGAAATATTCTATGACCATAACGTCAGTCACGAGATAAACAAAATTCATGATGTACGCATGCGGGTAAAGTATGAATATGCAATATAGAAATAGAATGTAGTGATCGAGTGTCTGAATTGACTCCTCGAAAAAGGGGTGCAAATAAATGAACAATGCCGCAGTCGGGCGTCTGAGCGACACCACATAAAGGGCTTATAAAGAGTAATTAAATAACAAGCATGCCGCAGTCGGGCGTCTGAGCGACACCGCATAAAGGGCTTATAAAGGATAAATAAATAACATGCCGCAGTCGGGCGTCTGAGCGACACCGCATAAAGGGCTTATAATATAAAGAAAATAGCAGGCATGCCACAGTCGGGCGTCTAGGCGACACCACATAAAGGGCTTATAATAGAATAGTTGCAGTGGATATCCAGGAGGTAGAACCGTCCCAGGGATACTCAATAATTCAAATAATGTAAATGGTTAGTCCATAATAATAGTAATCATAATCATCACAAGTCACAAGTCATGATCCAAGTTCTGGTTTAACAGTTTTTCCTCCGAAGACCGACACTAAGACCGACACTTGACCCATCCCAGACTGTAGTCCTTAACCATCGACACGGCTATTCGAATAGATGTATAATCTCTGCAGAGGGTGTACTCTTTACCCACGGGTAACGGATTTCTTTAGTCCATCGGGACTAATTCCGTCTACGGTCTTTTAATTGAAAACACGCCTGTCCTGCACACACCGGCTTAACTTACCGGTGTCTGGAATCACCCACGACACCTGTCAAGCAAAACTCTAAGTGGGGAGGCTACAACCTCGACGTAGCATGGGATCACAAAATTTATACCGCGCGCAAACTAGGGGAGCTACCCCTTTGGCTACAACCGAAACACCCATGCCCCCTGACCGGATGACTGGCTTTAATCCATGGCCATGGGACCCTCATCACGGCCTCTCTGTACGGTGTGTGCTAGAAAGGGGTTAACAACTTACTGAACCGTACCCTACCTATGGCAGGGACAAGTGGTAGTACGAAGCAAGTATGGGGGTTACTGGAACAAGACTCGATCTACGGCCGACTCAGGAGGTTCGAGTATTCCCTGTATGATTAGCATAACCAAAGATATTTCCATTAACCGATAAACTCACCACTCGTCAAGCCTCACCATGCCATACCGGACATACTCGTCCCGACGAGGAACTAGGGACAAGCTCGTGTCTACCCAAGACCGCGACTTTCCCGGCTTCCTTCCGGTATGCATGAGAAGCTTACGAGGATGATCACTATCACCAGCATATCCATTTATAACAGCAAAGAAAACTACATTATGCACTCATGCGCATGATTTTGTCGTCACATAAAATAGCGTTTGCTCCAAGTCAAGGTGATGTTGTAACCGTATCAACAACATCCAAAAATATTAAGCCAGGGTTCAGAATGCTTGCCTTCAAGTGTATGCATGTGGGGGTGCACTCTTTGAAGGTTGCCTTTTTCTCCAAAAATCCTATTTTGAGAAAATATTCAAATAACACATATTTCAAAAACAGTACAAAAAGTTGTCCCAAATATTTTTGAAATAAATCTTAAAATAAACTAGATGAAATTTGAGAGAGTTAGGAAAAAGAATCAACTCATTTGGAGTTTTATTTTAAAAGATATAGCCAGTCAAAGATTAGTCAAAGTTCTGTTTTAATAAAATCAGAAAAAGAAAACGCTTCGGGGCAGAATACGCTTTCGAAGCAGAGGAGACGTACTCGGGATTTTGCGCCATCACTTAACCAGAGTGGACGGGCGAGCGGGTCACTGACAGTGGGTCCAGGGGGCCCACTGGTCAGGTTTGACTGGTCTCCCTCTCCCTCCTTTCTGTCTGCCCGAACGGGGCGGGACTCCGGCGATCGCCGTCGACGAACGGCAGCTCCCCACGGGGCCCTGAGGGCAGGGATGGATCCGCCAGTCTAGGGCGGTCCTCCCGGTGGGCGCTAGGCAGGTGGGGACGGAGGAAGTCACCGGCGGCGAGCTCCGCGGCGGACGGTCGTTCGGGAGCAAAGGGGGCTTCGGGCTATGGTGGTCCTTGGTCGAGGCTGAGGCGCTAGGCAGCTCTGCAAGACTATGGGGAGACGGTTGGTGGCGTTGGATGGGCGGGGGAGGGTCCGGTTGCGACGCACTGCACTGGATTGAGGCGGCGACCGAACTGGCCGGAGACGGGGAAGAAAGCTTCCCGACGTCGATTGCTGGGTGATGGGGGCACTAGGGGGTTAGAATGAGGTTGCCTGAGTGCTAGGTTGAGCTCGGCGTCCCCTTATATAGGCGCTCGAGGTCGATCCCGCGGCGGCCATGGATAGGATCGCCGGCGACCGCTGTCCTGTGGTTGCAGGGCTACGTGGCGGCGACGACCGCGTGCCGACGGCTTGTGGATAGGCTCGGGCTGTTCCCACGGGGCAGCTGGCGCGCGCGGGTGGTTTGGGCGGCGCCGTCCACGGCAGAGCCCGCTGCCGACGCCGGCGTGCCGCCATGGGAGCCCTGACGGCGGCGCTGTAGGGCGCCAGCTAGGCTTGGAGGGTTCTGGTGAGTGGGCGAGGGCAGGGCGCGTCTCTGCAGGTGAGCAAGGGCCAGGGGGGCGACGCGGCGACCCGAGCGCACGCACGTGCAAAACGCGCGCTCTGGCCGCGCCCAGAGCACGCACACCAGGTGTTCGACGAAAAGGCAGCGCGCTCTAGAGAGCTTGGGTGATGCGGGTAGTTAACAGGCCAGGGTTAGGGATAGCTAGGAGGTTAGTGGACATGCTGGATGGGTCAGGGGCTCAAGTCCACAATGCAAACTAGAAAACATGCCAAAACTGTTCCTGCACATAGGGTGTTCGACAGAATGCCATGGGCATCTAGGCAACTCTTGGGGTGGCCAAAATCTCCAGTTCCTAGTCTCTTTGGGAGCTAAAGAAGGTGGTAAGGTGAGCTTGGCAAAAACAGAAACTTGTTAGTGCAAGTTTTTGAGAAAACCAGTTTTGGGCAGAAACTAAAGGCTATCATTGCATGCACTAAAAATACTCCAGTGGGTCCAATCTCCTGGACTTAAGGGTTTGGTAGGGAGGACTATAAGTAGGAAAAAGCTCATGGGTACTAGAGCAAAATAAAATAGGGTTGCAGTACAAATCACCAAACTGGACCAGAATGAAAATGAAGATGATTCACTCAAATCTTTCATAGAACAACACTGGGTTTTGCATGAAGCTAAGTTATAAGCATCTACTGACCTCTCCAAACACTTGGAAGAATTTTTAGAAGAATATTTAAATAGTTTGTAGTGCAAAAATACCTACTGGACCAGATTTGAAAAATTGATGTAGAGCTCAAAATCTCCAATAACCAAAGGATATTTTTGCATAAAAGTGATGTGGAAACCTCACATGACCTCCCCAAATTTTGGTGAAAATTTTAAATGTATTTATCAAAAGGTTGCAGTGAAAAAGGGGCTCCAAATTTATGAAAGATCATTTTAAAAGAATAAAGCTCATGAAAGATAATTATGCAAATAAATCCACTGATAAAGAATTGTTTTTATAAAGAGGGAATACAAGTCCAATAATACTTTTGGAAAGTTTCCACTTGAGGTAAAAACCCAGAATATTAAAGAGAAGAGGGGTTCTGAAAACAAAAGTGAAATCAGAAAAATAAAAATTTAATTTCTTGGCAAAATTTTAATTAATAAAACAAGGTCAAAAATTTTGGGGTGTTACAGACTGGGTTGTGCGGTCTCTGTGGCCCGTCTAACAACATGACCAGCCCAGCAGTTTTTTCTTTGGGAAAATAGGTAGCCCAGTATTTCTTTTTGAAGAATACCCAAGCTAGGCCTATTTCTTTTCTCCGACTTACTGGGCTGCAAATCTTTCAAGACGAGGAGGGATGCATTCCGGCCTGGCCAAAGAGTATGGTTAGTGTCTGTTAAAAGTAATATCAAAAGGGGTTGAAAATTCCAAAAAAATTATAGCAAATGGGATATTAGTTTCTTTTTTTGTTTTTGTTCTTCACTGATATCTTATACGTATTTCATTGGATTTAACATGACATAGTAATAATTTATTTTTAAATTTGTTTTAGTATGGCTACTAATTTTTGGATTAAGAATATTTTGTTCCCACATATTTAGTTAAATTTTTGACCCTGGTACTCACCAGAAAATGGGCAGCAATTCTAAAAATGGAAAACGGGCTGCAATAAATTCCATATGAATTAGAAAATGAGTAAAAATTATAAAAATAAAAGCAAATGGGCTGTACACGCCACAGATTTCGAGGCTGACTTGTTTACGCAAGGCTTTGTCAGTCAACACACGATTCTAGCAGCAGCTGGCTCCACGGCCACAGCCCAGTTTTTTTGTGATTTGCCAAGTAAGTCGCTTTGTCAGGCCTGTTGGGCTGCAAATCTTTCAAGACGAGGAGAGCTTTCATTCAGCTGGCCGAGAAAATGGCCTATCAGTAATGAGAAATGGGCTGTACATTTTTAAAACACATCAAACCGGCAATTAGTTTCAAATTTCTTTTTTTCATTTCGAGATTTTAATTTACATTAATTTCTACGCGTGGACAATTTGTTGGATTTTATATTGATATACATTTATTTTTAAAATCAGTTTGAATGTGACTCGAAATTTCGGGATTAAAAATAGTTCGGACCGCACCGAAGTATGCAAAATATCGTATAATTTTTTAACCGTGGCCACAATATGGGCTGTAATGTTAACAAAAAGAATATGGGCTCCAAAAAAAACTTAAGAATTAGCAAATGGGCTGTAAATTATTAGAAATAATGGCAGATGGGTTGTATGCTGTTTTCCACAGATTTGAGGCTTTCCTAAAAAAAGGTTGACACACAAGAAGTGACTGTTGGATGTCCATCCAACGGCCGTCGTGCTTCTTCAATCTCTGCTCTTCCTGCTCCAGTCACTCAAACAAGCGCCGGCGGGACTGCCTGCTCCCTCCTCCCCGCGGCCGGCTGTGCTGCCGCGCAGGCCTTACCGCCCCACTGTACTCCCATCGCTGGCCTAGCCATCCCTCTACTCACCCACACCTGTTGTTATTCTCCGGCGACGGCAGACGAACCAGTAAACCCTCGTACAGTCGTACTCCCCTCCGCGTGGGAAACAACTGCCGAGTCTTCCCTGCCTCCGTGTCGTTGCCTTCCTAGGCCTCGCCATTGTCCACCGCCCTGGTGCTCTCGGCGCGGCCTGGTCAACGTGGTCAACGACCGACATGCATCTGAAGTGGACTATACGTGGAGAGGCCGACAGCAGGGTCCACGGCCGCACGCAAGGAAATGCCTCCTTATTACGCGCAAAATAATGATTCCTCCACCTGACATCAGGGACCCACCGAAAGGGCCTCTGTATTTCGCGAAAAAAATGTTACCGCCGCTGACAGCTTGGACCCACCAACTATATCTTCGCACGCAAGGAAGTGCCTCCTTATTACGCACAAAAAAATGAATACTCCCCATGTTAGCTGGGACCCAGTATAGTGGCAGGCTGACTTGTGGGCCTACTAAGTTGACGGGGACGGAGGGCTTTGTCAACTTAGTCAATATGCACGATTCTAGCTCGAGTGACCGTACAATGTCCATCCAACGGCCGTAGTACTTCTTCAACCTCTGGTCTTCTTGCTCCAGCCGCCCAAACCAGCGCCGATCATGCCTCGTGCTCCTGCCTCCCGTGGCCGGCTGCGATGCGGCGGAGGCCTCACCGCCCCCTACTACTCCCACCACTGGCCAGGCCATCCCTCTACTCACCCACACCCCTTGTTATTCTGCGGTGACGGCAACCTCACACCGCAGCGAACTAGTGAACGCTCGTACTCCTCTACGCGTGGGCATCCACTTCCGTGTCTTCCCCGGCTCCGCGTCGTCCCCTTCATAGGCCTCGCCGTCGTCCACCGCCCTGGTGCTCTCGGCGCGGCGTGGTCAACTTGGTCAAGGAACGGCTTCCATCGGACGTGGACTGTACGTGGAGAGGCTGACAGCTGGGTCCACGGCCGCAGCAAGGAAGTGCCTCCTTATTACGCGCAAAAAAATTATTCCTCCACCTGACAGCGGGGACCCACCGGACGGGCCACCATGTTTCGTGAAAAAAACATTTCCCCCTGACTGCTGGGACCCACCAACTACATCTTCGCACGCAAGGAAGTGCTTGACAGTCGGGACCCACCTGGTCGAAGCGTACGTAGCGTTGTCATTCTGGTCGCGAACGTGTACGTACATAATGGACGATGTAGAGGCGCGCACGTGTCGTAGTAGAGGCGCGCACGTAGCATGTACACGTACGTACAGTGGCCAGGGTGCAAGAAAGTAAATACGGCCACGTACGTACATACGGGCGGGGTCTCGAACGCCTACTCGCGCGTACGTACGGCCAGGGCTCGTGTACATGGCTGGGTCGGAACGGAGAAACAGCGTCGTCGTTGTGTTCATGGGGAGGCAACGGAATGCATCATGTTCATCTGGAGGAAACGGAACGCGTGGGAGCCAACCGGCTTGGACGGAACAGTCGATGGAAACGAGGCCTGGCGTACCGTAGAACGGAGAAAACGGCCTTGTGTTCGACCGGCCATGTTCGAAATGGGATCCTGTTCATCGGGAGGGGTCTCGTGTACCGCAAAACAGAGGAAACGGACCTCCTACGGTCGAAACGGGGGTCCTGTTGATCGAGAGGGGTGTGGCATACCGCAAAATGGAGGAAACGGACTTGTGTTGTAGCGCTACGGTCGAAATGGGGGTCCTGTTCATCGGGAGGGGTGTGGCATACCGGAACATAGGACTCCACGGGATACTGTTCATCTCCACCGTCGACCCCCTCCAGCCTCCACGGGCTACTGTTCATCCACCCTCGACCTCCTCCAGCCTCCACCTGCGACTGTTCATCCACGGGCTCCTGTTCATCCAGCCTCCACCGCGCGCTACTCCACCGGCTACTATTCAACCAGCCCTCTCCATGGGCTCCTGTTCAACCACCCCTCCACGGGCTACTGTTCATCCTGCCCTCCACCGTCTAATGTTCATCCTGCCCTCCACGGGGTGGTCCTGTTCATCCTGCCCTCCACGGGGTCCTGTTCATCCAGCCCCAACCGGCTCGAACGATCGGGGTCCTCTTCATCCACCCCCACCGGGAACTGTTCATCCAAACCCCCCAGCAACGCTCACTATCCAGAGGCAACGCCACGGGGTCCTGTTCATCCACCCCCACCGGGAACTGTTCATCCAAACCCCCCAGCAACGCTCACTGTTCATCCAGAGGCAGCATCGATCGGCTTCAGTTAGCAGCAGTAGCGAAGGAATCGCTCGATCGGGTTCAGTAAGGCGTAGCCTGCAGTGCAATCGCTCGGGTTCAGTTAGAGCCCAATGCCTCGCTCGGGTTCAGTTAGAGCCCAACGCCTCGCACCCATGCGCGTGCGTGTACGAGAGAAATGTGCATCGCTCGGCCCCGACCACCCACCGTAACAGGGAACACCCCGATATTTTCCTCGCCCTCGCTTCTACCACATTTTTTCCATCATGGATGGCCCAAAGAATGTCATGCAGCTGCGTCTCCGACCCGCCCAAGACGAAAAGCCCATTTTCTGTCATGATTTTTTGTCATAGAAGTAGGACCCCACCACATCTATGATGAGACCGGGTTTTGTCACAATTATCGTCATAGAAGTGTCATAAGTATGACAGAAAAGATTTTCGTTCGGGCCAAAATTTCACGGATGTGTCTTTTTTTGTAGTGTTGTAGGTGCTCGTGAAGTTGCGGATGAAGACGTCACTGAAGTCCAAACAGCTGTTGACGCTGTAGGGTTTGTCGTTGTTCAGCCATGTGCGGGCCGTGCCCTGGAGCATGAGCGGAACATACTTCAGGGCAACGCGCTTGTAGCCGTTTGCTATGCTGACTGATGTGGCGTAGTCGGTCAGCCAGTCCTCCGGCTTCACGGAGCCGGTGTACTTGGGAGTATCTCGAGGGAGCGAGAACCCTTTGGGGAAAGGCTCGTCATGGATGTAGGGGCCGAAGCAGGCCGGGCCGACTGTGTCCTCCTCTTCGACTGCCAGGGACCGAGCCAGCCGCTCGATCCGATGGCGAGCATCATTCTCGTCGACTCCTTCACGGGGGCCTAGCCAGCCCCCCCAGAGTCGGATGGTCTACCGGCACCGGAGAGGCAAGCCTCTTCCTGCGAGGGGTGGCGGACGCTCATCCTGCTGGCACTGGTCCTCCGCCATGGGAGGAACTTGCCGACTCTTAACAACCATGCGCCGGCTGCGACTAGCAGCCAGCTCCGGGTTCCGCTGGCCACAGCTGACGCCACTCGGGGACCGGGAGGTTGCTTCGAGCTCGCGCCGGGGGGTGGTTTTCGGCTTGCTTGCCGGCTCCCACCGCGGGGTTGCACGCGTCTTGCTGCGTGTTCGCAGCATTGAGGAGCTCCTAGAGGCGCTCTATCTGGATGCGCCACTCGTCGCCCTCTAGGTGCTCGAGTTCTTCTGCTGCCGCCTGGGCGGCGCGTAGGTTCTGCACTAGGGTGTCGTATGTCGGGCGTCCGACTCCCAGCATGCTGGCTATGGCCGCGCCGCGCTGCCGGATGGCACCGGCTCGGCTGGGCTCGCCTGCAGCTAGCGTGCCGCCCGCGATGCGGTTGATCTCGCGCTGGCTGGCCTCAGCGCGGCACTTCATGGCCGCCATCTTGTTGGCGCTGTCAAGGAGCTTGACACAGATTGCCTCCAGTGCCGCCACATCGGCGTTGGCAGCAACGGGAGTGGCCAGGCTCTGCATTGCCGCTTGCAACGGGTCCTGGGCGGCCCCGCTGGATTCCTTGATGTGGCCAGTGACCATCACCTCCTTGACGACGCCGGCGTCGAGCGCATCGGCAGAGGCATCGCAGGCGATAGGAGGGAGCGGGTCGTCGATGTCCAGCACATTGCCGGGGAACTCGTCGGTGGTGGCTGCATCAGAGAGGGTGAGCTTCTCGAAGAGGCCGATGGGGCAGCTCATGGGGTAGATGGCTCCCACGCCGGGCGATCCACCAGTGCAAGCGCAAGCGACCGCATCGGGCTGGTTGATCAAGCGAGACGTGACGCGCCCGCCGGAGAGGAAGGTGGTTCCCGTCCAGAACGTGTCTCCGGCTGACGCCGTGAATGGCCCCACGGTGGGCGCCAACTGTCGTGGTAATCTCATGTCAGATGCCAGGGGGTTGCTTATCATGGGTGGAGCCAAGAGGACATCATCGGGCCCTGGAAGCGGGAGTGAGCATGAGCTCGATCGCACACGAGATGTACCCAGGTTCGGGGTTCTCCGGAGAGATAACACACCTAGTCCTGCTCTGCGGGGTCTCCGCATGATGACTATGATCAAGAGTGTACAAGGTTGCTCCTTGAGCTGTGTTGCTAGAGGAGGAAGAAGGGCAAGGCTAGCTCTCTTCTCCTAGCTATGGTGGTGTATGGGAATGAAGGCTGAACCCTTTGCACGGGTACAATGGTAATACGTCCGGGTGTAGGACCCAGACATCAGTGTCTAGGGTCGCCGGGTTCTCCGCCGGCTACTGGGGCCCGCCCTTGGAGGGCCCCGCCGGCTGCCGAGAATCTGGCCGACAGGTACTGTAGCTCCGTCCTTGATGACAGAGGCTTCGTCACGAGTCGTATGGCTACAGTCCCACGCCAGGGGGGTTGGTGGCCACTTGGTCAGCGCATACTGTAGCCACGCTCCGTCTTGTCGTAGTGGCTAAGTGCAAACTCCGAGGAGAGGGAAGGGGCCGGTTGCTGGGAGCCGGCCTCCCCTCAATGCCGCCTTCTAGGGCGCGGCTGATACGTCTCCAACATATATATAATTTATGAAGTATTCATGCTATTATTTCATCATTCTTGGGTGTTTTACAATCATTTTATAGCAACTTTATATCTTTCTTGGGACTAACCTATTGAACCAGTGCCCGGTGCCAGTTGTTGTTTTTTGCTTGTTTTTTACATCGCAGGAAATCAATACCAAACGGAGTCCAAATGCAACGAAACTCCACGGTGATTTTTTATGGACCAGAAGACACCCATTGGGCCAGAGCAGCACCTGGGGGGTGCCCCGATGGGGGCACAACCCACCAGGGCGTGCCAGGCCCCCCTGGCGCGCCCAGGTGGGTTGTGCCCACGTCGGTGGCCTCCCGCACCCCTTCTTTGCACTATAAATTCCCAAATATTCCGAAACCCTTCGGGGTTAACGTAGATTAGAAGTTCCGCTGCCGAAAGGTCTCTGTATCCGCGAAAACCAATATAGACCCTGTTCCGGCACCCTGCCGGAGGGGGAAATCATCTCCGATGGCCATCTTCATCATCCCGGCGGCCACCATGATGAGGAGGGAGTAGTCCACCCTCGGGGCTGAGGGTTTGTACCAGTAGCTATGTGTTTGATCTCTCTCTCTCTCTCTCTCTCTCGTGACCTATATCATGGGCTTTGTTAATATAGTCGGACCATATGATGTTTCTCCCCTCTATACTCTTGTTATGATGAATTGAATCTTTACCCTTCAAAGTTTAGTCTTGTCGGATTGAATATTCAGAGATGAGAACACAAGATATAATGTCTTGCAATATGAATACTTGAGGTGACAATGAGGTATCCTATTGATTCACTTGATATGTGTTATGGCATTTAACCCGCAGATTCCCGCGGTGATATTAGGGTAATCTATGCATAGGGGTTGATGCACGTTTTTATTATCTTTTCTCCGATGGATACTTTGGGGTCTCCTTGTAGTTCCTTGTGTGGATTGAGTATTATGAATATGTATATGCTTTGGTGTTATTCTAGTACGAACTCTAGGATAGATCAAACGAAAAATACTTTGCATTATTTTAGTACGAACTCTTGAATAGATCGAGCAGAAAGAATAGCTTTGAGGTGGTCTCGTACCCTACAAACAATTTCTATCTTTTGTTCTCCGCAAATAGGAACTCGGGAGTGATTCTTTGTTGCACTTTGAGGGATAATCATACGATGCAACTATGTTAGCATTGTTGAGAGGTTGCACTAGTGAAAGTACGGACCCTAGGCCTCATTTTTAAGCATTGCAATACCGTTTTTGTGCCCGTTTCCTATTTGCTACCTTGCTGTTTTTATTTATTCAGATTATAAAAAAATATTTCTACCATCCATATTAGACTTTTATCACCATCTCTTCGCCGAACTAGTGCACCTATACAATTTTCCATTGTATTGGGTGTGTTGGGGACACAAGGGATTTCTTGTATTTGGTTGCAGGGTCATTTGAGAGAGATCATATTCATCCTACACCTCTCACGGATTGATAAACCTTAGGTCATCCACTTGAGGGAAAATTGCTACTGTCCTACAAAACTCTGCGCTTGGAGGCCCAACACGTGTCTAGAAGAATAAAGTTGCGTAGTAGACATCAAGCTCTTTTCTGGCGTCGTTTCCGGGGAGGTGAGTGCTTGAAGGTATATCTTTAGATCTTGCAATTGAATCTTTTAGTTTCTTGGTTTATCACTAGCTTGGTTTATAAAAGAAAACTACATAAGAAATGGAATTTAGGTTGCACATATTATTGATCATCTTTATAATATCTTTCTTGAAAATGATGGTTCGGAAATTTGTGCTCAATTGCTAGAAGAAGAAGTCAATAAAATGTTTGGCAGAGGATCCATGAATGATGAGCATGATTGCAATGTTGCTAGTATGAATTCTTTGAATATCCATGATTATAGTGATATGCAAAGCCATAAGCTTGGGGATGCTATGTTTGATGAAGATGATATTTTTAGTCCCCCAAGTTTTGACGAGAAAATGTATTATAATGATTGCATGCCTCCTATTTATGATGATTATATTGATGAAAATGGATTTGGAGAGGCCATGGCTTTATTTAGTGATGAATCCACTATTTTGGAAGAGGTTGCAATTCATTATGACAACAAAGTTCCTATCTATGATGGTTATGGTGATGACATGTATGCTATAAAGAATAATGATAACCATGAAACTTGTCATCATGATTTTAATCTTCATTCACATGATAGTTATTTTGTTGAGTTTTCTCCCATTAGTATTCATGAGAATAAATTTGCTTATGTGGAGAGTAATAAATTTTCTATGCTTGTGGATCATGAAAAGAATGCTTTATGTGATATTTATATTGTTGAATTCATTCATGGTGCCACTGAAAATTATTATGAGGGAGGAACGTATGTTTGTGGGAATTGCAATAATATCAAGTTTCCTCTCTATGTGTTGAAAATCTTGAAGTTATGTTTGTTTTGCCTTCCTATGCTAGTTGATTATTTCTCCCAAAAGTTATTTGCTCACAAAATCCCTATGCATAGGAAATGGGTTAGGCTTAAATGTGCTTGCCATGTATTTTAGGATGCTCTTGTTATGTTTCAATTCTGATCTTTTATGCGAGCATCATTGAAATCATCATGCCTAGCTAAAAGGCATTAAAGAAAAGCGCTTGTTGGGAGACAACCCAACACTTTTACCTACTATTTTGTGTGTTAACATGATTATGCTACTGTATTGATCATGTTTTATAGCTTTTGTTTCAATAAAGTGCCAAGTAAAGCCTTTGGGATCATGTTGGGTGATAGTTGATTTGACCCTGCTGAAAAACAGAAACTTTAGCGCTCACGAAAATAAGTCTCGTTTTTAACAGAAGAGTGCTTTTGAGTTGATTCTTTTTGCAGGAGTTTAATATACAAATTTCTCACGTGGTATAAGTTTCTTCAGAATTTTTGGAGTAGCACAAGTATGGTTTGAGTGCAGATTCCTACAAACTGTTCTGTTTTTGACAGATTCTGTTTTCAATGCACACTACTGGAATCAGAAGATTTGTCGTCCGCCCAATCTTTGCCGTCAGCTCGCGGATGGAAAAGAATGGCCTTTCCATCAGCTAGCAGAAAGCCGACGGCAAAGAGGCAGCGGACGGCAAAGGAAGGCTTTGCCATCAGCCAGAGTTTTGCCGTCAGCTAGTGGACGGCAAAGGTTCTTTGTCGTCCGCTAGCTGACGGCAAAGAGGGTGGTGGGCCCAATTGCTGGTAAGCCCTAACGGGCCCCCTCTTTTCCATCCCCAGCGGATGTCAAAGCGTCCGTTGCCCACAGCTTGCGGACGGCAAAGGCGAGACGGATGGCAAAGCTTGAAAATAACTTAACGGCCCGTGCCCCCGCCGTCGCCCTATCTCTTTCTCCTCTCGTCTCCTCTCCGCACGACGAGCACCGCCGCCGCCTCATCACCCCACGGCCCCGCCGCCCCTACAGCCCACCACCTCTCCGTCGTCGCCCCCCGCCCGGTCGCCGCCCCCTCCCTTCCTCCCCACCGCCCTTCCGAGCCTCCCCGCCGCAGCCACCGATGGACCGCCCCCGAGGAGCGCCGCCCGTTGCCGCCCCCTCCCTGCCCCGTCGTCACCGCGCCCCGTCGCCGCCCCCTCCCCCACGGTGAGCCCCTGCCACCCCATCTCCTTTTTTCTATTTTTTCTGTTTTTTAGTTTAGGTTTAGGTTATTTAGTTTAATTTATTTAGGTTTAATTAGTTTATGTTTTTTACTTTAGTTAGTTTAGGTTTAATTAGTTTAGGTTTTTTAGTTTAGGTTTAGGATTAATTGTTTAGGTTATTTAGTTTAATTAGTTTAGGTTTAATTAGTTTAGGTTATTTAGTTTAGTTAGTTTAGATTTAATTGGTTTAGATTTTCTAGTTTAGTTAGTTTAGGTTTAATTAGTGTAGGTTATTTAGTTTAATTAGTTTAGGTTTTTGAGTTTAGTTAGTTTAGGTTTAATTAGTTTAGGTTATTTAGTTTAATTAGTTTAGGTAGTTTTTTAAGAATAAACAAGAAAGACGTCGGGGGTCGAGGTGTCGTGTCGAGGGTCGAGGGTGTCATGGGCGACCCTCGACACGTAACCCCGAAACCCCGACCCCTCGACCCTCGACACGACACCCCGACCCCTCGACACTCGACACGACACAACCGACACCCCGACCCCCGAGGGTTGCCGATGGTCGAGGGTTGCCGAGGGGCACCCCGACACAGCACCCCGACACGACACCACCGGCACCCCGACCCCCGACACGACAACAAGAGATCCTAACACGGCACCCCGACACCGACACCCCGATATTAATTAGTTAATGTTATTAGGTATTTAATTTTTTATTATGTTCATGATGATGATACACACTAATTTTTTATTATGTTTATGTTGTACTAATTTCGTTTACTCTTTGTCATTGCAGGTGTTGACAGATGGTGGGCTTGGGTCGAGAGCGCTCCGAGCCTCCTACCTCGGCGCGTGGGAGGGTGTTGTTATTCCACCCCAGAACCTTCGGAGAGTGCTGGTAGACAGCATGCATACACCCCCAACACCTTTGGCGGGCGCTTCTTCTTCGGCCGGGAGAGGAGGTCGGGGGAAGAAGAGGGGTGGAGGCAGAGGTGGACGGGGCGCTGGGAGAGGTAGGAAGGTTGTTTTGCATTCCTCGCCGCCACCCTCCGCTGAGTCTCCCGACCACCAGAGTGCTCCGTCTCAGGTGGACCCGTTTGACCTGGACCCGTGTCGGACTCCGGTCCACGAGCCTCGGGTGGACGAGCCTCTTGTCTCCGAACCTCGGGTCCCAGTGTCTTCCTCCCAGGACACTCGGGTCCCACAGTCTTCCTCCCAGGAGACTCCGGTCCTAGAGTCTTCATCACACGCAACTCGGAGACTAGCGACCATGGTGATGATGTCGAGGAGACCTTATCTGAGGATAGCTACAATGAGGGAGAGTTGGTTGAGGAGGGCAAGAAGGTCTACCAGCGTGGTGGTACGAAGCTACCGTCCGTGCCGGCGACCCACGACCAGAGGTGGTTGATTCAGCCTAACGGGGAGAAGTAAGTGCATTTAGTCTTTTTTAACCTTTTGCCTTCATGTTTGTTCAAATTAATATCTAATGTGTTGGCCTTGTCATACTGCAGGGGTTGGATACACGCAGGTAAGGTCCACAGGCCCAACCAGGTCCTTGGTATTCTAGTCCGGCACCACTTCCCGGGGTGGGTCAGGTTGCCCGGTGAGGATGAGCTTCCATAGCTAGCACTGACCTGGGAGCTGTATGAGGCTGCCCGGCCCCGCCGGGGGAGATGGTCGACGGTGTCGTGTGCGAGACGGTGGCCGACATTGTGAGACGGCGGTTTTGGGTAATTTCTCCTTTACAGAATTAAAAATCAACAGTACCTAGTGATTGTACTAATCAGTGTTGCCTTGTTTGATTGCAGACCTTCTACAGGTGTCTTGAGGAACACGAGGCGGATGCGGCTATGGTTCTCGAAGCCGAGTGCAAGCGCCTACTTCAGAACCTACGGCACGAGGCTCGGGTGAAGTGTGTTCGAGACTACTACACATCAAGTAACATCAAGAGGGACAAGAAGAAGTGTCGCGCCAAGTATCTAAGTAAGGACAAGTACATGAGGGTAATTACCTATTCTTAAGGCCTTGTACTAGTTTCCTTGATTTGATTCGTAGGCGTAGTGCTGAAATTTCTCTTTGTCTAACTTAGTCGCCCCCGAGATGGTATGTGGATAAGATGGACTGTTGGGAGAGGTTAGTGGATGAGTGGTGCTCTCCCCAATGGCTAGCCATCCACAACAAGAACAGGGACAAGCGTTCCCAGATGCAAGGTGTGCCGCACCATCAAGGGAGCTCCAACCTGTTTGAGTACGGGGATCACTGGGTATGTGGTTTGAGCCCTTAACGATTCATGCAATTTCATTCTTATTGCTAGCTTTAATTACTAATTTACCCTGTTCCTCTCTTTCAGGCGCGACACAACAAGAAGGAGGTGTCGCCGCTGTACGACCTCTATGCCATGGCCCATAGTGCCCCGTACAAGAAGGCCAAGGCATTCTCGGAGGATGACCTCGATCATCCAGAGAGCTTCACCAACATCTCCTCCCACGACAAGCTTGTGAGGTACAAAGACTGGGGGAAGAAGGTGAAAGCTGAGGAGTTCAACCCGAGCCAGAGTCCTTTTGATCCTGAGCTCGTGATGCTATCTGGTGATGGGAGGAGACATGGCTCAATAGCCATTGGGGATGGACTCATACGTTGTCCTAGAAGTCTCCCGGAGATCAAGAAGCGCCAGACGAAGTCTCTTCCCGAGATGAGGCCTCGACCACAGCCAATGGAGCTCGCTATCGAGGCTAGGGCCAAGGAGCTTGTGGAGGAGGCAAGCAGGCAGGCGGAGGAGAAGGTGAGGGAGATGGAGGAGAGGACGGCTATTCTGTTGGAGGCGGAGAGCAACCGGAACGACGCCGGTCACCGGGCCCTATACGAGCTCCTCATGGTAAGTTTCTCCCGCATACTAGCCAAATCATGCACGTGATGTTCGTTTCATTGCTAACTAATACGAATGACTCGTGAAAACAAAATGTGCAGTCCGTGTGCGAGAAAACCGGCCAGACCCCTCTGCCGATGCCCCAGATTGCTACAGCGGACACGGTGAGTTTCATTTGAATGGTCAATAGTAACTAGTATTCACATTTCAGTTGCATCATGCTAACTAAACATTGCAAATGATCTTTCGTGTAGCATGCCTCCCACAAAGGATCGACCGATCCTTCTCCGTCTCGCAGTGGCGCAACCCCGACCGGTCCTTCACCTCCCAGATTATGGTAAGTTTTCCCAAGTGTTTTTCTTAACAAATGCTTTGTTAGCTAGAAAATGGCATAACAACCTAGGATAGCTCAATAATGATCTATAGCTAGCTTAGCTAGTTCATTTATGACATAATTAGCTCACTTAGGTAAAAAAATGGCATAACAACCTAGGATAGCTCAATAATGATCTATAATTAGCTTAGCTACTTCATTTATGACATAGTTAGCGCACTTAGGTCAAAATGGCATAACAACCTAGGATAGCTCAATAATGATCTATAATTAGCTTAGCTGCTTTATTTCTGACATAAATAGCGCACATAGGTAAAAAAATGGCATAACAACCTAGGATGGCTCAATAATGGTCTATAATTAGCTTAGCTACTTCATTTTTTACATAAATAGTGCACTTAGGTAACAAATGGCATAATAACCGTGTTTATCTCCAAACTATCATATAATTAGTTTATTGTCCTACCTTTTCTAAAAAATGGCATTTTTACCTACCTTAATTAGAAGAAGAAGAAGAAGGAAGAAGAAGAAGAAGAAGAAGAAGAAGACAGCTAGTCTTCTTCTTCTAACTTTCATCTTTCCTAATTTGCAGATTTGCTTGAGATAAGGAAGCAGCTAGCATTGATGGAAACTTGTTGCAAACTTTTACTTGTTCTTGTGCTTCCTTTTTATTTATGCAAACTTGTTGGTAATGTTGTTGGAAACTTGTATATATATGTTCATGTTGTTGGAAACTTATATATATATATGTTCATGTTGTTGGAAACGTGTATATGTTGTTGGAAACGTATTGTTGGTATGATTGTTGAAATTATGTTGAAATGTGTATATATATATATATGTGAAATTCTGTCAAATTGAATGAATTTAGGAAAAAACCAAAAAAAAGGGGGCTATATAGCCACTTTGCCGTCGGCTGGCTGATGGCAAAGGTCTTTGCCGTCCGCCAACAGACAGCAAAGTGGCCACGTGGCAGCTACCTATGCAACCTGGGGTGCAGGGGGGCTGGCCTATTTGGCAGATTTGCCGTCAGCTAGCCGACGGCAAAGGCCTTTGCATCTTTGCCGTCAGCTGGCTGACGGGAAAGCACGCCGTTAACCACTTAACGGGCCTGAACTTCCACATGTGTCGTCCAGGCTCTTTACCGTCGGCCAGCGGACGGCAAAGACCTTTGCTGCTTTGCCGTCCTCTAGCGGACGACAAAGAGGCCTTTCTCGTAGCCTATTCAGCCGGACCTGTTGCCGTCTGCTGGCTGACGGCAAAGGTCTTTGCCGTCCGCCATCCATGCCTTTGCAGTGAGCCATGGCTGACGGCAAAGTGTGTGATTCCTCTAGTGGTATAGTTTGCTTGCTTTCTAGTTTCTATGGCTTATACTGCTCAATATAAATTGTAGAAATGATATGCTACATTATGCTTTGTGTGGGAACAATTATGAATCTTGTCTTCAATACCAAAAGTGGAATGGTTTGCTCTTTATCATACTAAGCTATCTCACAAAGTTCCGTTAAGTTTTGTGTGATTGAAGTTTTCAAGTTTTGGGTGAGATATCGATATGAGGAGAATAAGGAGTGACAAGGCCCTAAGCTTGGGGAATCCCAAGGCACCCCAAGTTAATATCCAAGGAGGATCGAAGCAACTAAGCTTGGGGATGCCCCGGAAGGCATCCCCTCTTTCGTCTCCAACATTACCGGTAACCTCACTTGAAGCTATGTTTTCAATCGTCACATGATATGTGTTTTGCTTGGAGCATCATTTTATTTTGTTAGGATTTGCTTTCTGTTATTTAGAATAATGGTTTGCATCTTTTATTTCAATGAAAGTGGCAATGATAGCCTTTGCCATGCTTATTTTGCAAGTTTACATGTTGCTGTTTGAAAACAGAAAGTTTACCGCTGTTGCAAAAAATCCCTTACTCTTGTTATGATGAATTGAATCTTTAATTACCCTTA